>NC_143478.1:53780491-54380491 GCF_027475165.1 Benincasa hispida | reverse complement strand
TTTGGCTCAGAAAATTCTTGATTGATCTGGAAGTTGTTTTAGACATGTCAAAGCGCATCACACTTTATTATGATAATAGTGGTGTTGTGGCTAATTTCCAAGAGCCTAGAAGTCATAAGCGCGACGAATATATAGAACGAAAATATCATCTCATACGAGAGATTGTGCATCGAGGGGACGTGATTGTCACGTAGATAGTTTCAGAGCACAACGTTGCTGATCCGTTTACAAAGGCTCTCATGGCTACAATGTTTGAGGTCACCTGCAGAATATGGGTCTATGGGATATGCCACGTTTGGAATAGGGCAAGTGGAAGATATTGTACTTGGGGCATGTTATGCCTAGTTTATTATTTGCGTACTTTGTATTTTGGTTATATTGTACACCCCACTAGCTTTAGATCAAGTTGGAGATTGTTTGGATTGATGCCTTAAATCTTAGAGTCCTATAGTTTGTAAACATTGTTGGACAAACTCATTATGTATTTAATAAAATATTTGATATTTTATTCATTGTCTATAAAATATACAATATTTTAGTTTCATTAATCACAAACCAATAAACTAACATCTGAGGTTATCTTTGTAATTTAAACATGTATGTGAAGACATATGGGTGGATCATGTTTAAGTGATAACCTAAATGGTTTGTAGTATATGGATAAGGTACCTTATCCAAGTGACATTACGAGTATGACCCACTTTGTAGGTGTTACAGTTATTATAAAGTGCTACAAATGATTTGATCCTGATCATTCATGTATTAGACAAGCGAGCGGGGATATTTTATACAAAGGGGTTTGTATAAGACCGAACTACGAAATATTTAATCTCATTATATAACGCCGTTCATAATAGAGACTTACATTTCACCAAGATGACATAGGTAACATTACCTGAATCCTGAGTGAGTTGTGAACTCCTGCCTATGAGGGCGGTCATTTGATTTGTATGAGTGAGAGTGGCCAGATCGCCAGCTCAAGAAGCCTACCATTTTGGAGATTCGTCTGAGTGGGGAGTTGGGAACACAACTACACGGATGGAATTCACTCATTTCCCGAGGTAGGGTTAAGTAGATAAATTGCTCCCTTAAGGGTTGATTCTGGGTCTTGAACAATGTGGTACCACACCCTCTCCTGGCTCGAGAAGGGTAGTCATAGTTGGACCATGATCTATTGTTCATTAGAGGAATCAGTGGTACTTAAGGAGTTAGATGTAACTACAGGGGCAAAACGGTAATTTGGCCTAGCTGTACTTACGAGAAATTTGTGAAGGGTCATGATTGGTTATATCCAATGGACACAAAAATATATCTGTAGTACGAAGAGTGCAACTGTCAGTCTTTAGTTGAGTGCCTGACAGTTAACGGATGATGAATAATGTAATTAAAGAGTAATTAATTATTCATGTACCGTTGAAGCTTCAAGCTACAGGTCCATGAGAACCCCTTGGTAACTTAATAGAATTTAGTTGAGAATCAATTTTTGGATTAATTTGAATTGTTCAAATTAATAGAGGGATTTAATTATATATGATATAGTTAAATTGTTTCAATTATATGTGATATAATTGTCATAATATATTTGATACATTATAACTTAATGGGAGGAAATAAATATTTGAATGAGATTCAAATATATTTTCTATGAATAAGATTCATAGTGGTTAAATTTAATATAAATATGATTTATATTAAATGTCATATAATAGAGAAAAGAAACTATAGTTTATATTTTATGTGATACAATATTAAAACTATAGGTTATATGTTATATTTGATATAACATATAATTTAATATATATATAATATGATAAATTAGTTATCATATTTATTTTTATTATATTATTATTATTTGAATAATAAGGAAATGAGTTACAACTCCCTTCCCTATCTTTTCTCTCCACCCACGTTAATGGGTGGTGGTTAATTTGGGCAAGTGGAAAAAGAAAAATGTTTTCTTCTTCTTGTTACGAATGTTGTTGAACGATTGAGAGAAAGAAATTACAGAAGCATTCTGTGTATTTTGTGTTCTTAATATAGTTCTTAATCTTCTTCCTCCTCTACCTAAAAAAGCCTTTCCCTCTTAACCAAAATAGTTAGAGCCCACCACTCCTGGGTTCTCACCCTGAGAATACCAAGGTTTCATTGTGGTAGTGTCCGGGTTTTGGTTCGAGGTTTATCTTGAAGAAGGTCTTCAAGTTGTAGTGATTCATCCGAGGGAAATCATGAAGAAAAGGTTCTACAAAGGTGATGTCTATTGAAACTTTTTCTTGTAAAGCATGTTGTAATTTAGTTTTTAATGCATATCCTTTTGCTTGTTTATTGTAAACTTTATATTCAATAAATTATGGAATTTGGTCGATCTGCTTCCACTCAAGAAATTCATCGATTGGCTAGAGAGTGTAAACTTTGTATTCAGTAAAAACTATCCTATAATCGGGGGAATTCTATCCGTTCAAGACCCAAAATCAAACGTTAAGAGAACAATTCATCGACTTACCCTATGATCGGGGAGAGGGGGGAGTGAATTCTATTTTGTGTAGCTATGTTTCAAGCTCCCTACTTGGACAAATTCCCAAAATGGTAGGTATATTGGGTCGGCAAAACTGGCCATTCTCACCCATAAAAATCAAAGGATTGCCCTAATAAGCAGAAGTTCAAAACTCACTCAGACTTAAGGTTAAATTACTTATGGTCATCATAGTTAAATGTAATTCTTTTCAAATAACAATGTTATAAAGAATGACTAATCATTTTGGGGCCCGATCTTATACAAACTCTTTGTATAGGATACCCCCCTCCTCCCCACACATATATCTCCACATGAACGTTTAGGATCAAATCATTTGTAGCACTTTATAACTATTGTAACACTTACAAAGTGAGTCATATCCGTAGTGTCTCCAGAATAAGGCACCCAACCTTATCCATGTACTACAGACCGTTTAGGTTATTAATTAAACATGATCCACCTGTATGTCAACCACAAACATGTTTAAGTCACATTAATTAAACTCGAATCATGTTTATTGGATTGAGTTATACGATTCTAAATGTCAAATAAAATAACTCCTTATTTTATTAAATAAATGAAATCGTTGTTTATACATTACAAACCATGAGATTTAGGGCACAATCCCAACATCACCAAGGTTCATGGCGTCCAAATGTATCTCAACATCAAGTACCCATGACAAATAAATATTACTATTAAAGGGCTACAAATTCTAGCTTTGTAAGGTTTGCCATGGTAACACTATCACAAAATATTTTATTTATATTAGAAATTTAATATATACTAAGCATGCAAAATAACATTTAATTTATAAATTACATTAAAGAGGGAAAGTCAACCTACCTTTAGGACTTACCTCAACGGAGAAAACGATAGAAGCTCGTGCTAATAACAACGTATTGTTAAAATGAAGAGCAAAACGATGCACAATGGAAACACGGATATGGAGAAATATAATATAATAATAAATAAAATAAATAAACAAAATAATAATAATAATAATTTGGAAATAAAAATTGAAAATATGGAAATTAGGAAAATTGAGATTTTTCCAATTTTCTCCAAACTTTTGTATTTTTTTTTACCAATGTGTGTTACTCCAACATTCGCTAAATGCCACTCGTTATAGGCAATCTGGCAAACAAGAGGTGGAAATACATGATCACTAAGGATGTGTGATTATGAAAAACATAGACAACATATGGAGTTATGAGAGAATGACACTTGTTTTTTAAGGACACTAAGCATCGGCATCTCATATTTGTATATAATACTTATAATATTTTTCCTATATTTTAATTTTTATTTATTAGTGAAGAATAATGTGTGCATCCCTCTATTTTTTTTTAACACATAATATAAACATTTTTCTATGTTAGTTTTTAAAAAATATAATTAACCGTTTTTATTTTAAATGTTATTTTTTTTTATTAAAAAGTTCATTAATATTTTTTACTTCATATTCAAATGATATTATTCTAATTAAATTTTGTGTATAATGAAGAGATTAAATCCCATAGCGGAAGCGTTTAATTTTCTTTTTGCCCAATTTTATTATAGGAAAAATTTACATAACAAAAACAATTATGAAGTTAAGTATGCTCTTAGAGGATTGTTAAGGGAGAAGGTAACAAACATTTGAATAAACTCTTCTTCAAATCTTCTCCCATTGTTGAATGAAGACAATACGATAAAACGAACTACTTTCTTGAAGCTTCAAGTAAGACACGATTATAGGGCTTCTCTGCTATTCTCTTTGGAACAAGAAGAATGGTGGAATCCAATTAGAAATTTAGAGAAGGAAAAACCTTTTTGTCAAAAAACTATTTCTCTATAAACGTGAGAGCAAGAGAGTAAGAGAGAATGATCAGTTTTTTCAAGAAAAACATTTCTCCTATTATTGTAGACTGTCCTGCAATGCAAGGGAGTTAATTAATTAATTCTAATAAACCAACTTAATTAAAATTAATTATTAATTAAATCTAAATTTAGTTAATATTTTATTAAATATCTTATATTTAAGATTATGTATATTTGAATCATATTCTAATATACATATCTCTCATGGCCTATAGTATTAATATGATCTCAATTCATATTAATTCTAAACTATAGTTTAAATATAAATCTAACCATATTGAAATAATGTTTGAACCTTATTCAAATGTTAATTTTTCATATTATATAGTTCAATTTGAATCTTATTCAAAATTGATTTTTTTATTATAATATTTCTATATACATTATATTAATTGTATCATATACAATTAATTTCCTTAAAATAATTTGAACCCTTCAAATTTTTTCCACTTTGAAATCCTTGTTGTAATCCGTTTGTGGACTAGTAGAGGGACTTAATGGACATACAATTATAAGCTCCAATGATACATGATTAATTAATTAAATTAATTGTCATTCATTAACTATGAGACACTCCACTAAAGACATAGTTGCCCTTTTATGAACTGCAATATATTTATATGTCCATTGATTTAACAATATTATGTAAATCAATCCTTCATAGATTGTTCATAATTACAATAGAGTCAAATTATCGTTTTACCCCTATAATTACCTATTGCACCTTAAGTACACTGATCTTCTAATGAACAATTCTATTTATGGTCCAACCATAAACAAAGTCCTTCTTAGGCTAGTGAGAGGGCGAGACCTCTTTATTCAAGTCCTAGGGTCAGCACTTAAGGAAACAACCTATCTACTTTCCTAAAAATCGGGAAGGGGTGAATTTCATCGTGTAAAGCTATGTTCTCAGTTCCTCACTTGATATCGTCCCCAAAATGGTAAACATATTGAGTTGGTAGCTAAGGCCACTCTCACCCATAAAATTAAAGAATGACCCTCACGAACAGGATAAAGTACTCAACCTTATCCATATACTATTGATTTTTTAAGTTATTTCTTGAACACGATCCACTTAAATGTCAACCACACATGGTTTAAGTTACATTAAATAACTTGAATTTTAATTTATTGGATTTGAGTTATGCAAATAATAAATAACACTTATTTGAAAAATAGATAATATTTATTTATTAATCATTTGTATACAATAATTTATAGATTACTAAATTTAAAACATAAATCCCAATAGTTAGTAATTATTTAAAAGAAAAAATAAAAAGGATAAAGTCATAGTATTTTCAAATAAAAAAAAAACCTCAGTATGTTGTTTTAAATGTTAATTTTATTTTTCAAAGAAAACCTCAAGTTTTTGTTTTAAATATTATGTTATTTTAAAATGGAAGCTAATTAACAATTACATGAAAATATAATACACCAATAATCATTCGATTAAAAAAACCAATCATTTGTATATTTTCTTTCTATTAGGACATCTTAACCAATTATTTTGTGAAATTATAATTTTTCTTCGGTTGGGATTTTAATTTTTGTTACACTTGTTATGTTAATTTGTTTTAGTTATTACACGTAGCTATTTTTAATCTATCACACGTGTATTTAAAGGCTTGTTATTGTACTCCACACTTGATCACAGAAATGAAATTGATTTTCCTTCATTTTTCCCTTTTTAGTTTATTATGGTATCAGAGTGCCTCTCATAGCTTCCAAATTTTTGTTTGTTTGATTTATTTGGTTCAATCAATCCTTTTTTTCTTCTCCTCTTCTCTTAATTGATTTCACCATGTTAGACATTCCCAACTCTTCTACAGTTACACAAAATAATTCCAATAGTACCAATCCATATTCTCTCCACCATAGCAATACTATCAATCTGGTTCTGGTATCTAATCCATTGACCCATGATAATTATACTTTATGGAGTCAATCACTGAAAATTGCATTGTCAACGAAGAATAAGTTAGATTTTATTAACGAAATTATCGAGAAACCAACGGGAAAGCTTTTGAATTCTTGGGTTCGGAGCAACAATGTTGTTTTATCTTGGATTCTAAATTCTATATCAAAGGAGATTCCTGGGAATACTATTTCCTCTTATTCTACCCTTGCAATTTGATTAGACTTGGATGAGCACTTTCAACACAAGACTGCTCTACGAATTTTCCAAATCGGTGAGAATTGTCTAATTTGGCCCAAGAACAACAATCAGTGAGTGTTTATTTTATGAAATGAAAGACCGTTTGAAATGAATTTGAATACTTATTGATCGGGATGTACCTGCAGAAAAATAAAAACCTTTCTTCAGAATGAGTATGTTATGAGTTTTTTAATGGGACTCAATGATTCCTTCTCACAAATCTAAGCACAAATTCTCTTAATGGAGCGATTGTCATCAAGTAATAAGGTCTTTACTTTGGTGTCTCAAGAGGAACAACAATACTCGATCAACATCTCAGTCCCACCTTGCGGCTCCAATTGCCCTTGTTGTTTAGCCGTCACAACGATATCCAACTTATTGCGGAATCCAAGTGCATACGGTGGATAAAAGTTACAAACTTAATGGATATCCTCTACGATATAAGTATTGATTTCAACGTGCTAGACAACATCCCTCTTTTGATAACACCTCTCAGTAATGTTGAAACCTCCAAAGAATTCTCAAGTCAATTCTATTATCCAAGGAAGGCAAGATACTTCTCTTTCAAAACTTTAATTCTGCTCAATATCAGCATTTGTTTAAATGTTTTACAGACACAATTATTGGCATCAAAGGCTAATAATGCAAGTTATATCGAAAGCGAAGCCTCTTCTCCTTTGCACATTGCAGGTACTTTCTCGACCATTCATTCGAATTTTAGATCTCCAAATTGTTGGATTGTAGACTCTGTGGCTTCCGCTTTTATATATTTTAGTCGCTCACATTTATCACTTTATATCTAGTTTTTGGTGCTTTTGTTAAACTACCAAATAATTGTCAAGTTCATGTTACTGCCATGAGATTTGTTTTATTGGATAATTCTATTTTACTATAGAAAGTTCTGTTTATTTCTGATTTTTCAGTACAACCTAATTTCTATTACTGCATTGGTTAAAGATATGAATATTTCAGTATGCTTTCTTAATGATTCTTGTCTCATCCAAGACAAGTCCACTTTAAAGACGATTGGAAATGGTAGAATTTCTCATGGTCTTTACATTCTCGATGCCTCTGCTATCCATAATGATTCACTTGTCATTTCATGTGTTTCTTTACATTCAGTCCCTTTTAGCTTGTGGAACAATCACCTAGGTTATCATTCTTTATGTTGTTAACTTATTTAAGTAAGACTTTGCATTTTGATGTTGTCAGTTCTCAGAATTTGTATTTGGATCCTTGTCTTATTTCTCCTTTAGCAAAGTAAAAACACTTGCCTTTTAGTTTCAATAATAACTTGTATGCTCGACCTTTTGATTTCATTCATGTTTATATTTTGGATCCTTATATGACACCCTCCCATAATGGACATTGTTATTTTCTTATTATTGTGGATGATTGCATTAGATATACTTGGCTCTTCCCTTTACACAAGAAATCTGATGTTCTTCAAATTATCCCTCAATTTTTTGGTCATGTTAAAAACCAGTATGGATTGCTCAATAAGAAGTTTCGGTCAAATAATGCCCATGAGTTGGTTTTTTATGATTTTTTTCATAAGAAAAGTGTTGTCCATCATTTTTCATGTGTTGGTCGTCCTGAACAAAATTTTGTGGTGGAGCGTAAACATCAACATATCTTAAATGTGGCAAGGGCCTTATATTTTCAGTCAAGTGTTCCCATTTTATTTTGGGGTGTGTTCTTACAACAGTTTTCTTGATTAACAAGACTCCTTGTCATGTTCTTCAGTGCAAACTTTATATGAATTACAACATGGTAAGATAGTTGATTATCATTCATTACACACTTTTGGGTGTTTATGTTTTGCTTTTACATTAATGGGTGATCGATCAAATTTCATCCAAAGGCCATTACTGCTATTTTTGTTGGCTATACGCCTAACATAAAAGGTTATAGATTGTTTGATGTTGAGGAGAGGAAGTTTTTTTTATCTTTCATGATGTTGTTTTTTCATGAGATATGCTTCTCTTTTCATTTTATAACTCACAATGTTGAAATGACTAATCCATTTCATGATTTAGTTTTTCCAAAGGAAGTTGACACCATTTTGACGCCAACTTCTTCTAGTTCTGGCCTACACGATAGTTCTTTGCAGGGGGTTTCTCCACACCATGCTTCTGTCATTGATGTTGTATCTGCTATTGATCAAGTTATTGAAGAGGTTCCTTCTTCAGTCGTATCATTATGGTCACCTATTACTAAGGTGGTTCCTTCTTCTACTTCTAGTATCGAGAATGTTTCTTCTGATATTGGGTTACGACGTTCTAGATGGGTTAGTCAGACATTTTTTTTATTTGGTTGATTACCATTGTAATCTGTTATTAGGTTCTACTAAACCTCCATCTTCGACTAAATATCCTCTACTTATTCCAGGTTGGATGCTGCTTATCGACATTTTTTACTTAACATATCTACCAATTTTGAAACCCCAATATTATCATCAATTGATTGTTCATGAGCATTAGTGTAAGGTTATGACAGAAGAGTTACAAGCCATGGAATCTAATAAGACTTGGTCCATTGTTCCTTTTCCCACTGGCAAACACTCTATCGGATGTAAATGAGTATACAAGATGGGAATTTGCAATAGGTGGCAAATCCAAAATGTATAATTAGGTGTATGTCTTCAGCATATGAAAAAGTGTCGATATAGCAAAATGTTTAAATTTAAATTTTTGTTTATTCCGTATTTCAATTTTGCTCTTTTAACAAACTCATGTTTTTTAGTATACCATATCAGTTGTGTATTTTTCCTCTTTGATCGGTATACATTTTGTATTTTTTATTTGTAGCAAAATGAGTTATTACTCACTTTAATTTTTATATTTGCTACATTTTATCCTTACTGTAGTTTTTTTTCTTTTTTAAATGATGTTGTTTCTTTCATTTTTAAGTACAAATATACAATAGGTTGGGAAAATTCAACATAAAACTCACTAACACTCAGTTTAATATACTCATTTTGACAATTTGGCTGTGTTTGGAATAACCAGAGAAAAAATATATTTTTTTAAAAAAAATCATTTATATGATTTTTATAAAACACTTAAATAATTAGTTATTTTCAACCATGTATCTATATCAAGTGTCTATCAATAGTGTATCAAGTGTATATCAATAGTGTATCAAGTATATATTAATAGTGTATCAAGTGTATCAAGAGTATTAGGTGTATTAAGTGTATCACGTGGGTTGAGCTTGTTTTTTTTTTGCTATTTTTGCAAAATTAATAAGTTTGGACTATCGGTATAATTTTTAAAACTTATTTGGTCAAATCTACAAGAAGCCCTTATAAGATCAATCACAAGTCTGATAGATCCATTGAGAGGTACAAGGCATGTCTTGTTGCCAAGTGATTCACTCAACAGGAAGAGTTTGGTTTTCTTGAAACATTTTCTCCTGTGGCAAAGTAAGTAACTGTGAAAACTCTTCTTGCTATATCTATTTCTAAGCATTGACCCATAATTCAATTATATGTAAATAATACTTTTCTTTACGGTGATTTATTTGAGGAGGTTTACATGGATATGACATCAGGTTATCGTCTACATATTGATGCTTTCCTTAAGGGAGAGCGGTTTGTTTGTCTTTTGCATAGAAATTTATTGTCTAAAACAGACTTCTTGGCAGTAGTTTGCTAAGTTTGCTTATGTCTTGCTGTTTTTTGGTTTTCGACATTCCAAAGCTGATTATTCCCTCTTTGCGCGAAGTACTGGTTCTTCTTTTGTCGCTTTATTAGTGTATGTTGATGATATCATCATCACGGGCCCAAATGATTCTGGTATTTAAGACTTAAAAGCATCTTTTGAATGACATTTTAGGCTCAAGGATTTGGGAGGCCTTAAGTGCTTTCTTGGTCTTGAACTAGCACGATCTGTTAAAGTTCTTTCTTTCTCAATGTCATTATGCTCTACAACTTCTAGAAGATATTGGTTTCTTGGGGTGTGAACCCACTACTTTACTATGGATCCTCATGTAAAATGACATTTTTCTGATGATGATTTGCTTACTGACCCTTCTGTCTATAGGCGATTAATTGGACAATTGCTTTACTTGACTATATCACGTCCTGATATCACCTTTGCGGTGAATAAACTTAATATGTGTTTCACGCCCACTAAGGATTATTTGGCAGTAGCTCACTATCTTCTACGTTATATTAAAGGATCACCTAGTTAAGGTGTTTTTTTTTCTAACGTCATTCTCCTTTCAAATTTGTGATTTTGCCGATGTTGATTGGGGGTCTTGTCTTGATATTCGTCGTTCACCTACCAGTTTCTGCGTATTTCTTGGTGATTTCTTAGTTTCATGGAAAACAAAGAAACAAACAACAATTTCTCACTCTTCCGCTAAAGCAAAATATCGTACTTTAGCAATGGTTTCTTGTGAACTTATTTGGCTCACTCATCTTCTTACAAATTTGCAAGTATCATTTCCTTCACCTGCACTTGTTTTTTTGTGACAATTAGGTTGCTGTGTATATTGCCTCCAATCCAGCTTTTTATGAGCATATCGAACACATTGAACTTGATTGTGATTCCATTTGGGACAAAGTGGTTGATGGTTTTATTAAGTTGTTGCCAATTCGTTCTCAACTACAGTTGGCTAACATCTTTACGAAGGCCTTAGCTACATCTTTATGAAGGCCTTAGCTGCTCCTTTGTTTTTTTTTTTCTTTATTGTCCAAGTTGGGTATTGTCAACATTCATGGTCCAACTTGGTGCGAGAGTATTAGATCCTAATCAATTATTTTGTAAAATTATAATTTTTCTTCAGTTGGGATTTTATTTTTTGTTACACCTATTATGTTGACATGTGTATTTAAAGCCTTACTTTACTCCACGCTTGATCACATAAATAAAGGTTAATTTTCCTTCATTTCCCCCTTTTTGATTTATTAATTTCCTATCAAAATAGAATCTAAATCCAATATTATTAACTATTAACGAGCATGTCTTAAAAAAAAGTTGTCATATATAGTGAAGAAAAGAGCCTTTTTTTTCCAACTAAATTAATAATTTATAAATAGCGGATTCTCACCTATTATGTCAAATTTACATTAAAAAAGTTGTTATTCTTATGAATATGAAGAACTGTTCTTTCATAAAACCTTGTTGGCTAAAAAATTTGTATTCCAAGAAAAACCAAAAAAGACTATATACAGGATAGGTATTATTTACCATTGTTACTTTTTCTTTGAAATAAATAGTTACGTTAATATCATTAAAATATAAAGTACTATTATTTACCATGGTTATTCTATTTCAATATCATTTCCATTGCAGAAGTCATTGGATTTTGAACTATATCTTGGAAACCTCTAATCAGCAGAATGTGAATAAAAATTTGAGCACCAAAAGACATATCACTCTCCAGTCTCATAATCAGCAGAATATGATGATTTGCCGTTTGAGACATTATATAATTCATTTTAGTTTTAAAAAAAAAAATAGTAAAAAAGAAAATGTAATGAATGTGTTTTTAAAAATCGGTTAATACCTTTTTTGAAAAAAAAAACATAAAAAGTAGTTAATAATTTGTTTCTTAAAAATTAAAATGAAGGAGGCATGCATCACTCTCCCGTCTCCAGTCTCCATTGATAAAAGGGAAAAATTGAAAAAAAAAAATGAGTAGGGAGGATCGGTAAAAGAAATTCTCAAGGATTAAAGAATCTGGAGAGAGAATACATCTCTTTGAGAGACACATTCTAAACAAAAATCAATAGAAGAGACACGTATTTTAATATAGCTAATTTATTAGTTTTAATTACAATATTCATTTAATTAACCCTGTTCATGGATATAATTAAAACTATAGTTGCAAATATAGTTATAACGTAGTCATGTCTAAAGCATTAATAGAGATAACACAATGCAAAAAAATTGCATATAAATAAAATTTAGATTTTACTCTCAGAATCTATTAGTGATGGGAGTTTATTAACGATAAAGTTTATCATTGATAGATTTTGTTGTTGGTAGTAATAAATTTTTATTATCAATATAAGTATATCATTGATATATTGGGGTAGTGTTATGGGGGGAATCCCAATATGGAATTTTTACCCCATGTGGTCTAACGAGATTTTCATAATCAACCTACTAAAATTTGTCCGAATTACACACGACACACTGATGGAAGTTAAAGGACGTTTCACACTTGCTATCACCACGGCTAGAGAGGAGAAGAGAACATGAACACCTGTGAAAATTGTCTTTATCAAGAAGGCAATAAAAAGTACTAATTACGAGATTCAAAGAAGCTAGTGCTCTCTACGAGAATAACCTTTAAACTTGAGAAAATTAAAATACGAAGGAGAGTATGGTTGGACAAGCCCCAAGTTATACCCTTTTATATATACATGGAAGGGAGTAATTGTAGGAGAGAATTGTGGGGGAGTGGCCCTAGTGGGAGTGCAAACCACCCACCCACCCACCTTAATAATAGGGTCACTCACCATGACTAATTAACTTCCCCTTTATTGTAGGGTAATTACTTAGTTCATGTCCACAGCCAAATAGGCTTCCACATATTGGGCTTATTTTTCTCTTCATTACCTACATAATCGGCCACTATTACTCCTCTCCGATATTTTTAGGCACAATCACCTACAACCTAAGGACTAGCGTCTCATGATCCTTTAGTTGGCCGCCAAATAAGAAGTGCTCCATAAATCATGTTTGCCACCCCAATTGAGTGCACGCATTGGCACTCTGCTGTGTGCCACTTGCGCACCAAGTTTTTGTGCTAACTTGTAAACATGAAGTGTAGGCCACCTGCTCATGTTGTGTCCAGTGTAATGCTATCCTCTCTAGCTTGATGCATTAGCTTGCATATCCCTCGTACCTTGGACACTTTTCACGACTAACCTCCACTCAGTCTTGTACATGCTTTTCGCCCACTTGAAATGACCCTCCTATCATGTCTTATACTTTGAGATTTGGTAGACTCTATCAAAGATATGAAATATCACTAGTAGACTCTATCGGTGATTAGAGTCTATGACTTATAGGCTTAAATTATTGTTTACCTAAGTTTAAATTATTGTTCTGTTAATATTTTTAGGCTTATAAACATGATTTATGAAGTGTGAATTCCACTTTGATTAACTGGTTAACAAAATTCATTTGTTTTCAAAGCTATGACATGTCTACATGTTTAAATACATTAATAAAGAGATTAATGAAACGTTTGGCATATGATAAAAGAAATCATAATCTGATTTTGATGCAAGGGTTTATATTGAAAATTCTTGATAGATTGAACCTAAAAATGGAGCGGTGAGGATTGAGGAAGTCATGGATGGAATAAATGGAGGGGTATAGAAGTAAATTTGGTAGTAAAATAATGGGTCAAAAATCAAAATGGACTTTTCTTTTTCCCCTTTTTTTCCAACGAGAAGGGTCAATGTTTTGGGAAAATTGACGTCACAATTCAGACAGCCTTTAATTAACGCGCTTGTCCTCAGATAGGATGGCCACGATTGACACTCAACAGCCAACACCACCTCTCACAATTTATATGGATAAATACGTACGGTTTGAAATTTCTTTTTTTTTTTTAAAAAAAATAATAATAAATTCAGATAGCAGATATGTGAAGGAAATACACGGTCATTTTTCTTTTCAAATTTAACCTCAACTCACGACTCATTTTAATTAATTGCATATTTGTGAATACTTTTAAAATCGTTAAAAATTACTTTTTTTTTTTTTTTTTCATTTTTAAAATCACTAAAAAATATATTTTTAATTACTTAAAATTAATTTAGTTTTCAATTTTACATTTTTAAATGCAGTTTTCATATCATCAAAATTAGTTTTGAAGGATTAAACATGTTTCATGGTGATTTTGAAAATGAGAAAAGTGATTTTAATCATTTTGAAATCACTTCCAAATATAAAAATCCACTTAAATCGAGCAATCCAAAACAAAATAAATTAAAAATGACAAAGACATAAAAAGTTTGAAGAAAAAATCCGAAACATAATTAAATCTTCATTCTTCTCTTCTCTCTCATCATCTAAATCATGATTTATACCCCCTTCATCCTCAACTTCATTCTTCAATCTTCATCTTCTACTTCTTTTCTACCGTTTGCTCTAGTCGCTCAACCACCACTCGATGTTATTTGATTTTTTTTTTCAAGTTTTTACTCTCTTCTTGAATTTATTTTAATCTAACTTAAAATAAGTATTATAACAATTAGTTGGGCATATATAGATATGTGTGTATATGTTTACGTACATGTGTATATCTATATATCTATATATATAAATATATAAAATGTATCTTCAAAGTATCTGTATCTTAGTTTTTTAAAAATTGTCGTATCTTCGTATTGTATCGTATCCATATCAGTGTTTGTACTTCTTAGCTCTACTTCTTAACTTTCAGAATATCCTTCTTAATTTCTTTTCTAGTTTATCTATTGACTTAGACCACATTTACAAAAGGTGTATCACAATAAATGAAAGGTAATTTAAAAAGTGAGATCCATTTTTTATATTTGTTAGTGTTTCCCGACATTCTAATTCGTACTAATAGGTGGGCCCAGTTGAAAATCAAAAGTCAAGTAATGTAATTTGAATGACGAGCGAGAGATTATCAATTGAACTCTGTCCGAGAATTATGTTTTATCCACTACTGTTACCGTTATGGTTATGGTTGCCATTATTGTTACTGTTTTAGTGAAAAAACTATGAATTTTGATACATTTACTGTTAATATTACTGTACCATTACAATTACGATTTAGCTTTCATAGGTATAGGTAACCATAACATTAACAGTAAATTTGACAAAATTCTTAATTTTAGGTAAATGCGATTAAAAAAACGATCTAATGACATTTGCGATTGAGGCTCATTACGATTGATCTGTCAATTGAAGTCGATTACGATAACACCAATTTTTATTACGAATTGGTAAACGAGGTCTTACTTTTTAAATATTCATTTTGGTATTTGAATAGTTTTCAAAAATTTATAAAAATAAGAAATTCAAAAAAATAAATAAACAAGATAACATGTTTATTATTTATACCAGTGACATTTATTTTTGCTTATTTTTGTGTGTTTCGTGGATTTTTCTATGATATAGTGGAAATATCGATTCATCTCTTAAATCGATGTTAAACCCATGAAAACATGAAAATATCGATAGAATTATTGGCATGTTAATGAAAATTTATTCTATGATTCTATTTAATGTATATCTACTTGCACAATGTTTGAAACCAACCTATATGTCTTGAATCATGCTCTATGTTGTATGTATATTCAAAATTTTGTCATTGATATGTTAAAAAAAATTATGATGATGATGAAAAGAAGATCAATGACTAAAATAAAATCAATTTTAAAGTTGAAGAATCAAAATATATCACACTTGAAAATTGAGGGATAAAAATATGATTGAAGTAATATATATGCATGTGTGTGTATGAAGTATAGTACAACTAGAAAAATGTTTGTTGTATCCTAACATTGTCCTAACTCCTATGTTATTATGATTTGTTAGAAAATTTTTTCCTTTTGAAAAGGTAAAGGAAAAGAAGCACGATGAACATGGAAAACTTTTCATGGTTGAAAATTGAAATAATAATAGATTACACAACTTTTCATCTCTTAACCATATTCAAGGATTATGTATAACAATAATCAACCAAATGTATGAATCAAATGTTGAAGAGATCAATTATTGTATTGTAAAGGAATTATTAACTTTTCATTTTTAATTATAATTCAAGGATTATATATAACAATAATCAACAAAATGTATGAATCGAATGTCAAGGAGAGCATTGTTGTGTCGTAAAAGAATTACTATCTTTAAATTAACTGCAACACAATTTCAAAGTTGAATCGTCTTACATCAATTGCTTCCTAAAGTTATACAAGCACCGATTAGAAAAAGATTGAAACTAAATACAAAATTGGTTGCTTAGATTTTAGGGGTAAGAATTAAATTAAAAAAAAAAAAAAAACATGGAATTTTTTCTTTTTCTTTTTTTTTTTTTTTTTTGAAATATCTTAATATTTTTATGATGTGAGTAGTGAGAAAGGATGCACAAAGATGAGTGATGCCCAGGATGCACCTAAGTATTACCCAAGTGTTAATATCTAAAAGCATTTCAACCACTCGAAAATCCTTCCATGTAGGACAAAAACAAAAACAAATTTCATAAACATAGGTGCTACCCATGATGCATCTAAATATTTTTCTAAAACCAATTGACTCGACCAAGTATTGCAACACAAATAATGTGTTGGAATAACTTACGCGATGTTGACATCATCTTGTCATAAATCAAACTTATTTATGATGTATTTTCATATTTAAAAAATTATCATAAGATGACCAAGATAGGTTAGAGCAAAAGTCACACCACATGATTTGGGAAGTTGTTTGTGGATTTAAGATTTAACCAACGACCAAATTTAACCCAATTCCATGCATCACCATCGAGTAACAATAGTATTTACCTTATCGAGTTATTGGTTCAAATGTTTCTTATATGTTTGAGGATAAAGGATGTTGTTCAAGTTTTGTCTTTGGATTGTATAGGTATCAATACTAATTTTTGTAATAATAAAATAATATTTTTATATTTAATTATGATGCATTATTTAATTCAATTTTCAAAAAATAGATCTAAATTTGTTTATCCTAATATATGTATAATTGTAATTGAATAAATAATTATAAAAAGTTAAAATTTTTAATACTAAGTTATCTCAATTAATTAAATATATTTAACAAATTACTAATCTTGTTGTTAAGAGAAATTATTTTAAAAGACAAAACTGCTGAAAATATTTATAATTAATAGTAAAATGTCTTAGTCTATTTGTGATAGAACGCGATAGACTACCATTTATGTCTATCATGAAGCAGATAAACACAAACAGTAGTATTCTATCGTGCTCTATCATTGATGGACTAAGATATTTTGCTATTACTTATAAATATTTTGCTTTATTTTCTTATTTTTGAAAACATCCCTTTGTAATAGTTTCAATAAATACACAATTATGCTAATTTAGTATACTTTTATTAAGGAAAAAAATCAATTTTCATCCGTAAATAGGACGTCTATTTAATATGATTTTTTAACATTTTCAAATGGAGAGAGAAAATTTAAAATTTTTTCCTTTATTTAATTTAATTGGAGAAAGAAAATGCATTTAATGATATTTTATTTTCTATTTTCATTGGTTTCACGTATTGTTTTTTTTTCCGGATTCATGGTCATTTAAAACATACCTCATAACATTTTGTGAATCAATTCTTGGCACAAATCACCATTTCGTTTTCTATGTTGATCTTTTATATTATGTGATTGATTCGTCTTTGTTCACTTGTACATGTAATATATTCCATTGTTTATTTGGAAACATTCTAAAAAATTTATGAAATATATGGGTAAATATATTTTATATCTACTCAAATATTTATGGTTATTTTTAAATATACCTTAGAACTCAAATACTTTTTGATATGAATGTCAACATATTTTATGTTTATTTGATGTATATATCCCAAGTATTATGATATATATGCACTTCTAATTAGGTATCGATATTTTGTTGCTTTGATATGTATGTCTCTATATCTTCGAATATCATTTTAGATGTTTGCAAATATTTAAACTAATATATGAAATATACTAGTAAAATGGTAAAACATTTTTTAATATACCAATGTATTTTTAAATATACTAGTAAAATGATTTTTTTTATATATACCATAGTTTAGATTCATGGTTATTTTTAAATATACATTAGAACATTTGTCTTAGATGTTTGCAAATATTGTAAACAATATATGAAATATACTAGTAAGATTGGAATCGAATATATATAAATCACAAATGAATTTAATGTTCAATATATATTAGTGTATATATCATAATAAAGAAAGTCTCAATAAAAAATCGAAGATATATATCACAGTATATATCGAAAAATCACCTTATATATCAAAAAAAGAATATATATATGTATCACAGTACATATAAAATAAACCACCTTATATATTAAAAACGAAAAATCACTATACAACAGTATATATAAAAAAGAAACCACATGTGACAGTATATATCATATAATATATATATATATATAAAAAAATCATCCTATATATCACCGTCGACTGTCATCATCCAGAACTCTACATAAATGGTTCATCCTATGTTGGATATGTTCGCCCCACGTCGGAAAAATAACCCCATGTCGAATTTGCTTGTCTAGGCCGTCATCGATGGTGAGAGATGACAGTGGTAAGGTGGACGGACGAAGGGAGATGACAACGATGGCAAGGTGGACCGACGGAGGGAGGTGGCGATAGTGGCAAGGTGTACGGAGAGAGAAAGACAGCGACGAAAAGATGAGAGAAAGAGTTTTGAGAGAGAAATGGAAGAAGATAGAGTGTGGGTTGGATATAAAAAGATGAAATGTGGGTTGGATAAGAGAGAAATGAAATTATTAAAAAGAAATCATTAATAGAATTGGATGGGATATGAAAAAAATTTTCATTTTGCATGAGAGAGAAATAAAATTATTAAAAATAAATCATTAATGGAGTTGGATAGGATATGAAAAGTTTTTCCACTTTTTCATTTTTTTTTTATTTTTTAATGTTTGGAGGGTTAAAGAGTAAAAGACCGCTTATTTTCTTGAAAATATGAAATTTACTATGACATTTATGAAAAAAATGAAAAAATCAAGATATAAGTGTAATATTAGATTATAATTAAGACTATATGTGTAGAAACCCCTTTTAGTTAAATGTTACTTTTACCATTGATTCAATTTTCACTCATTTTAGCACAAAAAAGTAAGGTAAAAACTAAAAACATCCATAAACTCATTAATTTCAATAAAATCAACCATTTTCAATTTGACCAATACATAAATTAACTAGTGAATGACTTTACTAAAACTCTCAATGTTTAGTAAAATATAGCTCTAAAGCCTTCTAAAAAAATTATCAATTATGTATCATTCATATTTTTTATTAGTCCATTGAAAGCATTTACAAACACTTCTTTAACAGACTTTCCAAATAAAACTAATTGGAGGTTAGAAATTGCTACACTTCTTAAGTTCAAGGATAATATTGAAATGCATATTGTAATTCTTGGGTAGAGGAGTATACATGAATAATTGAGATCACATTTAAATGAAAGAAATTTGGTAGATACGAAAATATGGTTAAGAATGACTAAAAAAAAAAAATTAAAAACTACTATATAAACCAACAAGGTGCACTTTCTTTTTGTGCTGATTCAATCATAAGAAATCAAAAATTAATTGTCTTGAAGTAATACTCGTGTTAGTTTGTGAGGATAATCTTTACTTTACGAAATAGTTTAAGACACATAAATTGTGTGACTAGATCATAGAAGAATGTTGGGACCATTAGGTGATAAATCTAGATTTTAAATCTTGGTTAAGAAAAGTTTAAAAGAATTGATAGCTAATACCTATATCAACAAGATGCACTTTCCTTCCACCCCAGAATTTTGGAAAATTGGAGAAAATGGCCTATTGGAAGTTTTTCTTTAGAAAAAATGACACATTTTAAAAAGAATGTATTTTTGACCCCTTATAGGTAGGAAAAGACCATTATACCCATTTTTTAGGAAAAGTATTCAAAACTCCAATCTCTCCCTCCATGACCATTTTCTTGCAACCCTTCAAATTCCTTTCAAAACTCCTCACAACTCCTCACATTCTTTCAGTTTTTCTTCAATATTTCGGTTCATCATCTTCAAGTTTATCAGTTCATCTTCATCAAGCAAGTATTTATGCGCATTTTAGGAGGGTTTTGGTTTTGGATTTTTTGGCATTCTTGATTTTATGGGTTTTCATGGGGTTTCGTAATTTTTTAGAATTTTTTTATAAAAAAAAATTGCATTTTAGAATGATTTTATGACCTATAGATAGTATATGAGTTGATTTGTACATTAGAAACCATTTTTTGCTTTTAAACTCTAATTTTCGAATTCTAAGCATCTCCAATTAGATAAAGTCTGGTTGAACTTCTTTAGATCTTCATCGAGCGGGACATATTATGGGAAATTGGAACCGGGAAGGGGGCTGGGAAGGGGAAAGTGGGCTTGATCGGGAAGGGGGACAGGTCGGGCGAGATGGGTCAGGACCGGGCGAGAAGGGGAGTGGATTGAGCAAGTGTGGGCAAGAAGGGGAGGGGACCGGGCGAGAAGAGGAGTGGACGATTTTTGGCCTGATCTCAGGACCAATTGAGTATGAGGTCGGGCAACTTGGGAAACAGGGTGGGACTAGGCGAGAAGGGGATGGGATGTTCCTTTTTGGCCCGGTCTCAGGACCAACCGGATATGGGGTCGAGCGACTTGGGAAACGGGCGAGATCGGACGATAAGGGGGTGAAGAGGCAAGTGGGACCACTACTTGTTTTTTGTCTGGTCCTGGGCCCGGGCCAAAAACCAGTACCTATAAGGTTCGAACTGGCGGCTCAGGACTGGAAAGGGATCGGACCGAGCAATCTTCAAACCTAGCTACTGGTTTTTGGCCCGGTCCTGGGCCCGACCAGGTATTGGGCCAGACCAAAAACCAATAGCTTATATTTTTTTTTTTTTTTTATCTTATTTTGTATTTTTAAATATTCTGACGCATTGTTGTGTTGTATTGTCTTCTAAATTATCTATTTGATGAAAAATGCATGTTATAATGGAACTGGAAATGAAGGTACATCCTAATGATAATTTTTCTACCACCCTTTTATGTTGTTCCCATATAGGAAAGGCTATCCTAAAATTGAAAAAAAAGTAACTCCCGCACAATTAGTCATGTTTAGACAAACATGTTTTGATCCTCTCCTTGACACAAACATCATCTTCAAGGACCACTAATTCATTATATTTTTCTTTGAGAGGTAGAGAAATCTAGGAGAGATGTTATTAGTTTTAATCTTATGGAGAATAAGGTATCATTTAGCCAAATAGAGTTTGACCTTATTATAGGACTAAAACATCAAACCAGAACTGTGAGGGGAGAAAATTCTTTTGTTAGACTCAGAGCTAAGTATCTAAATGACAATGAGGATATGAAGACATATGAGTTGGAATATATTTTTCCAATACTTGAGTTTGAAAACGATGTTGATGTAGTGAAAATTGCATTGTTTTATTTTATTGAGTTTGCTATGATGGGTAGAGGGAGGAAAAAACAAATGGATTTTGAAAATTTAGCGATCATAGATGATTGGAATAGATTTTGTAATGAGGACTGGAGCAAGAAAATTTTTAAAAATACAATCAAACGGTTTAAACAAGGATTGAAAGATAAAACAGGGTGAATGCAGTTCAGAAACCCCCCATGGAAGCGAACCATCGACCCCAGTTACAAGTAAGTTTACCACTATACTTACCCCTTAAATGTGTTCCATCTACAATTAAAACAAGGCGAATGCAGAAACCCCTTAATGGAAGCACCAAGAACCATGAAAACGTGCTTGAAATATTTATCTTCCTGTAGATCATATTTATATGCTTAACCAGGATTTTCAATTTGTAAGGTTTCACTAAATTTAGGTAACTTCTTGTAGGATTCTTTTGATGACCTCCAAACAAGCATTTACGCTTATTCTCTTGCCCTCCATGCCTTGTCGTAACTTATACTCACACCATTCTCTTGTTTTATATCCTTCACAATGTCTTTCGGTCTATATGAATAACTAAAATCTTCAAACTTCGACGAAATTAAATGTCCAAGAATCCAACTAGAAGCTTGTCTATGATCGTTAGTCAATATTTCATTTCTACATGTGTGGACAATGTCATACTTAGAGATCTTAAATATTTCACAATTTTTCAATTTAACGGCTTGAAGTCTCCATTTCCATTCTTCAACTAAGCATATAATTTTGTATAATGTTGTGTTCGACTTCTCCACCCTAAACTGAAAGTTACCTCTAATTGCTAACATAGATAACCGCATCTTTAAATCCCTTCTTAGATATAAATATATCACCAACTTGCACATCTTCAGAAGAATAAGACTGACCTGACATGACGATTGTGCTACTAGATGGATGTGACAAGTCATGGCCCGTTGCATGTGACGAGCCTCCATAGTCTTCGATTGCTCGTTCTTCTGCATGAGGTGTATGGTGGGTATTAATCTTGGGTCCTCTCCATTATCCTTCTCTCTCCAAGACCAATCATTGAAATATTGATCTTGGTCTACATCATCTCCTAAGTTATGAGTCGCTAAATTACTGGGCGACGAAGTAAGTGATGGGTTAAAATATGTGGGGGAAAATGGACTATTCGACTCCATCTTGCAATGTACTGGCCTAGATATTGAAGGGATTTCTTCGGTTGATCATATATATGAATTTTTTTGGATGAAATCCTTGATTACTTGAACACTTTGGAAGCGTGGATACGTAAAGAGGTATTACTGAGACCTCTTCCCATGTGAGAAATGTGTGTGGATCTTCATAATTCCGAATTACAAATGCAGGGGCTTTGGATTTCAATTGAGGTATACATCTTATAAAAAGATTATACTCATCTGACATTATACCACTTATCCTATAAACTTCGGTTAGGAATTCATTATAGGTCGTGCCGACCTCAATGTCATACCCCCGCAACTCTCCTCCATTGTAATCCTTTTCCCTTTCATTCCAAACACCACCGAAACAAATTCAAACACGAGACATTTTCCAACAATTTATAACAAAAATTTATTAATGTAGTGTATAAAAAAAAAAGCAAAATAAAAAAAGAAACTAAAAAGGAAAAAATTGGCCCAGTCATCCACCCGACCGAGTGCAACACTGAATTTGCTATTTTCTTCATTTTTTTAATTTATAAATATCAAATGTAGGGCATTATAAAAAGAAAAGAAACAATTAACAAAGCAAGCATAAATCAAACTTCAGAAAGGTAATTTATTTTTGTCAATTTTTCCAAAAATTATTGCACTATTGAATCCATACCTTCTTATGGAGTGTATAAAATTACAACTTCATGAAATACAAGTTTTGGACTTGACAAATTTCATTCTGAAAATAATTTGGTGAAGAGAATTTTGTAAACAAATCAAATTTGGTAGTTGAAAATTTTTTGTGTGAAAATTTTTTGTTAATGATTTTTGGATAAATTATTTTTTTGTGAATAAATTTTGGTGGAGAATTTTTTATGAACTAATTTGATAGATTGGTTGTTGAAATTGAATGTGGGAATTTAATAAGGAGCATAAGAGTAATTGGAAATTTTTGTGTGAATATTTTTTTGTTAATGATTTTTGGATAAATTGATTTGTTGTGAATAAATTTAGATGAAGAATGTGAATTAATTTGGTAGGTTGGTGGTTGAAATTAAAAGTGGAAATTTAATAAGGTACATAAGTAATTATACAACCAATATTTACCATGTATACATCACTTCCATCAAGAGAGTGAAAAAAAACTTGTTTTTCAAAAATAGATAAAAATACAAAATCAAACTTTCAATAGGCCATTTTCCCCAATTTTTCAAGAATTTTTCTAAAAAGCATGGGTTGAAAATACCCATATAGATCGAGAGAATAGTTTTCACTCAAGACAAAGTAAATAAAGTACCCCTTGGAAGGTTACACTAGTCTAAATTTGGGGTACAATTTTACAAAGTTAAAGATTTAGTAAAAGAAAAACTTGTACAGTTGAATTGAACATTTTTTTTTTTGTTAGAATTAATGTATTACAGTTGACTAATTATTTAGGTTAATTCAACAATATAGCTAATTTTAATAGAATCAATGCATTAAAAAAGAAAGATGAATATTAAGAAAAATAAGAGAGAAAAAGCGAGGAACATAAAGAGAACTCATAGCATTGCAAAGGTATCAAATACTCTCATTCACGTAGTCAAATCTTCCAAACCTCGTACTGATAAGAATAGATAATCCCTCGTTGACTTCAACTCTTATTCCCATCCCGTCCCAACATTCCAAACTGAGACGACGACTAATTCAACACTAATTTCTTCTCTCTCTCTATTTTGAATACACACTATTTGTTGCTTCTTCGTTTTGTTAAATGCATTCATCTTGGAAATATAGCAGTAAAGCTTCGAGCATTATACTTGCTCAAACAATGTTGTAAGCTTACAAATGTAATTATCTTGGAATGCAACTACCAATCTAGTATGGAGAAACCACTAATTTACAACATTTTCTAATAATACCCATACCCTCATCAACTATATATCTAAAAGCGCCCTTTAATTCCCGTTTGTCTTACCGTGTTGCATCAGAGGTTGAACGCATCAACAGCATCTCTTCATCCAAAATGAGTATCTAGGAGTGAACGATGTTTGAACTTTTACACGGCCCAGAAAGGTTTTCGATTTGCTATGCTACCAGAAGTGTTATTGTTGTTCAATGATTCAACCCCTTCCTCTGAATCATCATCTTCTTCTCCATATTCCATTAGCTTCACTAATGTATCTGTTATCAAAGAGTATCATAGGCAAAAACCGGAATGGAAGAAGCAGGTTAGTGATTAAATGATATCTTTTCATGTGAAGATTTTTTTTAGAAAAAAAAAATGACAGGAACAAAGAATCTTGTTCTAGCATGACTGGTTACAGATGTCAACGTAGAAGATGGTAGAAAACTATGTCAGTATTCCCACCTGAGACGACATCATGTTTTATGGTGTCCAACGAAAGTTCCTTATCTTGCACTATAACCTTAACTGTTGATGTAGATTTTACTGGTGTTGGTGGAGGTGGCATGGATCGTGGTCGAGGTGGAGGTGGTGCCATTCCGTTGGATGAAGGTTGAACTAGCTTCCTAGGAGCTGGCATATTTGATACGTTTCTCATGGAGGAATCAGTTGATTTGTTTGAGGGGTTCAAAAGTTCTGAATCCTGCAAGTGGAATTAGAAGGGGAATATACAACATAACTGGACCAACTCCAAATCAGACACTGCAAAAGCCTACCGGAGCAATCGGCATCTTTAAAGCTATTTGACTTATTAATTACCCATCAAATCATGCATGAAATGGCAATTTGAAAAATGGTCATTGAATCAAAATTGTGGTGGATATGTTAAAATAGTCATTAAATTAAAATGTGATTGAAATCATTTGAAAAATGATTCAGCTGACAAAGAAATCAAAACACAAGAAATGGAAATTTCTACACCAAGAGCAGGATACCAAGAATGGTATAGCTACAAAAGGCCTCCAGGAGATGACTAGAAGACTAGCGACAGTATTAAAGAAAATGTGGCAAAAACTCATTGGAAACAAAGTGGAGAGACACAACAAAGTTGGCACGAATTTTGAATCTTTGTTAAATATTTGAGACCATTAACATTCAACAGTTCCAGAGGCTGGAAAGGCCTGTGAAACTGAAAAAACAAACCAATGTTCCAACAATGTGGTCCAAGAACTTCAGCCTGTAAAGCTTCAAAAGTCAGAGAAAATACCTGTAACATTAAGCACTAAGGTTAGCCAAAGACAAACTGCATATTGAAAATAGTTCATTCTGAACAAAGTCAGCGATGTAATATTACAATTGCAGAGGTGCACATATGGAAGAAGATTGAAGTTATCAAATCATGCAATTATAGAATGAGACTATAGCTAAGTTAGAATAAGAGACAGGACCATATCTATTCAAGATTTAGCAGATATATAATATCAATATTTCAATCAAAATAAAACATTATACATAAGCATGAAAACACCTCCAGCCTCTTCACTCTAGATCGGGGATTCAGGGGTTATTTAAGATCAGATAACCAAACCATTTGATTCCTTCAAATGAATTACTCAAGACTTTTTAGCGTGTTCGTTTAGATATGAACCAAAAACATTTATAACAAAACAGAAGCAGGAACATGAAGGCAACAAATATCCTTTCAAGTTCCAAAACAATAAGTTGATAGGCCCTCTATTATTTAGTTCATAGGAGTAAGATGATAGAACAGGTACAGAATGAAGCACAGGTATTTCAAAGTGCAAGTATGTCACAGGAGGGGTTAGTTATGTTTGTCTATGTTTTTTTAATGAATAGAAACCAAATCTTCGTATTATTATTATCAATAACTTCATTTGTATTCCATTTCATATTATCAATGAATGGCTACTGATTCTTAAAAAGTAATGTTAAAAAGAAAAAAAAAAGCTGAAAAATAAATCAAAGAATATAAAGGGTACAAAAAGAGAAACCAACAAAAGCAGCCAAACATTAAAAGAAAAGACTAACAAAAGAAGACCTAAAGAATAATTACAAAAGTCCTTATACACTGCAGCCCAAAGAGATGAGTGAAACCTCACAAGAGACAAAATCTCCTCTCACAATCGATCAACTCTCCTAAGAATCAGAATAGCAGACACCTAAGAGAAACAAAAAATGCCCCTCCTCACAAAAAAGGAAATGAACAAAGAACTCCATAACAATAAAAACAATCTACGGACAGAACCTAAAACACACCATGACACAACACATTTGAAAAAAACAATTCCAGACAAACGAAACACAAGCTTAACTCCCAAGAATGTGATCAAGATCCTTTATTGTCCTCCACAGCATTTCCCACAAACAACAAAAGGAAGAACTATAAGAAAACCCTGGAAGGTTCAAGACCGCAAACTTGGTCATCCCCCCTGCCCTAAGCAGCAACAACATATCCATAATTTTTGTCCTTTTCTTATTAGACAAAGGACGAAAAAACCCAAAAAGAGACAAGAAAGTACCAGTAGAAGGCAAAACAGAGACCAAAGAATGAGACCTCATGGAGACGAGGGAACAAAGTGCAAAGGAATCTATCTAAAATATGTAACAGACCCATCACCCACAACAATCTAAACTAAATGAACCGACAGGAAAATGAAATGAAAACCTGTCAGCAATAGATTTCCATAGGATTCTAAACATACTTTCAGATGCCAACCAGAGTACTACCTAGAAGGATGGAGACCATACCCCATACATACTCACAATAACCTTATGGCATAAGATGTCAGTCTCCCAAAGAAAATCCCACAACCATTTGACCAAGAATGCCTCATGCATAAGCTTGGGCAATAGGAGAGAAGGGGTAAATATGCTAGAGAGTAACAGTGGGAGGTATTTCTTGGCTTGTTCGAGTAATATAGTTAAGAGGAGAGACCTTTTGGCTTGCTTGGGTAATATAGTCATGGGAGAACCAGGAGCTCTCAAATGCTCCCTTGGTTTGTATCACTTTGATTATTATCAATTAATATCAAGTTCTATCACAAGCCAGAAAGCCTATCAGGCTATCACTTTAAATTGACTCGATTCACCACTACACCCTGCAAATGAACTTTCAAAATGAACTCTTCATCTCAGACACTTATTGAAGTACATGACCACGTAATATACCCCAGTTTTCTATCATCTAAAGTTTCAAGTCAACTTGCTTAAACTCAATGTAATTGGTCATTAGTTCTGATAGATGCAAGGATTAGCATTATAAACAGGTCGACCTTCACACTTGAAAAGCTTGTCCTTCCTCAATGATCCTTTTAAAATGACTCAAAATATTAAACAAATAAAGAGGTAAACGCTCAAACAAGAGGGAATAGACTGATACCTGATTGCTTAATGAGGAACCCTGCACACAAACTGGTAGCTCTTGAAATTTCCGTCTCTGATGAGGGTGTTTTTCTTTCTCTGCATCAAAGTTAACACTCATATTTGACATGCTCAGTGCTGACCTGTTTGGGACAGCTACAGGCGTGGTAGTTGAAGATACTTGTTTAAGGGCTAGGGCAACTTGCTGCAAAGGTGTTGCTTGAGGATATATTCCACTATATCCATTATAGTTTGTCCCACCAGATATAAGTGGCCTGGTATAACCAATGGCGGTTGATTGAGACTGTGGCAATCCAGGTTGTAATTTTGAACCATGAGCGACGACAGGAGCAACTCCTGGTATAACTGAAGAAACTGGAGAGACTATGGTAGGAGAAGCTGAAGAGATCAAACTTGAAGCTGAACTTGAAGTCGGCTCATTTCCCAAACTCTCAACTCTCGTGAACTGTGGTGTTGAACAAATTAGTGGAGGTGGAACAGCACTATAAACCTTTGGCAGAGGTGGAATAGCTCCATAGACCTGGAGTGGAGGTGGAACAGCTCCATAAACCTGCTGTGGAGGTGGAACAGCACTATAAACCTTACATGATGAAACCCTAAAACAGTTGGAAACATCGGCGAAAGTTATACCTTAATAGTTAACACAAATATACAATGACAGCTCAAGCAACAACAAATTAAATGATTTCACTATCCATATGAGTACACAAAATAGCCCGAAATGCTTAACCTGATCTCTAAAAATTGAGGTGTAAAATCAACACAACGGGGTAAAAAGACTTGAACACTTCTTTTAATAAGCATTAGAATCTAGGCCACTTGCGCACACCTCAACTAATCTCACTAATCTCACGAGACAACTTGCCTAACCCTAAAGTATTTTGGTGCCAAAGAAACTCATAGGATATTAGATCCTAGATAGGTGACCACCACATATTGAACTCATTCCCCCTAAGTCCTTTATTATATCTATGGCCCTCATTGACCATTCGGCCAACTCATGATGGTTAAAGATTTTAGCAATTATCATTTTTTTTTGTAAAACTACTTTTGTTGAGAAAAATGAAAGAATAGAAGGACATAAAAAAAGCCAAGCCTAGAAAAACCCACTAAAGAAAAGGTTTCCAACTATGTAAGATATTGCCTAGGGCATAATTACAAAAAGTCTTCGAGACCAAAGCTGAAAGAGAAATATGAAACCTCACCAAAGACCAAACCTCACCCGGGTCCATCTCCACATCATGGACCACTCTATTGTTCCTCTCCTCAAGATCCCATAATACCACACACCCCATGCTAACAAAAGAAAACGGCCTTTCTCTTTGAAAGACATATGGAGGAACCCCCCCGAGATTTTAGCACTTATCATGGATCAGGGAAAAAACTTCGACTTGGTGCTCCTCTCCCAAGTTCTTGTAATTATAACACCTTAAATTTATAACACCTATTTACCAATTGACGGAATTATTTTTTATGCACTTGGCTCTGGATTGATTTCTCATCGTCCACTTACGTATCTCTCTTTTCACTAACAAAAGTTTCTGGTTTCTTATTCCAAAAAATAAAGGTAGGCAATTCTAACCACAAAAGTAACATTAACAAATCACCCCAACAAAAATAGCAAATATTAGAAATTATTTTGAATAATAAAACCTACAGACTATCGACCTTTAGATCAACACAAATTGCTTCATAATAGAAATAAGCTGCAGTTGCTGCCTTATGAGGTCATAAAAGTAGGAAATAGATAAGGATTACATGCCCCAGCACTTCGACTTCTTTCAGAGGATTTAATGCCTATGCATTTCTCTTTAAATGCTTATGCACAAATCAGCATCCAATGAACTTATTAGTAGAATACTATGAATAAAACACACATTCCAATTACCTTGAAACACCAAATTCTTTACTGATTGTATCCATCAGGTTTTCAGCCAAATTTTTGGCATCGTCAAGATTTTTGGAATTATTGCTTGCTAAGAATAAATGCAAAGGTTGTTCTGCAAAAATAGAAGATATTATTACAATTCGAAGTGGATGATAAAACAGCACTGCACAGTCCTACTCTCTTATAGATTATAATGAGGTAAGAGTCATCTATAGTGAAAGTACCTTCACATGCACCTTCAGTACTTCCCGAACCAAGTCCTCGCAGAGAGACAGTTACTCCTGTTTCAGCCATTATGTGATTTATATACTGGTCCTGTACAGACAAAAACAATCCACCAACAACAAAAAACAATCTCCCCCAGATGTTTGGAGATGCAAAGCTTAAAACATTAGCATCTCTCACCTCGGTTATATGAAACAAAATATAAACTTCAAAAGAACATGGCCATGAAAAAACAATCAGCCAAAAAGAAAACGTATATGATTTGGAATGACACAGTGACATTGCAAATAGCTATAATATATGATTACATTGTCCAAGTAATAAATGCATAATGCTACAACTATTTTTGAACTGGATAAAACCCATAAAATGGTGCAGAGGAGAAAGAGTAATGTTTGAAGTGAAACTTTTTCATCTGAAAGATTTGTGCTTCAGGTGGGACATTAAGCTTTTTTCTGGTAGAAGAGATCGTCTAGAACATTTAAATTTGTTTTAGAATTGGCCATAACAATGAGAACAGAAGCATAGGCATTTAGATTTTTACATCAATGGTGTAACATGATGCTTGCACGTGTCTGTGTCTATACGTTTTAACCCTTCCAAGAATCTCTATAGAATCCTCGAGTTTGTAATGAGAACACTACCAAATGTTCCTCACAGAAAAATTATATGTATTATGTACTAATTCTACATGGTACACATGCCAGAAAGAACTGAAGTCATGCAAGCTATGAACGTTATAAGCAGTTATTAAAAAATATGTTGTTTCTTCAATAAAATAATGAATAATGGAGAAAGAGGGGAAAACATAAGAGAAAGTTGTACTGACTGTATTTTCTAAATTGTGAAGCAAAATGGATACGATTTTTGAAACCAGTATAGCTCATTAGAGCTTTCTCAACATTTGGGAGGTCATGGAATTGGTAGTGTAAGAATATAAATGAAGCCGCTCATAGCTAAATAGGTTTGGTGTTTTCTACATGAGGAAAATGCTCTTTGGTGCCAACTTATTGTGGCTTAAGAATACACGGGCATCCAAAAAACCAAACCCACAAAAAAAAGGACTCCCTCTACAAGAAGAGGACTCCTATTTTGAGATGTCAAAATCTTCTTGGCCATTTCTTAGCTACATTATTGCTCTAATTGGTAATCGAATACGAAACAGGATTGGAAATGGTCACTAACACTGTGTTTTGGCACGATTTTAGCGAAAGGTTGAAATTCTGCCTACTGCCAAGGGTATAACGTTTATCAACTAGGCCTTCAATACCATTGCTCGTGTGGAATTTTTCTGAGTTAGCAAGGATTTGGACCTCCGGTGGAACAAACCTCAATGAGATTGAAATTAGGGGTGAGCAAAGTAATCTGAAAAACCGAGCCAAACGACCGAAAACCGTCAAACCAAATGCGGGCGGCCAGTCAATTATCAAAATCGGTCGGTCGTTGGTTTTGTTAAATAATAAACCAATCGGTCGGTCAGACAGGAAAAAAAAAACAAATCTCGACCAAACATTACCGGCACAAATAACATTATTTAAAATATATATTATATTATATATGCCCATTAATTTAAAAAAAAAAACGTGCATTGATGTAACGATGGGAAATTAGCAATGTCAACCAAGTGTAGTTGCATCTCTTTTTTTCTTTTTTTTGTTGATAAGAAACATACATGTATATTCCATGAGATCAGAGAACAAAAGAGAACAACCTAAGGGCAGTGTAGTTACATCTCATTAATGCTCAAAACTATGGCCAATGGTTTTCTCCAAAAACCACTTTGAATTTATAGAACAATTAATTAATTGCATTCTCTTTCTTCTCTCCTCTCCCAACTCTCAAGAAACACACTCAACTTGTCCATTCTCTCTCTTCTTTCCCTTCTCTTTTTCTCCTCTCTCACAAAACCTACTTCATTTTTTCTCTTCTTTCTCTTTCTTCATTACACCATTTCTCTTCTCCATTTTTGCTTCAGTTTTTCTTCTCAATCACCGTTGTTTTGTTTTCTTCATTCTTTCTATCTTATTTTTCTTTTCATGTTTTTTCTTTTCTTTCTCCGTTTGTCAATTTCTCTCTATCTTCATTATTTTTCATTTTCTTCTCTATTCTCCTTTCTTCACTTTTCTTTTCTCATTTCGCTGGAAATACAGAACTGACAAAACCGCCTGCCCTGCTCACGTGGTCGACGGACTGGCATCTTCAACGTTTCCATAAACCACGAAACCAACCGATAAAAACCAAGTTGCCAGTGTTTGGCGGTTTTGTCCGAAACCGATTCCGCCCTGATGATCACCCCTGATTGAAATTATGGACTGGGGTATTCTATCAAACCTATAATATTCAAGAATATGAATGACTTTTGGTTTTGGCCTCTTGATCCTTCCAAATCTTTCACTGTGATTTCTTTGACGGAGGATTTGATTCACTCAAAAGGTCCAACTACAGATAATCTTTACAGTTGTTGGGAAGAATCAAATGTCTCGCTTGTTTCTCTCCTTCATAGTGTGTTATGTGTTCTAATGCTGAATGTCCAGGCCATTTAATTGCTTTTTGCTCCTTTGGTTATTGCTACCTGAACTTCATGTTGGAGGTTGGTTGACATTTTGTTATGCCTTGAAACATTCATGATCTCCTAGCTTCCATCTTTGTTCTGTTTCATGGTCCCAGAAGCTTGGCTTGCTTTTATTAGAATGTCATTCTGGACTATTCGGTGCAAGAGAAATGGACAAATTTTCAGGGATATTTCCTCCCCCTTCTGATAGTTTTATGGATTTGATTATCTTTAATGCCCTTTTTTATGTAAACCTTTAGTAATTATAGTCTTTCGCCCTTAATTTCCAATTTAAGATCTATATGAAATAACATGGAGGACCCAAAAGAAAACTTACATTTGGTCCCCGTATTCGAGCAGCAATGTTCATAGATGGGTCTGTGTCAAAGCCCAAGAACACACTCGTGCTCAATGGCTGACTAACCTGGTTAATTACAAAATGAATGATCAGCACTAAACCACAACTAGTTGTTACAAATAGAACTTGGCAGTAACTGCAATCATACCTTGAACTCGTTGTTTAAAGAATTATAAGACAATGGTGCCAAATTCTGACCCTGTCTCAGCATTTCTTCGACCATGGCAGCAGCTCGATCAACCGCTAAAATCCTTTCCGCCATATCTTTCAACTGCGGAGTTAACGTTTATATTTATTTATTAAAAAAAAAACAAACAAACAAACAGACAGACAAACAAATAAACAAACAAACTGTACAAGGGAAAGTTACCATGTCTCCAAGAATAGAAAAGATTGCAACGTCCTGTATTTTCAGGTAATTTTTTTTTAATTATTTGGGTTATTTTGGATCTTGAAGATAATTGAAATTTTGGTTAAGACAACTTAATTTGAGATTTAGAAATCGAATTATTGTAGAATAATTCGATTTGAATTTTTCTCGTGGTTAAAAGATTTTTTTTCCCAAATTTGGATGTATTTGGGGTGGATGATTTGATTTGGAGATAATTCAATTTAAATGGTAGGGGATAAAGGATTTGTAAATTTGGATTTAATTTAGGAAAAGTTGGTTAGGATATTTTAAAGATTTTAACTCAATATGGAGTTCGGATTTTTAGAGGGAATTGAATTTATTTGATGGAAATTTGGGAAGGAAAGGGGGAAAAGAATTTATATATATATATATTTAGGGTTAAAAGTTAAAAGATGAAAAAAAAAAAAAAATACTAAATCTCTCTCTCCTTCAAGCTTACAATCCCCCCTTCACTTCATCGCGTTTACAGCAGACCCAGGCCAACAGGTTCAGCCTTACCGCAGCCATCAGCACCGATAAGCCATGACACCATGCGTCTCTCTCTATTCCCTCAATCTGCTGCAGTTCCTCTCACCGCATGAGACCGCCTCGATCTTGATTGCCCATTAAACTTTGGCTCATGATTATTGATGCGCAATATTTTTTAGGCTCTAATTTGACTAACCCATGATGTTTGGGTTTTTAGATTCAAGACTTGGAGGGCGTTAGCTATTGCTCGTCAAGTGTTACGGACTGTTTTTCGGGTCTTGTTGGTAAGTATCAACTTTGGAACCCTTTTGGACTAATTAATGATGCTGTAATTTTGGGTTCTAGTCTTCAAATTTTATTGTTTGGCTTAGAATCTTGTTGTGGGGAAGATTGGAAGTGGTTTCGGGTCAAATGACATTTTGGGTAAGGTTAACTTTGAGCCATTTAGATAATCGAAGGTTGGAGTTGGGTCCTAGAGATTTGGGATTAAAATTTGATTTATGAGGAGGTCCTATTTTGGAATTTTTATTGGAGATAGCTTTGCTTGAATATATCGTTTAGACCTAAATCGAGATAAGTAATGTTACTACTGGAACCGCCTTTGAGCCAGGCAACTTAGACATTATGATTTAGTAGATTTGACCGGATGATATTGAGAAACTAGATATGACTAGAACTGCTTTGTGAGCATGTTGATTAAAGTATGTGACAAATATGACTATGGTTAAAATATGTGACTGATATGACTATGATTTAAGTATGTTATTGATATGATTATGTGTAAGACCATGAGACATGTACAATGATTTATGTTGTGAAATTTACTGAAAGCATGGTATGTCTATAGATAGGAGTGACGATTTACTCTCCTAACACTACTATGTTAATGGAAGCCGACAGGTTTCCTACTATGTTATCGGGAGTCGACAGGTTTTCTACTATGTTATCGAAAGCCAACGAATTTCCTACTATGACACCGGAAGTCTATAGGTTTCCTATTATGTTATCAGAAACTGACGAGTTTCCTACTACGTTATCGGGTGTCGACGGGTGCCCTACTATGTTTGAGAGCCTTTGGGCCACCAGATGCGTGTTAGGTTGAGTTAAGTCGTTCACTAGATGGCTATCCAAGATTTAGTTAATTATATGCATGTCCCACTAGTATGTTGTACTTATTGGATATAAGTGCATAGAAGACCCCGGTAGTGGGATTACTTACTAAGTATTTTAGACTCATTCTTTATTATGTTATGTTTTTTAGGCAAGGGAAAGGATACATTGGTGAATGACAGGAGGAATCCATGATCATGCTATTGGGAATAGACAGATGCTCCCGCTCATGTTTTCATGTTTTGAAATCTTAGTTCTGTAATTGAATTTAGAAAGCTTTCATTGTTTGTTTTGTTGGTTGTTTTAGACAAATATTCTAGTAATATTTTGTTTAAATTAATGGTACCCTAATTAATGATTTTTAGTTGTTAGTTTTAATAAAACATTTATTTGGTTTTAGCCAATTCATGAAAAGTGTCATTTTTAGATGCATGCATGCATATAATAATGGCCTAGCACAAGTCCTAGAGAGTTGGGACGATACAAAGATGGTAAAATCTGTGCATATCTAAAGAAAATATAATATAAGAGCACAAAAGAACGGAAGAACAACATGGTGAACACATAAATGTCAGAGCACCATCAGAATTGATTCGTGATCTCCTACATTTGCACTAGTGGCTCCAAGGAAGTGGGAAGGGGTATAGTGGGACTGTAGGAGTTCAGGAACTTGACAATGAATGTGGGAAGTACAAGAACACTCACGGATATTTAAAAAAATATAATAATACAAGAAAAACCTTGATGTTAGCTTTGATGGAGAGGCTTTTGATGAAAACTTAGTTTCTTTCATGCTGGTAAGCTGTAACTTTAAATATGCCTACAAGCCAAGAGAAGAGGCGTGTTGTTGTTCTCTTAGAAAAGTAACTCTTAAATTCATATGGAGAGGTAGTATTGGTTGGTCCAACTATTTTGACTCTTTTTGGGCCTTGAATGGCATTCTTGCTGGGAAGAATGAGAGTTTGGCTTCTGTCTACAATGTTATCAAAGGGTATTTTCCTATATTGATACCTTTCGAAAATGATATTGATGTTTGGATAATGAATGTGTATGGCCATCTTCTTCCGCTAAAGAGACCACTTCTCAAGAGATTTGGAGGATGTTTCAGTTTACATAACGGTTGCTGGTGTCTCAAGGCAAACTAGGGTTTCATGAAAAAATTCAGTTGGCTTCTGTCTACAATGTTATCAAAGGGTATTTTCCTATATTGATACCTTTCGAAAATGATATTGATGTTTGGATAATGAATGTGTATGGTCATCTTCTTCCGCTAAAGAGACCACTTCTCAAGAGATTTGGAGGATGTTTCAGTTTACATAACGGTTGCTGGTGTCTCAAGGCAAACTAGTAAGGCAGGTTTCGTGAAAAAATTCAGTGGGGTTAGGACTAAGGTCTAAGAGTATAATAGGAAGCAGTTCCAAAACACCAACTTCTTTGATATTAAACTTGTTCAAGAAAGTAATACTAGAAATGGTGGACATTGGTTTCATAGTCAAATCATCCATCACCATGTAAGTAACCACATCCTTCACAAACCCTCCTCCCACATTTCTTTTTGCCTGTGTAGTTGCACTATTTTGTGGATTCACAAATGCACAGAATTTGTTCATAACATTTGAACAACTCGGACAAAGATATTTAGGGTCAGTAGAAAGTTTATAGCCACATATATTAGCGCACATGTATAACTTCATTTGATCAGCTGAAGATTCAATATTAGACAAAAGCAAGGTAGAGCCAAACAATGAAACTTTAGGCTTCAAAAAGATGTCTTTGCTCTGATTTGGTTGTAAATATGTGTCATTTAAAGCTTCAACACTCTCATACAAATTAGATAAGCATCCCACCATGCCTTGATTTTTCAAAAGCCTAATCACAGTGCCAAGTGGAAAGGAAAGTATATTAAAAAGAAAGTCAATCAACTTCTTGTCTGCTTCTCCAAAAAGAACTCTTTGTTGTTTGGAATCAATAAGAAGCTTTAATCTCACATCATTAGCTCCTGCCATCGTTGACAAACTTTTGGAATTATGGTATTTCTATTTGTTTTTTGTTATAATAGGAAGCAGTTACGATAAAACCATTGATGATTGAGCTCTATGGAGCATCCTTTAGCCTATTCACAAGTTCTTATGGTATAATTGGTTCGACAGTTTCTGGGTAGTTTTGGTCTTTGTCTGAAATTCCTGATTGGCTCAGTACAAAGGTGCTATAATCACTTAAGAAGGTAGGAATACTTAGCATCCCTACCCAATTATTTATGTAGGGAAGCTTTTCAATTTGAGAACTTCTAAATTCAAAGCCAAGTGTCTTTGGAGAAATGGGTTCAAACTCTATTGCAGCGCCACTTACCAAAGATGTTAAGCCCAAAGAGTTTCTAGCCAACCAAATGTAATATGGTCATGTTATTACCTCATGAGATTAGTTGATGTGCTTGTAAACAAGCCCAAATACTCACAAATATCATAAATAAATATATGTGTGCGTGTGCCTCTAGACAGTCCAAGGTCTCTTTTTAAAATTTAAGAATACAAATTTCTTTGTTTCACTTTCATTACTGATAAAGACATCCTAATCCTGCTCCCCATACTTATGCTAAACAAAAATTTAAGATTTGCTTTATTCTTTTAATTCGAAGACAAACCTTTTCATCAAGAAAACTGAAAGAATACCAGGGGCATATAAAAAGATAGCCCAAACCAGAAAGAGCCCAGCTAAAACAAAAAAGGGCTCCAATTTAATGTGTTTGCATAACCTGCTTTTACAAAAAGAGAAGTTTAGAAGTTTGTTCATGTTTTTTTATTAGACCAACTTTCATCAAGAAAAATGAAAAAAAACACAAGGGCATATTAAAAAAACAGAACCCACAAAAGGGAATATAGAGGAAGAGTCTCCAATCCAACAAAATGTAAGCTCACGAATAATTACAAAAGGAATTCGTCGCCGACGCCCAGAGAGAAACATTAGAATTCACAAGAGACCAACCATCGAAAGGGTCCTCAATCCCTCTAACGGTTCTACTATTTCCCCCCACCCCCAAATGCCCCATAATAGAGCATCAACAAAACGGAAAAGAGGTCAAACACCCCGAATGCAATAGAACATCAGCAACAAAACAATTTTTCATAGTGGATAAATGATAAAAGTTAGGAAATCTCTTACACAAGGAAAGATCCCCCAACCATCTATCCTCCCAAAAAAAAGTACCATGCCCATCATCCACCACAAACAAAATCAGATCAAGAAAAAGAAGGGAGCTGAGTAGAAATTACTTTCCATTGATTTTTGAATGTGTCAAAGTCCCCCCAACATCCAATCAAAAGAACGACGATCATACTTGCTCATGATAATTCTAGACCACAGGAAAGAGGACTCGAGGAAAAAATGCCATAAGAATTTTGTCAATAACACCCTATTACGAGCCCCTTAAATTCCCTAATTCCGACCCTCCCAGGAGAATGGGATTACCAATGATCTCCCAGCTCACCAAGTGAGCTCCTTTCCTCCACACCTTCCCACAGAAAGTCCCTCATGAGCTCCTCCAAGCTCTTACGGGGCAACTATCATGGGATTACCAATGATCTCCCAGACACGGGGCTTTAAAAAGGGGGGGAAAGTAAATGGAAATACTTCTTGTCATGGTTTCTTCATCTCACAATAAAAGCTAGTAGAAATAGTTCATTCCATGATGCATGCCAGAGAATGAGTGAATCCTACTTACATGGGCTCCTGCAGAGATGTGAAGATAAAGTGGCTTGTTACCATCTGGAGGCGTGTTTGGAGGATGATACTTGCCCCTGCAAGTATAGTCAAAGTTTACTCCAGAAGAATACATCATACGAAAAATTCCACCGTAATTGATTTAAATTACTTCCAGACCTTGTTATCACCACGGCACCAGTGTGTCTTTGAATCTGCAAGGAAAGTGGCATAGTAGGGAAAACAATTTTACAAAAAAAAAAACCCAGAAAATTAAAAATAGAGGAAGAACAAGAAAGACCAAGTTAGGTGAAGGATACAATTCATACGAAATGAAAACTTGTCAAACGACCAAGCATATTGTAAAAATCACTCACCTCCTCCTGTGTCTGACGCTTTGTAAGCTTGTACCGTACAGAAGGCTCTGCATCATTTATTGATATTTCTCTTGCTATTAACTCATCTTGAATCTTTGACTAAAAGAAGACATGAAAAAGTCGAACAACTTATAGTTAAAAAAAGAAGAAAGAGGTGTGTGCACATAGAAGTTTTTCAAGGAGCTCACACATCTATGTAATCACAATGAAAATAATACGAACACAGCCTAGTAATATCAAATTGCTTTCACTCAGCAAGCGTTGGAAGAACTTGACATAGACCAATATAAAAAATACCAACAAGTATGAAATTGTTAAAATTCAGAGTTACATAAATATTACTGAAAATTTCATATGAAAACATGGGTACCATGAACATGTATCAATTGTTATAATAAATTAATCAAATTTTAGTCCTTATTAATTAACAGTGCATCTCATGGGAAATATGTACACCAAAACACACGCACAACCAAGCATGCTATGAAGGAATGCTTCAAAATCCCCCATCTGGTGTCTTTGCATTACAGGGAACAATAGAGCATTACTGATAGGTACAAAAATTCTATGTAGGATTTATGTAAATCCTGAAGCTGCATGAAAGATAAGAACTACTTTGTTGGAAGATACAAAGCATCTGATATGGCCTACGGTTGTATATCACTATAACAATAAGGGATATAAAATCTCACCTGGGTTAAGGTTGCACAGTTAACTGAAGAAACTTGTGCCAGCGCCACCACACTGGCGACATCAACCCCACCAAGGGGCGTCAGGTTATATGATGGGAGAACCCCTGGAACTGCAGTACCAGTAGAAAGAAAGGACTCCGCAGGTTGATCCCACTTTCTTTTCTTTCTGAGAACGTTAATAAATATAATAACTAAAAAAACAAAACAAAACAAAACAATAGCGAGTATAATGAAAAGATCTACTCCTGTAGTTTACTTCGGTATACTCCCATTTTTTAAGTTGTCCATTTCTAGAATTCACTAATTGGTAACTAGAACTAACCATCCCACATAAACTGAAACCCCCATATCTACTACTAGCAAGATTAATTTCAAAAGAAGCTCTCAACCCAAATTTAAAGACGAGCAAAACGATAGATCTTATGGCAAAAGAGAAACACATACGATTATATCCTCCAGAACAATATAGCCAAGATCTCGCTCATTTTCTCAAGGGAGATGAAACGAACAAGAAGGGGAATCAAGTACCGTTGGATATGGAGAGATGAGAAATACCTTGGCTTAGTTTGAGAAGAGGGATCGATATTGGGAACCGCGATGGGTTCGTCGGAGGAAACCCTAACGCCACTGTCCTCCGTCATATGTAAACGAGAAAAGTTTCTTCTTATTCTTCAGAGGTCGGAATCGGGAGCGTGATGATGAAGATCGTGCAGAGCGCAGCGTCGCCGCTCAGTTGCTCGGAGATGGAGACGACAGTGCGCTCACGGCGGAATCGGGCACCGGCTTTTTGGCTGATGAGCACAGGCACGGAGGCAATTTCATCACATTTCAAGGAATAAAATAACAATAATCATAATCATAATCTTAATAATTAGGGAAAAAAAAAACAAACAAACAAACAATCAAACGAACCAAAGCAAAATACTTTTGCTCCGTGACAGCTGAAGTGATACGTTTTTTCGTTTTTCGTTTTTCTATTTTCTTATTTGTTAGGCTATTTGCAAATATTAAAAAATAATCAAAATATTTATAAGTAATAATAAAATATTACAATTATTTGTGATAGATCGCGATAGATTACTATTTATATCATGATAGATACAGATAGTCGTATATTACAGTCTATGACAAATAAATTATGATATTTTGCTATTACTTGTAAATATTTTCAATAATTTTATCATTTAAAATAATATTCTTATTTATTATCTATTATTTTCTTATTTATTAAAATCGAGAAAAAAATATATTTGATAATTATTTATGTTTCTTGTTTTTTAGAAATAGAAAAGTTGTTTAAAAATTATTTCTATCTTTTCTCTTTTTTATAATTTAAATATAATTTAGTGTGGTTGGAAAATTTTTATAAATAGAAAATTCTAAAAAACTTTTGAAACTTTTTGCTATAAAGTGTAAATATTTTTAAATTTTTTTAATATTTAAAAAGACCCATTAGTTATATACTATAAACATGCATATATGCATCAAAAAAATCAAAGTGAGTATAGCTTAAGGTTAATTGACATGGCCTTCTTTTCTAAAAGTAAATAAATTATCAAAAGCTCATCTTATCTAATACAAATTGTTCAATGAGATTTCTGAAGAAATTTCATCTGTTGAATTCAAACTTTGTATTTGTATTGATTTGTAGTATATGAATGTACAATATTTAATCTGTATTCCTTTGATTCTTTCTATCGAACATTACATGAAGTTTAAGTCTTCTAAATCTTCTTAGTGTTAGGTTTGATGCCCTAAAACTCGTAGATAATAGATGTAATTAATTGATCGTAATCAATAATGAGTTATTGATGTTACTTCAATTTATTATGTTATATTCTATTTTGCCTTAATAACCCTACATCCAATAAATTAACATACAACGCCCGAGAGAGATTTGATTCCCTATAATTAGTATCAGAGCCAGGTTCTTGCATTTTGTTTTTCACATTTTGGAAACAAAAATCAGTGTAAAAAGGCGGGTTTTAATCTGCATTTTGAATGTGTGGTTGGATGTTTACATTTTTCCTACACTTAGCTTTACATCTGAATTAAAATGTAAGGGCCCGTTGTTTTTTGGACATTTATATTTTTCTATCAAGTCTGTAAGTCTGTGTCGATCGATGAGCAAAAGTTGCTAAAGAGATCGGTGAAAACGGGGGTTTCCCAGTCCAAGTTCAAAGCAAAACGCAGCAAAAGGGAGCTTTCTAGACTATAGCATCGCCACGATGCTATCGAAGCATTGCGACACTGGGGTCAGGCGAGACGGACAATATCCGTAGCATTGCAATGCTCCAAACTTCACAAGCATGCGCAATGAGTCTAGCGGTTGTGGGTTTGAGCCTCCTCTATGATGTTTGCAGCAGTTTTTCTTGAATTTACATGATTTTATTTTTATTAATTAAATTAATATAAATTGGTTACATTAATTTAATTAATTTTTTAAGGTGTCAAATTTGGTTCGATTTTTGCTATTTATTTTAATTTATTGTGCATTGGATGTACATTTACATTCATATTATATAATAGATGTCATATAGATTCAAAATCCCACCTTAAGATAAACATATTTGTGCATCATGATTAAATATAAGTGTTATATTTTATGGATGCATAATTTTATTAGCATGCCTATGCATCATAATGTAAGTGTTATTATTTCGATGTAGGATTAATTAAGCATGTTCATGCATCATACAGTGTTATAAATGTTATAATTGAAGGATCCCAAATTGAGCGGAAGAAAGATCGCCTAAAATCCCATGTTTCATTAAATGTAAATTTTACAGTAAATCAAGAACAAGATATGCATTTACATAAATTATAGCATGCTATATAATTAGGTTTTAGAAACCTTAACTTTGAAGGCTTTTCTTCAAGAATCCTTCAAATAGTACACGAACGCCTTGAAGACTTTCTTCAAGAAAACGTCGATCAAGAATAAGAATACAACCACAATGGTTTCCTCGGTATTCTTAAGTAGAGAACCCAAGAGTGGTGGGCTCTGACTATTTTGGAAAGAGAAAAATTTTAGTAGAGAAGAGGAAGTATTGAAATTATTCACCAACAAATCCAATAACTCACTGAACAATTCTGTCTTTTTCCTCACTATCAAATTCGATGATCAAAAGCAAGAAGATAAAGTTTTCTTTTTAGAAGGCCAAATATAACAACCACCTGTTGGGATTGGTGTCCTAATTCTCCTGGAGTCTCGTTGTTTTGTAGAGATACACATTGTTTAATGAATAAAATAAGTGATATTTAATTTTGGCATTTACTCATATCCAATATACAAAGCTCTTTGGTTATCTTATGTGAACTTAAGCATGTATATGTGATATACAAGTGGATCATGCCTTAAGTGATAACCTAAATAGGTCTATAGTATAAGGATTAAGGTGGGATACCTGATCCTAGTGACATTACGGATACGACCCGCTTTGTAGAGGTTTGCAAGTGTTGTAAACTACTACAGATGGTAGATCCCGACCATTCATGTGAAGACGTGCGGGGGGAGGGGGTGTTCTATATAAAGACCTAGACCACAAGATGACTAGACTTTGTATATAACGACGTTGATACTAGAGACTTGCATCTCACCTAAACGACCATAGGTGACACGACCTCAATCCTGAGTGTTTTGGGAACTCCTACCTTTAAGGGCGGTCCTTTGATTAGTATGGGTGAGAGTGGCCAGATTGCCAACTCAACATGCTTACCTTTTTGGGGACTTGTCTGATCTGGGAGTTGGGAACTCAATTCATAAGATGGAATTCACTCCTTTCCCGAAGCAAGGATAAGTAGAGAGATTGCTCCCTTAAGGGCTAATTCCGGGGCTTGAACATAGTGGCCACAGCTTCTCTTTGGAAGAGAAGGCTCAGTCATAGTAGGACTGTAGCTTATGTTCATTAGAGGGATCAGTGGTACTTAAGGAGACAGATGTAACTACAGGGGCATAACGGTTATTGGCCCAGCTGTACTTACGAGCGATCTGTGAAGGGTTATCGCACTATTGATTAGTTGATATGAACACATAATATATCTGTGGTAAGGAGCGTTCAGCTATCGATCTTTTAAAATCATATATCTATAGCTATTTTAAAACCGTTGCTGAAAAACGAACAAACTTTTATATGTCTTTTGCTAAACCACATTTTAGCACCAATTAGTTTTAGCAAAATAGTTTCTAAGTACCCTAAGTGATAATACTTCTATTTCGCAATGATACCCTAGCGAGGCAGAACAAACGTCACTGGTGGGGTGATCAAATGCCCCTTCACTGGGATGAGACACTCTCAACCATTAGGCAGAACCAACTCTTGGAACTGAACCTAATAGCCACCATTTGTTTGGTCTAGAACTGTTAACCCTTAACAATTCCACGTAAGTATAACCCCTCATTTTCAGCTCCAGAGTCCCACCCAAATGCGCCCACCATAGGGAAAAAGCAGATTAGGACAAGAGACTAAGTAACCTTATCCTATATAATAGATCAAATAAAGAAACATGCAAAACTTCCATCCTATAGGGGGACACTCCCAGGGTTCCTCGAGGCGATGCACAAAAACTTTATTCAACCTAATGAGAGAGACCGTGGGATATGCTGTCATACGTCCCGCTCCCACTTACTATGAACATTCTCTCCATCCACCTTGATATTGACCTACCCAAACACCATCCTTTAGGAGGACACTCCCAAGGTGCCACGAGGATGAGCATAAATCTCACGGTGTGAATAATAAAGGGAGAAAGACGAGAGGTTTAAATGAAGCTCAAATGCCCCAAGTACCTCCCACTGAATGTTCTACCTAGGGGTTCATTAATATAGACAATCCGACTACTGATTTTAGTCTAAGTCCATTTACTTTGCTCAAAAACAACTTTTGTCTTTGAAATTAAACAAGTTCAAGTAATCACATTAAACTTTTTAATGGACTATCCTTAATCTTGCATGCATACATAAAATCTATCTAATTCACCTTTCCAGGTAGGTTCCCAGGTAGGAGTGTTCCATTTCCGTCACCTTAAATATCCCAGCCTAGACAGAACCCGCCTTAGACAAAAGGTCCCTTATAGATAGATTTGCTACACTTAACCTTTTATTAGTCAATTTAATCTTATTAAACTGATTAAAAGATTAAAGCCTAAGGTTGCTAATCATATTAGAACCGTGATCTTAGGTCTATCTCCACCAAGTTTTAAAACACTTTTAAAACCGATTTAAACCAAAGTGGGCATGCATGTCTTCCTTATAGATTTTAGTTCTAATTTCTTTGTAACATTTATAAAAGAAACAACTAAAACCACATTGCCACATAACTAGGTATTTATAACTCTTATAAATTTAACCTATGTGTCATGCTTCATGCAATGTCTGTTCATTACTATACATAACTTTTATATACAAGTTAACGAACCAAGCACACATGCTCCATACACCCTTATACTATAACACTTATAATATAAAGATGATATATGCCAATGCTTTATGCATGCATACATATAACTCTTATATTATATGATGCATGAGCATACTCTTACATAATTTAAATCATACTTCTCTAAATCATAACACTTATAATAAAGAGATGATACATGACTAATGCATAACCTAAGGTGGGATTTCTTGTATATGGCATACCATATGACATATAAATAAACATATATCCTATGTACATTCACAAAGAATTAATGGACCGGGATGAACCGCCTCAAAACCGGAAGTAAAAACTATATCTATTACATTTTCTATCGAGCAAACCGGTTCACAGGCGAACGGGGTCTTGAACCAGCCGGGCGAAACTCCCATCGTTTAGTAAACGAAACTGGGTATACGATGGTTTAGCTACGATCGAGTACCAATAACTATGCAATGAAGCATGAGGTACTCAATCGTTTAAGACACAAGAAAAAACATGTGAGTTCTAAACGATCGTTTAGACGACAATATAACTACGAAGCTCGATCTCTAGACGATCACTTAACTAGCACTTAAGTAAACAATTTACTCCGCGATTGTATAGTCAGTAACTAAGCGATGAATCTTACTAAGCTACATGATCGTCTAGTGCGCGTGCGTTAATCAGCTCCCGAGTATCCCGAAGGAACTCTTATTCAAGAGTACCTACGAGCGGAAGCAGATCTTTCCAATTCATTGTGATGGAATTTCCACATATACATTCAAACTTACAGATATGCAATCACAACGCTAAATTACTGGCATGCTTAAAGGAATAATAAATAAGAGACCGAGAGATCATACCAGTTGAAGACTTTTTCTTCATAGCAAATCTCACTTTCATTGGAATTCTAAGCAATTGTTTAGTAACTCCCAATCGTCTATCTCAAACAATCTCTACACAAACAGGAGGAAACGGGGACGACACCACCATTCAGAGACCTCAGTATTCTCGGAGTGAGAATCCAAAGGCTGGGCTTTGATCGGATTTGGTAGAGGGGAGGAGGTAAAGAAATTGTATACAATGACCAAGAAAGTGGGAGAAAGACTCGTCTATCGTATAGACAAAATGCTTGATCGTTTAGGTGAAGTATACGATTGTGTAGGAAAAGGTAAACGATCGTCTAAAGGATCATGTAGGAAAATCTAAGTGATCGTCTATATAATCGTTAGTAAATATTGGGCGCTAAACGATTGCTTAATAAAAGATAAACGATCGTTTAGTAAATAGCGTGCGCGAGAGTAAGCGTTAAGCGATTGCTCAGCACTATCGTATAGGTAAGCGATTGTTCAACACTATAGTATAGGCTTTGATTTTACTAAGCGATGACACATTTCAACACTATGTTGCGCATCCAATGCTTAACACATCGTGAGCTATTTAAACGTCTCAAAGCGATTCTTCATCTTACTCATCTGTTATGAAAATAAAAGAGACACCGACCAATTATTCCTTAACCATCCAATTAATGGACAATAAATATAATCACATCATACATAAAATTAATTATATCATATATAATTAACTAGTTCAATTATATCATATATAATCGAACTCCCTCTTGTCAATTTGAACATTTCAAATGAACCAAAATCTGATTCTCAACTTGTATCCAAACTACCAAGGGGACCTTATGGACCTATGGCTTGAAGCTCCAATGGTACGTGAATAACTGACTAAACTCTTTAGTCACGATATCCACCATCCGTTAACTGCCAGACATTCCATTAAAGACCGAAAGTTGAACTCTTCCTACAATAGATATATTTCTATGTTCATTGGATATAACCAATCATCAGTACGATGACCCTTCACAGATGCTCGTAAGTACAGTTGGGCCAATTTACCGTTTTGCCCCTGTAGTTTCATCTTACTCCCTAAGTACCACTGATCCCTCTAATGAACAATACAATATAGTCCTACTCAACACCTCTCGGGCCATGAGAAGGTGTGTGGCGTCACATCATTCACGCCCTACTATGTCCCTTACACGAATGATCAAGTTTAGACCATATGTGACAAGTCACAACACTTGTAACTATTCCACAAAGCGGGTCGCGTCCGTAGTGTTACCAGGATAAGGTTTCCCTTCTACATCCATATACTACAGACCATTTTGGTTGTGATGGAACACGAGACATACGCAGTAGAATTAGGACCTAATTACACTCTAATTGCTTTTAATATTAATCTTTTAAATCCAATCAAGTTTAGCAAAAAATCTAATAATGTACCCTTCATTATTATATTTTGCAACGATATTTCAACAGTTTAGGATAACCTTCACCGAGGGGTGATAAACTATTCCTCCATTGAACCAAGACTATCTTGACTAGATACTATCACTAGAATAACTCTTATTCCTATAGCAGCTCAGTTATCGCTACTTTGGTCAAGAATTTACTAATACTTAGTAATTCTCGTAAGTGTGACCTCCATTTTCAGACCTCGAAGATCAGAATCATTATGCTCCCGAAGTTGGAAAGACAAGAATGAAAACGGACCTGAGAGACCCTATCAATTTCTAGAGTTCACGGAGTTCCAAATCCTATAATACAGCCCTTCGATTGGTAAGGTCGCTCTAGGGCAAACATGCATGCGCATTATAAGAATCTCATGGTGCGACCTAATGGAAGAGACCATAGGATGTGTTAACATACTTCCTTCTCCCACTTACTATGAACAACTTCCCCTATTCACCTTGATATTGACTCATGCAAACACTCTCCGAATGGAGTCCACTCACAGGGTGGCCCAAAGCCAAGCATGAATCTCACGGTGTGAATTCTTAGGGACGCTAGAGCTAAAAGTACATTACTTCTCTCCAACTGAAGTGTTCTAGACGGTTAGGGTATAAAATACTTGGCGATACATTTCGGCTAACTAAACATATCCTAAGTCTAGGTGATTCTTCCGAGTATAACTTTTATACGGATTTTTAACCTACGATGTCTAGGTGATAAACAAATTTTATTAACTTACACCGTTCACGCATGCTCATAAAACTGGTTTAACCTAACTCAGATGCCGGCTTGATCTCCAGGTAGTAGGTGTTCCGTGAACCGTCAACTTAAAAACCTTCAACCTTAGACATTTTATCTGACTTTTTGCCAAGATCTTGCCAAGTGAGTTTTCTTGTAACTTCGATTTTACAAGATATCGACTTATTTTCTATGAAAATTGGGATTGCTCGAAGGTTAAACCTAAGTGAGCATGCATCTTATCTTTGTTATAGATTTTAGAAGTATAGGTTATTTTATAACAATTATAACAATTATAACCCTAGAGCATTCATCTATAACATGCTTCCTTCAATCAAACATGCTTTAATATAACACTTATATTAAAACTAAGCATGCATAGTATATTTTTTATAACACTTATAAGATATAACAAACGCATGTCACATGCTTTTCCTATGGTAGGGTTTTAGAACTATATGGCTTACTATATGCACACATAATCAAACAACATTATACATCACATGCATAATAGGTAAACAACACTAAAGTGGACCGATTTTGGCATTAAAAACAAACAAATAACTAATTTATTACAAAATTCAGCAACCAGTTTCCTGGAATCGGCTTCAAACACTTTGAACCATCTTGAACCGGCCAAAAAACTCTTGAACCAGCCCAAAAACTCCAAAAACCAAGTTGCACCGGTCAAACCGGCTCAACCAGGTCAAACAGACCGGTCCAAACCATCTAGACTGGCTGGTTAATGCTCGTTGGCACAGTCAACGAAACGCGGGCGGGGCGGGTCATGGAGCAGGCGACGGGTGGATCCACGGAACACGTGGGTCGCGAGCAGCAAACAAATGCACGAGCCAACTACGAATTGGGTCGGGCTGTGGAACCGAGTGGGGTCGCGAAACGAGCCGGGCGTTTCGTCGACAGCTTGCACGTGCGGGCCACTCCGAACCGGATCAGATCCGAGCTGCGGTCAGGTCTGAGAGCAGAATTCGGGTCTGTGATGCAATTTTCTCCAATTTGCTGTTGTTCTCTCTTCCGGAATCAAGAAATTACAGTCTAATTTCAACTCTAATAACTCCAACAAATTTACAAACCTTTTTTCACACATTAATGCTCATAAACATGTAAGCAATTACAAATTTTCACGAGAAATTTAGAGAAAAACAATGCCAAAATCATAATAAATCCACTTTAGTCCACATTTCATTCAACACTTGAATAGATAGGAAAAAAAACATCCACCAGAAGCAATTGGGCATAATTCTAGCATGCTCTGATACCACATGATGGAACACGAGATATATGCAGCAAAATTAGAACCTAATTACACTCTAATTGCTTTTAATTTAAAGGAAAAAATGCATGCAATTGAAGAAAAAACAGTAATTAAGATTACCTTTGTAGCTCCCAAAAACCACTCTTCCTCGCTGAATCTCGACCCGAACACGAATGGACCACCACTAGAGTTGACTTACTATCATCTGGACTCATAATCGAGTTGTGGGACTCGGTGGATGAAGAAAACCGAGAGGGAGAAAGAGATGGGAAAAAGAAGATGGAATTTTGGTTTTGGGTTTTACTTTTTTCAGCCCAATTTTGAAAAACTAAATTTGACAAAATTGGCAAAACTCTTTTCATTCAAAATGAAAGCCCATTTTATAGAAAAAAAACCATGCAACGATTGCATGAACCAAATCCATAAAAACTCAACACTTATAATCCACTATCTTAGTGGGCTTAATGTCTCAACTATAAGCCAACACATAGCCCAATATTTTGTTAGTGGAATTATCCAACAAAAGTTTGGATTTTTCCACTAACTATAGTCAAAGGGCAAAATAGTCATTTGGTCAAAGTCAAACTTTGACCAAAAAGTCAACATTTTGACTTTTTATGATTTTTCCATGTTGACTAATTTTGACCTCTCGAGCATGAATCCGCATTCATTTTCTCGAAATTCAAATCACATTTGAATATAAGGTCGGTCAAAGTTTGAATTTTCAAAGTCAAAAAGTCAACTCTCTGACTTTTTACATCTTTGACCATTTCCATTATTTCTGAGCTTCCGAATATGAACGTATTCATATTCTTGATATTTAAATCACATTTAAATATTAAAGTTGTATCTCTAAACTGAAAAATCCGACCACTATATCACATATACTTGTCGGTTTCTCTCTCTTCACCTAATTCGAACAATTCGAATTATTCTATCATATTGTTCTAAGTTTATTCCATATGAGCTAGTACGGGAACCTAATGGACCTATAGATCATAGGCTCCAATGATCCGAGATTAGCTAGCTAAACTCTTTAGACGGAGCTAATCAACATTCGTTAACTAACGGGTCATTTCACTATAGTCCCGTAGTTGCACTCCCCTCACGATAGATATATTTGTGTCTATTTGATATAACCATGATTAATAAGCTAATCCTTCATAGATTGTTCGTAATCTCGACTGGGTCATAAAAACCGTTTTACCCCCGAGACTACATCTTACTCCTTAAGTTCCACTGATTCTCTAATGAACAATTGGTTTAAGGTCCAACCTATAAACGGAATCCCTCTCGGGCTAGGAAGAGGGTGGGGCCCCTTGTTCAAGACCTGGATTTAGTACTAAAGGGAACAACCTATCTACTATCCCTAGAACGGTTAGGAGTGAATTCTGTCTTGCACCCTATGTTTCCAGCTATCCACTCGATCTTACCCCTGAAATGGGAGACTTATTGGGCCAACGATGATGAGCTGCCCCACCTATGCAGATCTAAGGATAATTCCGAGTGAACAGGAGTTCATAGTTAGCTCAGGATTAAGATTAAGTTACCTAGGTCATCAATTAACAAAATAGTCAGTTTTATACATAAAACGGCATTTAGAACGTAAAAATTGACTATTTCATGGTTCAGTCTTATGCAAACTCATTGCATAGGATGCCCCCACTCACATATCTCTATATGAACGATTCAGGATCACATCATTTGTACTAACTACAAAGTGAGCCGCATCCATAGTGTCCCCAGAACAAGGCGCCCAACCTTATTCATATATTATAGACCATTTTGGCTATATATTTGAACTTGATCCACATTTATGTCATTACATAAAGTTCAAACTACATCAAATAGCCTCAGAACCTTAGTTTATTGGATTCAAGATTACTATTTCAATAACAACTTTATCAAAAAAACAAAATAGAATATGTTTTTTAATTTACAAACTACAAGTTTTAGGACAAAATCTAACGAACTCCCACTTGGACTAAAACTCCTAGTGGAGTATCACAATGTTGAATTTAAGTGAGAAACATATGAGTACAATAAACATATGAATACAATAAACTAGGGCATATACCCAAAAGTTCTCCCACCTGCCCTAGTTTACAAACTTTGTAGACCTAGACTCTATAGGTGACCTTCAAACACTTTAGCCGTGAGGGCCTTCGTAAAAGGATCAACAATATTTTGCTCAGAAGATATCTGGGTCACTACAACGTCTCCACGATGTACAATCTCCCAGATCAGATGGTATTTGTGCTTAATATGCATGTCGCATTTGTGGCTTCTTTGTTCTCTTGAATTTGCAACTGCACCACTATTATCACAATATAGGGTGATAGGTAGATGCATATTTGGAACAACTTCCAAATCAGTCAAGAATTTTCTCAACCATACTGCTTCCTTTGCTGCTTCACAAGCAGCTATGTATTCAACTTCCATTGTGGAGTGCGCAATACAGTTTTGCTTCACACTCTCCACACTACTGCTCTTCTATTCAGAATGAACACTGATCCCGATGTAGATTTTCTTGTATCTTTATCGGTTTGAAAATCAGAGTCAGTGTATCCAGTAAGGATTAGATCCTTAGTACCATACATGAGCATGTAGTTCCTCGTTCTCCTAAGATTGAGGATATTCTTAACGGTAGTCCAATGATCATATCCAAGATTGGACTAATACCTGCTGACTATCCCTACTGCGTAGCATATGTCAGGTCTAGTACATAACATTACATACATCAGGCTCCCTACTGCAGAAGAATAGGGAATGTGTCTCATATCCTAAACCTCTTGAGGTGTATTAAGACATTGATCCTTTGACAAATGAATTCCATATCTGTAACGTAACAGACATCTTTTGGAATTCTGCATCTTATAACTAGACAACATTTTGTCTATATAAGTTGCTCGAGACATGGCTAGTGTTTTGTTCTTACGGTTCCGAATAATCTGAATCTCGAGAACATACTGCGCATTTCCTAAATCTTTCATTTGGAACTGTGTTGCTAGCCATTTCTTGATGTCAGTTAGGTAATCTACTTCATTCCCAATGAGTAGAATATTGTCAACATATAAAACTAAGAATGTTATAGTAGAATTGACGATCTTCTTGTAAACACAAGGCTCGTCAACATTCTGTTCAAAGCCATAAGATTTGATCGCAGTATCAAATCTTATATTCCAAGATCTAGAAGCTTGTTTCAACCTATAAATGGATTTCTGAAGCTTACAAACCTTTTGTTCTTGACCTTGTGCATTGAACCCTCTGGTTGAGCCATATAGATACTCTTCTCTTGATCACCATTTAAAAAGGATGTCTTGACATCCATCAACCAAATTTCATAGTCATAAAAGGTGGCAATGGATAAGAGTATTCTAATTGACTTAATCATTGCAATGGGAGAGAAAGTTTCTTCATAGTCCACTCCCTCTCTAGGTATAACCCTTTGCCACAAGTCGAGCCTTAAAAGTTTGTGCTTTACCGGCTTGGTCTCGTTTTCTCTTGTAGATCCATTTGCAACCAATTAGTTTTACATCATTTGGTTGATCTACAAGTTTCCAGACAGAATTGAAGTACATGGACTCCATTTCGAGGTCCATGGCTTTAACCCACTGATCACGGTCCACATCTTTCATCGCCTATTTATAGGTCGATAGATCCTCTATGTCGTCATCAGGTATGACGACTTGTGTTTCTATTAAACCCAAGTAACGGTCAGGCTGGTGAACAACCTTCCCACTATGTCGAGGCATTCTCAACTCTTGAGAAGGATGTGATTGACCAGATATACTAGTTTTATCTATTAATTTAGTAGATGAATTAGCTCTATTTGTAGCGTTTTTGGAAATTTCATTCAATACTAGCCTACTGCGAGGTTGATGACTTTTTATATGGTCTTCCTCTAAGAATGTGGCATTTGTCGATACAAATACCTTATTCTCTTGAGGATCGTAAAATAGACCACCTTTTGTTTCTTTTGAATAACCTATAAATAGGCATAGTTTTGAACGACGTTCCAATTTTTTAGGATTTTGCACCAACACGTGTGCCGGGCATCCCCAAATCCTAAAGTGACATAAACTGCCTTTACACCCTTTCCATAGCTCATAAGGTGTTTCTGAAACACTTTTAGAGGGAACGTTATTCAAAATATAGACAGCAGTCTTTAATGCATGTCCCCAAAAGGAATCAGGTAACTTAGCAAAGCTCCTTATTGAGCAAACCATGTCCAACAAGGTTTTGTTTCTTCTTTCAGAAACACCGTTTTGCTGAGGCATATTAGGTGCAGAGAGTTGTGACTTGATTCCGTGTTTATCATATAGTTCTGGAATCTTAAGTCCATGTACTCCCCACCTCGATCTGATCGTAGTGTCTTAATGGTTTTACCTAACTGGTTCTCAACCTCAGCCTTATTTTGAACTTTTCAAAAGAATCAGACTTGTGATGCATTAGGTAAATATGACCATACCTTGAATAATCATAAATAAAACTAATGAAATATTCATACCTACCTCGAGCTTTGACATTCATTGGTCCACAGAGGTCCGAATGTACGAGCTCTAAGGGTATTGTGGCTCTGAGACCTTTTCTAGTGAAAGATCTCTAAGTCATTTTTCCCTTAAGACAAGACTCACATGAAGGTAAAGAATTGTCTTCTAACTGATTTAGGAGTCCATTCTTAACCAATCTCTCAATCTTATTGAGAATTATGTGACCAAATCTTAAGTGCCATAGATAGGCATTAGAAGAAACTTTTTGTCTTTTATTATGAGTTTCGACTGTTCTAAACATCTCAGTATTTAAAACAAATTTTGCTTTAGTTGATCTTAACTTATATAAGTTGTTTTCAAGTATAGTAGAACAAATTTGAATACCTTTTCTGAAAATGAACGCTACAAGCGATAGATATTAAATTCTTCTTCATAAGAAGTGCATACAAAACATCTTTAAGTATGATATATCTATCGTTGAAAAATAATTTCAACTCTCCCACTGCTTCGGCCGAGACAACCTCTCATGTTCCAACCTTGAGGGTGATCTCGCCTTCTTCAAGCTTTTTCCAGGAACTATTTTCTTGAAAAGAGAAGCAAATATGTTTAGTGGCTCATGAATCCAATATCCAGGTTAAGGTATCATCATCCACTAAAGATGTCTCAGTAACTAATAAATCATATTTACCTTGTGCTTCTTTCGAGGTAGGGGCCCGAGGACATTCCTCAGTTAAGACAAATCTCAGGTCATCTATTACTAGTGTTGAATTCAGATTTGTTTTCCATGTTGAGTAATTATCGCCGTTTAGTTTCTCAAAAGCTAAGAGTTGGTCTAAAGAGCTAGTCATGCTGAAAATAAAACATATCCTTTTTAGTAAAAAATATTAATGTTTTAAATCCAATCAAGTTTAGCAAAAAAATCTAATAATGTACCCTTCATTATTATATTTTGCAACGATATTTCAACGGTTTAGAATAACCTTCACCGAGGGGTGATCGACTATTCCTCCGTTGAACCGAGACTATCTTGACTAGATACTATCGCCAGAATAACTCTTATTCCTATAGCAGCTCAGTTATCGCTATTTTGGTCAAGAATTTATTAACACTTAGTAATTCTCGTAAGTGTGACCCTCCATTTTCAAACCTCGAAGATCAGAATCATTATGCTCCCGAAGTTGGAAAGACAAGAATGAAAACGGACCTGAGAGACCCTATCAATTTCTAGAGTTCACGTAGTTCCGAATCCTATAATACAACCCTTTGATTGGTAAGGTCGCTCTAGGGCAGACATGCATGCGCATTATAGGAATCTCACGGTGCGACCTAATGGAAGAGACCGTAGGATGTGTTAACATACTTCCTTCTCCCACTTACTATGAACAACTTCCCCTATTCACCTTGATATTGACTCATGCAAACACTCACCGAATGGAGTCCACTCACAGGGCGGCCCAAAGCCAAGCATGAATCTCACGGTGTGACCTCTTAGGGACGCTAGAGCTAAAAGTACATTACTTCTCTCCAGTTGAAATGTTCTAGACGGTTAGGGTATAAAATACTTAGCGATACATTTCGGCTAACTAAACATATCCTAAGTCTAGGTGATTCATTTGAGTATAACTTTTATATTGGATTTTTGACCTACGATGTCTAGGTGATAAATAAATTTTATTACCTTATACCACTCACAGATGCTCATAAAACCGGTTTAACCTAATTAGACGCCGGTTTGATCTCCAGGTAGTAGGTGTTCCGTGATCCGTCAACTTAAAAACCTTCAACCTTAGTCATTTTATCTGACTTTTTGCCAAGATCTTGCCGGATGAGTTTTCTTGTAACTTCAGTTTTACAAGATATCGACCTATTTTCTATGAAAATTGGGATTGCTCGAAGGTTAAACCTAAGTGAGCATGCATCTTATCTTTGTTATAGATTTTAGAAGTCTAGGTTATTTTATAACAATTATAAAATAAATTACAACAATTATAACCCTAGAGCATTCATCTATAACATGCTTCCTTCAATCAAACATGCTTTAATATAACACTTATATTAAAACTAAGCATGCATAGTATATTTTTTATAACACTTATAAGATATAACAAATGCATGCCACATGCTTTTCCTATGGTGGGGTTTTAAAACTATATGGCTTACTATATGCACACATAATCAAATAACATTATACATCACATGCATAATAGGTAAACAACATTAAAGTGGACCGATTTTGGCATTATAAACAAACAAATAACTAATTTATTACAAAATTCAGCAACCAGTTTCCTGGAATCGGCTTCAAACACTTTGAATCATCTTGAACCGGCCCAAAAACTCCAAAAACTAAGTTGAACTGGTCAAACCGGCTCAACCAGGACAAATGGACTGGTCCAGACCATTTAGACCGGCTGGTCAATGCTCATTGGCGTAGTCAACGAAACGCAGACGGGTCGGGTTGAACGGAAAGCACGGGTCATAGAGTAGGCGGCGGGTCGGATCCACGGAACGCACGGGTCACGAGGAGTAGACAAATGCGCGAGCCAGCTATAAACCGAATCCTCAACGTCCTCATCCTCCATTGCCTTTCGAAAAGACAACAGATCCTCAACGTCGCCATTTGCCACCATAACTAGGACTTCTGTGAAACCCAGATAGCGATTAGGCAGGTTCATAAACCTCCTACTGCGTTGAGGTTCCCTTAGCTCTTGAAGTGGAACCGACCTACCAGATGAACTATCATCAACAACTCTGGTTGATGAAGCAGGTCTTTCAATAACTCTTGTTGAAGTTTCGGTAGTTTCGTTGGAAATCTCACGTAACACGACTTTACTACGTGGATTGTGCTCCCTGATATGAACCTCCTCCAGGAAAGTAGCATTCGTGGAAACAAACACCTTGTTTTTGGACGGATCATAAAAGTATCCCCCTCGTGTACCTTTGGGCTAGCTTACAATGAGGCACAACCTCGACCATGATTCCAACTTTTTGGGATTTTCCTCAAGCATATGTGCTGGAAAATCCCATATGCGAAAGTGATGTAAACTAGCTTTACGCCCGTTGCACAATTCTAGAGGTGTACTCACAACACTTTTAGAAGGAACATAGTTGAATATGTATACCGCAGTCAAAACGAGTTTGGTAAGGAAGTGTAACTCATCATCGAACAAACCATGTCCAACAAGGTTCTGTTTCTCCTCTCCGCTACACCATTCTCTTGAGGCGTACTCAACGCTGAGAGTTGGGAAACGATTCCATGTTCTAATAAATAGCCCTGGAACTCATAATCCAAAAACTCTCCACCTCGATCTGATCAAAATATTTTAATCTGTCTATCTGATCACATGCAGAAATGCATGTCATCTTAGGCCTTTTATTTAGAATTATGAGGGTTGTTAAGCAGAATATGCGGTAATTATGTTAGAAATTTATGAGAAAATAAGCTTGCGTTGTTCAACATGATGAATCTCGGCTAACTCATTATTATGCATTCAATGTTCTATTTTTATAGCTAATGCAATCCAGACAAATGCGTGAGAAGAAGTTTGAGAGTTCTTCATCTCCTTCATCCATTCCGAGTGACGACCGGAGCTAGATCTCTGGAGAGTCAACTCCATCGCCCATCCATGGCACCATCGGTAGCTTGACATACATCCGCTGGAAGCAAGTCATTGCTTTCAACCGGTCATTTCATTTTCTCTCTTTTCTTATATTGTATTGTATTACATTTTGTGATTAAGGAATTAATAAATTATGTGTTCAATGCATTTCTATGTTTCCTTCAATTCCATCTCCACCATTTTTTACTTAGCATCCATAACTTCGTTGATCACTTAGTGAGATTGCTAGAGTATCACATACTTAGTCATGTGGATTAGAGATATGAAGCATGTAGCAAACCACCGGAAGGTGTGTGTTGCGTGAGTGTGTGAGAAAACCTTATTTGCTTAGTGTGAAGTTGTAACATGCTTGTCCATTAGTAGAGTCAGCAACAACTAACTGCCCGGAAGGGTAAGTGGTTGGTCGCATTAAGCAATGTAAGTAAGTATTCTCTAGAGATAGGAATAATCTTACGTTAGCCAAGTTTATGCGGTTACCTTGCCTTATGTATGCATCTATTTCACCTTTAGAGCTACTCGTGAGAGAGTCTAAAGAAAAAACCTAAGACTCGAGAGAGCTAGGTTAGAATCGATGCTCGGAAGAGCTAGATTAGGTTTGCATGAGTAAGAATGGAGACTTAGGAATAAGTTTCGTTTGTCATCACACAGCGTATGCACCTTACGGATAGGATATTGCATGCATCCATGAAGTAGGATATGGTAGTGATATGCGGCCATCACGCTCATGCGGTGAAAGCACGTGAGCGGGTTATAGGGGTTTAGGCTGGCATAGGCTTCTTGGCACTTTCACATATCCATCACATACGTCCTAGAGTTAGGCTTAAGTGTGTGTGGCATGACAGCATGGCTTGCATTGACTAAGGTTGCCCTTGCGGTCACTCTTAAGTATTGCATTGAAGACATCTCCACATTTTATCTATTTTTCCATCCATTTACTTCCTATCAATAATTGTCGTGTCTCTACCTCTCATTCACACTCTCATTGCGTTGTCTGTTACTTAGGAGTAGGAGTAGTGTTAGCATAGAATCCTTCCATCCATTCTTTTATTCAACCGCCGCATGCACATTACCGCATACATCTTGCTACAAGTCCCTGTGTTTGACCTCGAATCACTCGAGAAACTTAAGTTTGCGTTATACTTGGCGTGAGCGCAAGAAAACTTGTGACAGGACACATGGTCATCGCATACATTTGTTAAAGTAGAGTCATTCCAACGCATGACCATCGACACATGATAATCAACGCATACATTAAGTACATGCATCGCATATTGCGTCCACGAAATTTTAGTTGTTGAGTAAATTGACCTCTAATTTCCCATCATCAAGTTTTTGGCGTCATTGTCGGGGACTTGGCAGCTAATTGCTTGTTAAGTTTTGTGTCTCTGCAGGCAACCTTTTTATCTCGGGAGTATTGCAGCTTGTGCGACCAGGTTGCAAACAATATTGAAGTGTAGGCTATGCGCTGAAAGCCAATGTTGACCCCAAGAGAGAAGGGCAATCAGTCGCATGAGCTGAAGGTAATTCTAAGAACATGGTAGCCAACATGTGCACAACAATTGCCAGAAGTTCCAGTGGTCAGGGCAAGCCCTTGACCCGAGCAGTTGAGAGCAATCTCCTGCATGGAAGACTCCTTGCGGTGACAACACTCCTACTTTTCCAAGGACGTCTTCTACTCTATCTTTATCTTGCTTTCCTAGTTTAGGTTGTTTTTATTGTTATTTTGGATATATGGTTGCTTCCTTGGTTGTGGTGCATTTTCTCTTTGTAGGTGCAACAATAAGCCTCCTCGGTGCACAGTACAACGGAAGAATTCCTTTCATCCTTCAACACATTGCTTCGATCACGTGGATTCCAATGCATAATCGCATGCGTTGTTCCGTTTAAGGTTCTTTTCTTGTTATCTTTTGTGCATTATTCTTTTGAAATTCTATTTTCCCGATTGCGTTGCTTTGCGATGTTTCTATGATGGTACGTATAATTCACCGCATCTTCTAATTAATCATCGCAAGGCATTCCTACTTTTAATAGCTTCTTCAAAATTTGAAAGTCTTAAGTTTTATTTTGTATAAACCTTTGCTCAAATGTTTGTTACCGCATTCCTGTTGATTCTGCTTTTAGCTTTACGGTAAGAACGCTGCCAACGTCTAAGTTTGGGGGTGGCAGTGGTCTTGGAGAATTGAGTTCATTACATTGCGATCATTTGCAAAAAAAAAGGGTGAGAATTTTGAGAATAATAATTCCACTGTCAATGTAATGGGGAAACCCATGTTGATAAGAGTTAAGTTGTGAAAGACACTTACCCATAGTTGGATGTCCACATGACACACTTGAGGACAAGCCAAAATGAAGGTAAGTCGTCAGGATCAACGCATTAGCGCAACTCCTCTGTCGAGCGCAAGCCAAAACCAGCAAGACACGAGTTGAGTTGAATATGGAATGCAACCGAAGTTGGATGCCCGCATGACACACGTAGGGGTAAGCCAAAATGAAGAGCGTAACCAAATTCAACGCTGCATTTGAATAAGTCATCACAAATTTTTGAATGAACGCATTCTCAAAAGCTAAATGCAAAGTTGCGATGAATGAATAAAAAGTTTTTTAGCAAAGGCTTGCCGAATCTAAACTTAGAAAATATCTTTTTGAAGAAGCAGCCAAAGTGGAGGAGAGCATTACGACGATGGTTAGAGGTATGAGAAAATTATATTCTGAGAACCTGGTCATCGTAAAGGAAAGCAAGAAGGCGAGTTAGAATTTCTTGAGTATAACGCATGCTTGAGGACAAGCACAATTCTAAGTTTGGGGGTGTGATGACATGCAGAAATGCATGTCATCGTAGGTCTTTTATTTAGAATTATGAGGGTTGTTAAGCAGAATATACGACAATTATGTTAGGATCCACTAGTATATCATTACATACATGCTTATGTTACATAAAGACAACTAGGGATTTTAAGTTTATTGGTTTGTGGTAAAATAAAAACATCTAAATGTGCAAAGTCAAGAAATGAAGTAAATATCATATATATTATACATCACAAACTACAGAACATGAGACTTTAGGGCATCAACCCAACAATCTCCCATTTGTCCTAAAGCAAAGTGGGGTGTACAAAATAAATACAAAAAAATAAACGAGGGCATAAAAACCCAGTGTAATAACATCTTCCACTTGCCTTACTCCAGCCGCAGGTGGTTCCGTAGACCCATGCTCTGAAGGTGACCCTCAAACACTATAGCTATGAGATCCTTCGTAAATGGATCAACAACGTTTTGCTTCGAGGCGATCACGTCTCCTCGATGCACTATCTCACGGATCAGATGATAGTTCTGCTCTATGTGTTTGTCGTGCCTGTGACTCCTGGGCTCCTTGGAATTCACCACAGCACCACTATTGTCACAATAGAAGGTGGTGGGCCTAGACATATTTGGAACAACTTCCAGCTCTGTCAAGAACTTCCTGAGCCAGACGATCTCTTTAGCAGCTTCACAAGCTCCTACGTACTTGGCCTTCATCGTGGAGTCAGTGATGCACCTCTGCTTAGTGCTCCGCCACACTACAACTCCTCCATTAAGAGTAAAAACTGACCCTGAAGTGGACTTTTGAGAGTCTTTATCAGTCTAAAAGTGAGAATCCATGTATTTAGTAAGGATCAAATCCTTAGACCCATACACGAGCATGTAGTCCCTCGTTTTCTGAAGATAGTTGAGGATGTTCTTAACTGCGGTCCAGTGACCCTAGTCTGGATTAGATTGATATCTACTGACTATTCCCACAGCATAACAGATGTTTGGCCTAGTGCAGAGCATCACATACATCAAACTGCCAATGACAGATGCATATGGGACCCGTCTCATCTCCTCAACCTCATAGACACTTTACAAAAATAAGGTTCCTTTTTAGTTTAGGAACTACAAAACATCTTTTAATACAGGAAACTTATTCTATAAAGTTAACTGGATGCCTCAACCTGCCACAGCTGAGACGATGTGCCCGGTGCCTACTCGCAATGTCATTTCACCAGCCTCCAACTGTTGCCAGGATCTAATCCCTTGAAAAGAAGAACAAACATGATTAATGGCGCTCGAATCAATTATCTAGGCAGAATCATCATTCTCCACTAAACAAGTTTCTAACACAAGTAAATCACATTTACCTTTGTTTGCCTTGGCCTTAGCCTTGGTTGCCTTCCTTTCCTTCAGATAGCGAGGACAATTCCTCTTCCAGTGTCTGTCCTAGTTACAGTGGAAACATTTTTCTTTTTCAACCGGTGGTAAACGCTTCTTCTGGGGGACAAATGGCGAGTTAGCAAGCGACACCACTGTCAATCACCCAACTGCTCTGTTGTTTAACAAGATTTATAATATCACCGTCGAATAAGATGTAAAAATCTTTGGTGGCTACAGTAGTTATGTCTGTATCACTGTTATTGTCATTATTCTTTTCTTTTCTAACAATGTTTCTTTATGTGGCTTTTCACATGACAATAATGGCACTCAACATTTGCAAACCGACCATTCTTACTTTTACTTTTGTCTTTATCTATCGAACCTTTACTCTTACTCCTCCCCCTTTTTTTAGTGATGAGAACATCTGATTATAAAGAAGAGCCCTGTGATTTTCTTCCCATCTCCTCATTCAATACACTACTTTTTACTAAGTCCATACTTAATACTCCATTTAGGGCTGAGTTTAATAAGGAAGTTCTAAATGTCTCCCACAAGTCCGACAATGTACCAAGGACCCATAAACCATGTATCTCATCCTCAAACTTGATATTCATCCTACTGATTAGTGATACCTTGAAGTGTATTCAAGTGATCTAACATGGTTGTTCCATCTTGGTACTTCAACGACATCATTTGTTTAATTAGAAACATTTTATTATTACCAGTTTTAGGGGTACATAGTGATTCAAGCTTGTTCTAAATAGTCTGTGCATGAGTTTCTTCACCAATATGGTTTAGAAAATTATCTTCTACCTATAGTCTCATAATCTCACACACTTTCTTATGACATAATTCCCATTCTTTATCAGTTTTATCATCAGGCTTCTCTTCAGAAAAAAAAAAAAACTGGAAGATGCAAATCATTCACATAGAAAATATCTTCCACATTTCTTTTCCAAACTTGATAATTTGACCAGTTAAGGGTCATCTTAGCTGAACTAGTATCCATATTCAACACAAGACAATCACAATTAAATTAATCAGCACTCTTATACCACTTTTTGGGATAAACATTATTTCTTTTGGACTAATTATCCTCTCTTTTTTAAATTTAATAGAATACTAATCAACAACTAGTAACAACAATAATAATCAAGTAAGGACATGACAATTTTAATGTGGGAAAACCCTCTCAATATGAGGAGTAAAAAATCAAGGACTCAAAATCTCCACTATAATCAAATAATGAGTACAAACAAATTATCCCTAGTCATTACTAGAGAAATATATAAATATATCTCAAGATTAACAATCTCAACAACAAACGACAACAAATAGAGAAGAATGAAATTAGAAACGTCTAACTTGAAGTGGCAACTAATTATCCATGGTATTTGTCTATAAGTAGCTCTAAACGAAATCTCCACAATCCAAATTGAAGATCCTTATGTCAAAACATGCTGTCAAAATTTTAACTCGATCGAACCATGGATCAATCCCTAAAGGACTGAAAAACGCTGCTGGTCGGATAAAAAGCTTTCTCAAATTTTCTCCATCTGCTGAGGGGGTCTACTATCCCCATTGTTGTCTTTATCTCCCCTACTATTTTTCAATGGGCTCGAACCATTGCTCTTTCTCCCCCTATTAGGAGACCTTGAGTGTTGCCTCATCTCTTGAGATTCATCAATTAAGTCAAATAACCATTCGGCCACTGTGTATGTGGCTAAGAGATCCTGTATTCTCTACTCATACAGTTTTGTTTTTGCCCACGGTTTCAGGCCTTCGATAAAAGAGAAAACTATGTCTTTTTCGGACATATCTCTTATGTCCAATATCAATACGGCAAATTGTTTCATGTAGTTCCTAATAGTATCAATATGTTTCAATTCCCGTAGCTTGTGTCTTGCCAAAATCTCAACATTTTCGGGGAAGAACTGAGAACGTAACTCTTATTTCAGTCTCTCCCACATGTCGATGATACACCGTCCCTCTTGGACATCCATGAAATGGGACCTCTACCATAACTTGGCATCCTCTGCTAGGTGCATCGTCGCTAGGGTGTTTTTCGACTCTTCAGTCGCTGTGTTCGTAGCCCTAAAGTATTGTTCAATGTCAAAGATAAAATTTTCTAGAGCCTTTGCGTCGCGAGCCCCACAGAAGGCCTTAGGCTTGAGCACTTTTACCTTGTTGAATTGGGCTGCACCCTCGACTGAGGCTTGATTTCCCACTGCTCTCATGGTAAGGTTAATTTTGACAATAACGTCCGCAATCTCTACCAGGATGACATCAATGGTGGCTCAAAAGTCCTTGGACATTTTGGTCACCATCTAAATGACCACTCTCTGCGAGTTGTCTAGTTCTTTGACACACTCTTCTATCGGCGCAACAAAGGCCTATGAACCATCCCCATGCTCAAGACGTCTATCCATCATAGTTTTCGCCTTTAGGGTCTCAACCCTTGTCAACTATTCCCTGATGGGCACGTCTAAGCGGCCAGCGACTGTATCAATTTCATCGGCCTTGTCAGCGACTTCTTGTAACCGAGTCTCTAGGAATCGAACCTGATCAGGGACTTCTATTAAATAGAGCATTTGCTCTTCAATCTCGACCAATCAGTCAACATGGGACTTGCCCAACTACTTTATAACAGACATGATCACCGCTTCTCAACTCTACGTGCCAACTTGGCTCTAATACCAACTATCACAATCGCACTTTCCAAAGCTTCACCTAGCGATTATGCGACACTTATTCCCGCTCACGAACAAGTCAGCCAATTCGAATACGAACAGCCAATGGCACACCGGGTGCCTCTCACAACCTCCACCCCCGTTTTAGAGAAAACGGTTTTAGAAAACGGGTTTAGAGAAAAGGTTTTCGCAAACAGTTTGATTGTAAGAATAGAGAAGAGAAAGATTGTAGTAGGCTAGAAAGCAATAAGCAATAACAACAGCTTTATAACATACTACTTCGGGTATGGGAAAGTGATGGTTAGTCTTATCCCCATATAGTGCATTCTGAACAAAAACACATCCGTTACCCTTGCATATGGAAATGGGCAAGCGGTCACTCACTAAGAAAAGTACATATAAACCTAACTACCTAGCAAAAGAAAATACATAGGATGAAAGCATAGTAAAAAGAGGTGGAGATGGTCATGCGGCCATAGACAACACGCCCTGGACAAGTATGACCGTGACACATTGCATATACTCTCAAACTTTACTATCATATTAAAGAGGGAAATTGAGGGGGTGAGCTCTAGATTTCGTATTCTTCACTCTATATAAATTTGTTGTATTTATATGTCATTTAAACAAACTAATAAATGGTATTGATTAATTTTTTTCATTTTTAATTAGAATATTATGGTTTATTTATGCTTTAAAACTCATTATTTTTGCCTCTATTTGATAACTATTTGGTTTTTCATTTCTTATTTTTGAAAGTTAAGCCTACAAACACTATTTTAACCTTTAAATTTCCTACTTTGTTATCTATTTTTTCCAATATTATTTGAAAAAACCAAACCAAAATTTGAAAACTAAAAAAAAATAATTTTCAAAACCTTGTTTTTTTTTTTTTTTTTTGGAATTTGACTAAGAATGAAACTCTCGTATATAAAAAGATGTTAATTACTACAAGAAATTGAGAGAAGATAGACTTAATTTTCAAAAACAAAAAATCAAAATGATAACCAAACCAGGCCTCAATATTTCATTTTCAAAATTTCATATTGTTTTAAATTAGTGAAAACATATTATATGATGAAAGAATTGGAAATTTCTTTAAGTAACTTTTTCTTTTGTAAAAGATAAAGAATGAGTATAAAATCTGTTCGCTAATTGATAAAATCCAACGAGTGAATTTTCTATCTTAGCTCGAAGGAAAACCACCCGACCCCTATCGAAAAATGCCAAATTCTCATTTGAGTCCTTCGACACTCACACAAAGTTCTTGTTTCACCAATTTAAAAGTTGACCAAGGTTTTTTATTTTTTTATTTTTACTAATGAAACAGTAGTCAAAATCCTTCTATTTAGGAAACCTTATTCGATGGAAAGATCATATATAAATTTCCATAAGGTCTCTGAAATTCATTCCAAAGTTTGTTGAATAATTTATGGATTCCGCCATCTTAGCAAAGCAACCCACTATAGAATTATGAAGGAAAATAATAATAATAATAATAAAAAAAAAACCAAAGTCTTATATCTTGTAATGATGTGTAATGAATTCATTAAATTATATAGTTCATTTAAAAGTTAGGCATATTGCATTCAAATAAGATCATTTACTTGTAATGATGTGTAATGAATTCATTAAATTATATAGTTCATTCAAAAGTTAGGCATATTGCATTCAAATAAGATCATTTAATTCCAGGAGTTTTAGGATATGTTTGGTTTAATTTTTCGAGAGTTCAATTTTAAAAATAAGATTGTAAAGTGTTTGGAAACCATTTTAAATAATTTTGGAAATACTTTTAAAGTATATTTTAAATCGTTTTTATCAATAGAGTTAAAATAAAAATATTTTTTTTAAATAGTATTTTTTTCTCTAATCATTCCAAATAAATTATTGGTGAAAAACTTAAATAAAAGAAAATTAAGGTTTTGAAAAATTTCACATTGCTAGATTTGTAAATTGGAGTATCTTTATAAACCTTGCCTTTAGTTATGGGTTTGGCTCCAAGGGGTATCCATGTTTTAGAGAGGGTGAGGACATAGGCAAAGGTGGGTTTGGTGGACATCCCACACGCGTACCGTCTTCGTCCGGTCGGGTAAGACAAGTGGGGGAAAATATTTATATTAAACATAATCTTTATTTATTTTTATTATTTATTATTTAAAACTAAATAAAATGTCATCTCCTTCCCACATGCTTCCTACTCCTCCAAAGCCTATAAATTGAACATAGTTCCTTCACATTTTCACACAACAACAAATTTCTTCTTCTCTTCTTTGCTTACAGACATTTTCTCTACTCTTTTCTGGAGTTTTACGATTTTTGAGCAACTTATATTGATCCGACTAATTCTAGTGCAGCTCCGATCGAGACAAATTTATTTATTCTAGGTTGTTTATCCTAGGGATGACGTGACAAATTTATAAAACTGCTTACACATTTGTGCAGAGTCGCAAAAAGTCTTAAAGAGAGTGAGATCTGTGACTCTGTAACGACTTTCTTTCTTGCAGGTTCTATTTTCTGATGACTGTCGTTTGTGACCGTTTGTTGCTGTCATCTTCTGTCCATCGGAGGTAGTCATTCCAACATAAACTATTAAATCATTACGTTAAAAATTAATACAAATATATATATATACGCACACATTCACATGGGCTAGAGGCAATAGAGTTGTAAATTAAAGAAAGGGCAATAGAGTTGTAAATTAAAAAAAGTCTTTCCTAATGATGGTATCAAAAGAAACAAGGACAATGGTGAAACTTCTCTGCATACAGACGTTCTCTCTATTCTTTTCTGGAGTTCTACATTTTTCGAGCAACTTATATTGATCTGAAGGGTGTGAGGTTTCTGACCTATTCCAGTGTAGCTCCGATCGAGAAAAATTTATTTCTTCTGAGTTGTTTATCCTGGGGACAATGTGGTAATTTTTTAGAATTGCTTGCACATTTGGACAGAGCGGCAAAACGTCTTAAAGAGAGTGAGATCTACGACTCTATAACGAGTTTCTTTTTTGCAGGTTCTATTTTCTAACAACTTTTATTCGTGACCGTTCGTTGCTGGCATCTTTTTTCCATCGAAGATAGCCGTTCCAACATAAACTATTAAATCATTATGTTGAAAATTAAATTGCTTTAAAAAATAACACAAATATATATATACACACACATTCACATGCGCTAGAGGCAATAGAGTTGTAAATTAAAAAATATCATTCCTAATGATGGTGTCAAAAGAAGCAAAGACAATGATGAAGTTTCTCTGCTTACAGACGTTCTCTACTCTTTTATGGAGTCCTACGATTTTCGAGCAACTTATATTGATCTGAAGGGTGTGAGTTTTCCGACTGGTTCCAGTATAACTTCGATCGAGACAAATTTATTTCTTTTAGGTTGTTTTATCCTAAAGACGATGTGATAATTCTGTAGAACTACTTGCACATTTGGGCAGAGTTGCAAAACATCTTAAAAAGAGCGATATCCGCGACTCAACTTGTAACGAATTTCTTTTTTGTAGGTTCTATTTTCTAACGACTGTTATTCGTGACCGTTCGTTGTTGTCATCTTTTGTCGATCGGAGGATAGCCGTTCCAACATAAACTATTAAATCATTACGTTAGAAATTAAATTGCATTAAAAAATAATACAAATATATATACACACAAATTCACATACGCTAGTGGCAATCGAGTTGTAAATTAAAAAAGTCATTGCTAGTGATGGTGTCAAAAGAAGCAAAGACAATGGTGAAGCTTCCTCGAAGACAATGGAGCAAGATGGACAAAGGAATGGCTGCTCTTTATTTCTTTCTACATGTGCTTTGTATTTTGGCACCACTTCATTTTAATTGGGGCGCATTTTGGATCGCATTCGTACTTTATATAATTACTGGTCTTTTTGGCGTCACCATTTCATATCATAGAAATCTCTCCCACAGAAGTTTCAAACTTCCTAAATGGTTGGAATACTTATTCGCTTATTGTGGAGTTCATACACTTCAGGTTTGACATCATTTGACAGCTCATAATCGTATAAATAGTTATAATATAACAATGGATTAATTATTGGCTAATGTGCATTTTGAATTTTTCTTTTTCTATATTTTAGGGTGATCCAATCAGTTGGGTGAGTGTGCATAGATACCACCATCAATTTGTTGATACCGACAAAGATCCACACAGTCCTATTCATGGATTCTTGTTTAGTCATATTACTTGGATATTTGATTCGGATTCTTATACTCAAAAAGTTTGTTCTAAGATAGTTTGTGATTCTAATGAAGAGATAATTGTTAGGGAAGAAAGTAGGAATAATGTTGGTGATTTGAAGGAGCAAGTTTTCTATAGGTTCCTTCACAAAACATATCTTCTTCATCCAATTGCTCTCGCAGTCCTACTCTATGCTGTTGGTGGAATTCCTTATGTAATATGGGGAATGGTAAAATAAATTAAAATCTATTTTCTAATTTTTTTCCCATTACAATTACCGATACATTTATTAACTATTTACTTTATCATTATTTGAATAATATTAGACTTTTAAAAAAGACTTTTTTAAACATAGAATAATAAATCAAAATATTTATAAAACATAGTAAAATTTTAGAATTATCAATAAACTATCAGTATCTATCAGTGATATTGTTAGACACTGATAGAAGTTTATCACTGTCTATCAACGTCTATCATTCATATTTTCGAAATTTTGCTATATTTTGTAAATATTTTAAGCAGTTTTACCATTTAAAATAATTTTCTTTTAAAAATATATGTAATTTTAGTTTAAATAATACTCGATCCAATGATTGAAAATAAATATTTTTTAAATTAGTTATTTAACTGATAATTTCATTATTACTTTACTAAACATGACCACATGTCTAATTTGTAACTTATTTTTAGCAGAAAATAAAAATTTATTTTTTATATAAAAAAGTTTTTGTAATATAATACATGTAACATGCATACATTAAAATTGTAATGCTCAATTACAATAATAATTATGAATAAAAAAAAAGAAGTGACATCATATTTCTTATTATGCAGTTTGTGAGAACTGTAATGCTCTACCATGTAACATTTATGGTGAACTCAGTCAGTCATATATGGGGAAAGCAACAATGGAAAAATGGTGGTTTATCTAGAAATAATTGGTGAGATACATTATTATCATTCTAATTTTTGTTCCAATTGGTAAGACATTTCTAATTGAAATTCGAATCCGTTTGATAATTCATTCGTTTTTAATTTTCTGTTTATCTACCCATCATGAATTTGTAATTAAATTTCAAAAATAGAAAAAAGTGTTTAAAAACTACTTATTTTTATTAGTTCCCAAATCTTGTTTTGGCTTCATAAAACATGAGTAGAAAGAGAGTAACAGAAAAATTAGTCTATATCTATATTACATATGTAATTAAATGATTATGCAATGTTGTATTTAATGGATGATGTTTTTTTTGAAAAATAAAACTATTACATTTTATATTAGAAAACACTTTAGGTCCTAAACTTTTATAAAAGTAGAAACTTAGATCTTGAATTTTGATTTGTAACGATTTAGTTTCCATACTTTCAATTTTGTAATAATTTAGTTATTATATTTTCAAATTTATAACAATTTAGTTCCTAACGTGAAAAATTTCATAAAAATTATATGTCAATTTTTATTATTTTATGATGTAGAGTTTGTATTTTGTAAAAATATTGAGTCTTTAATTAATTTATCAATTTATTTATACAAGAAATCTCATTAAATCTTTACACCAATTTCTACAATAGCTAGGGACTAACTTGTTACAAATTCTAAAGTGTGAAGACTAAATTGTTATATAATAAAGTTTATGAATTAAATTGTTACAAAATTAAAAGTTAAGAGACTAAGTCGTTACAAAGCAAATTTTAGAGACTAAATTACTACTTATATGAAAGTTTAGAGACTAAAAGTAATCTTTAACGGACATTTTATATGTTTATTATATAAGGGACTATTTTTGTTTGATTATATAGGTGGCTGAGTTTGTTATTATTTGGAGAAGGTTGGCACAATAACCATCATGCTTTCGAATATTCAGCTAAATTTGGTCTTGAATGGTGGCAAATTGACTTTGGTTGGTACGTCATTATATTCCTCGAAGCCATTGGACTCGCCCATAATGTTAAAGTGCCCTCACAAAGCCACAAGCAAAGATTGGCGATGAATACTCAGTCTTAAAAAATCTCAACCACTGATAAGACATCCATTATTATCCTAAACCCTAATCCTTCGACTCATCACTACAATTACAAAAGATCATGTTACCAAGATGTTTCTCTTCTATAAATGTTTCAGAATTAAGAGTCAAATATATATGCCAATGTAAATTAGTTTATACCATTCAAAATAAATATTAATTTTCTCTACTATAATAATAAATATAAATTATTGTAACGAAAAATATTACTTTATTAGGTTCTTGGTATATTTACTCTAGGAATCAAAGATTCCCTCATCAAGTTACTTTATTTGAAAGCCTAGAAAGTACGATATTTTCCTTACCATGCTCATCTCAAGTTCTTGTTGTATTTGTTTCACAAAGTATTCAACCATCTCCTATGACATTCCTCCGAAAACAATGTCATCGACATAGACTTGGACTACAACAAAACTCTTTGGGGTTTTCTTCAAAAAAAGAGTTTTATCAACATCACCTTGTTGTTCCACGGCCTGTCGCAGACCCAAAACAAAGGAAATTTTTGTTACACCGATTCATAGTTTATACCAAACACAGTAAAGCGGTAAGATCGGGGTCGAATCCACAGAGAGACTAATGATTAGCTAGGATAAATTAAGAATTCCAGGTAATGGAGGTTGGTTGGATTTGTAAATCAATTAACAAGCAATAAAAGAAAACAAGAATGAGTGCGGAAAAAGGATTAAATTCAATCAATGGAAAAATTTTGGGATTAGTATGCATGCTTTTTATTTTTATCATCAGGCACTAGTTAATGGTAGTAATTTCATGAGTCTTACAACCTATTAGAAAATCTAAGAGCCCAATTAGCCAATTTTGATAATAAACCAAACTAACACTAATTCAATTTAAGACTGCTCCTTCTTAGCAACATACAAGTACAAATTGAATTGCATTACGAAATGCTTCAATTGTTGAGACATACTACAAGCCGGAAAAGCCATCTCTTATAGCATGATTAATCGGGAAAGATTATATTAGGGCATACACGAGTTTTGCAAGAAAAAGTCTAGACCCTAAACATGTGATCCTAATTAGCGGGCAACTTAATCAATCAATATATGCATAGTCTATGATGATATTGCAAACAAGAATTTTGATAAATTAATTTGTCAGATCAATTCATAAAAATTCTATTAAAAATCAATTAAATCTTCCCAAAGGGTTCACAACAATTAAACACATTAACTAGCTATCCTTCAAGAATCAAAGCATACTACTAATCCCAAGAAAATTTACCTAGTCTCGCATTGGCATAATGGAATTACAATGATTAATGGAGAAACGAGGCCAACTATAGGGAAAATTACACAACAATTCGACTGAAATTGCTCCCAAAACCATACTAAACTCTTAAATTTCTTCACACCTTTTGCTAGAACCCCAAATGTTGTATTTATAAGTTTGCCACAACGTCGCGTCACTAGGAAGAGCATTACGATGCTGCGGCGGCATCGTGTAGAGCGTTAAGGAAGCGTCACGAGCTGGCCTGATGCTTAGTTGCACGCGTGCGGAGGGGGGAAGTTCGTCAAACTTCATGGCATTGTGACGCTCTAGGGGAGCATTACAATGCTACCTATTTTGCCTTATAACGTTAAGCAGGGGCATCGGGCTAGTGTTAAGATGGTGGCGTTGTCAATCTTCAGAGTGTTCCGACACTCGGAGTAGCGTTGCAATGCTAGCTTACACCCAAGCCTACTGCCTTCAAGCATCGAGCGAGCGTTAGACTTAGGCTATTGATGAGCATTGCAATGCTAAAATAAGGCAGTTTGGACTTTTGTCATCTCAGCTCTGTTTGGGTGCACTCGACTCCCGATTTTCCATCCTTTTTGCTTGATTCTTCATCTTTGTAACGTAATTGCTCCATGGGATCAATTCTCCTACAAAATAAGAAAAATAGACACAAGAATTATCCAAAAATAGTAAAGTTAAGATCATAAATTTAGCTTTTTTTGAGAGCTAACAAACACCCCCAACTTAACTCTTGATCGTCCTGAGCAAGATCATAACACTCAATCATGAAATTGACAAGAAGATATTTGCTGCATTCATCGAATCCAATCTCAAATCTCAGTAGTCTTTTGGATCTTATAATAAATCACAAAATAATCATTCAATTGAGACTTAGATATAAAAAGAAATTTTACAACAAGGGTTATGCATAAATGAAACACTAAGGCATGAAAACTTTTTCATAAATCGAAAAGTACCCAAAAAAGTTTTATCCTGCCCCCATCTTATTTTTCCTCTACTCTGGCTCCGTCATCAGCTCAAGACATACTGTTATTGCTAATCAAATAGGAACACTAGCTAAGAGTGCCCAAAACTCACACACACAAAACATAGAGAGTATTGTTTTTCCTATAGGGCTAGCTTTCACACCAAACGGCCAAGAACCTATCACTCTTTTCTCGCGGGCTTAAACTAGACACGACGAAGGTAGCTCTTTTCACCTCTATTCATGCACACAAGCACACTATTTTTTTGTAGGCACACTGGCTTATGCCTCATTTTTTTCGATCAGAAAAGCAACTAGCTTGATTCTCTTTTTCCTTATTGCACACTAGGCTACTATTTTCTCACCGTCTAATTCTGCTCTCAGACATTAAAAGTTTCTCTCAAGCTAAAAGGGGGCATTTCGAGGTGACAATGAAAATCCGAGATAGATAATCCATTTCTAGGACTTTTAAGGGATTTAAAACGAAAAAATTTTCAACCTAGGCTCATTATGCATATATCTAGCGAAAATATTTTTATAAAAAGCTCAAAATAATGAAAGTTGCTCCTCTTTAAGAACAAATAACTCAATGAGTGTGACATCAAATTGTCATTGAAAGGAAACGATAAATAGGACGAATAATCATTCAAAAATTTAGACAAAAAATATTCAGATCACAAATCAAATATCCCAAAGCATGCTTCACCCACCTCCAACTTAAGACTCATGCATTGTCCTCAATGTATATCTAGGTTATAATTCATGCTAAAGGCAAAAAGAGGGGACAAGGGGAACCGGGAAAAAAAAAACTCCCTTGGAATTGGGCACAAGCATAATCATTTAAGAAGCCTTCCTCCAAGGAGCAAAAATTGTAATTCTCTTGTGATGAAGAGTAGATATAACCAGCCATTATTTCAACTTAATCCAAAAGGAAATAAAAGAAATAAAACAAAAGGAAAAAGAAAAGCAAATAAAATCTTAAACGCCTGGTTGCCTCCAGGAAGCGCAACTTTTAACATCTTTTGCTTGATGTCTGGTGATGCGAGCTAAAGGGCAGAGTCAACAAAAAACTTGAGTAAGCTGAGTTGACTTCCCCTTCATTGAAGACTTTAGGATGGTACCCGTTCACCTTGAACTCTTTTTTTGTCTCCAAGCTCCTGATTTCAATTGCACCATAGGGAAACAAGTTAATGATCTCAAAAGGACCAAGCCATTTGGATTAAGCTTACTGGGCATAAGTGAGATGTGAGTTATAAAGCAATATTTTCTGACCAATCCTGAATTCCTTCCTCAAAAGACCTTTATCATGAATTAATTTTGACTTTTCCTTATAGAGTCTCGAGTTCTCATAGGCTTCAAAGCATAGTTCCTCCAATTCATGTAGTTTCAGAAGTCTCTCTTCACCAGCTTGGGCTAGATTTATATTGTATTACTTAACCGCCCAATAGGCTTTGTGCTCGACCTTGACCAGCAAAAGGCACGCCTTGCCATAGACAGGCTTGAATGGGGAGTTTTGAAAGCTATTTTGTAAGCCCAAAGAGCATCATCAAGACACGTGCTCTAATCCTTCCTTGTTAGATTGACAGTTTTTTCCAAGATACTCTTGACCTCTTTATTAGATATTTATACTTAGCCATTCGTTTGAGGATGGTACAGAGTAGAAACCTGATGGTGAACTCTATACTTCCTCATAAATGCCTCAATGGTTTGGTTGCAAAAGTATGAACCCTGGTCATTAATTATGGCTTAAGTGGTCTGCCACTGAGTTTTCTGCTCCCCTCCTATCCTTAATGGTCAAGTTGAACACCTGAAGGAGAAGCATCCAACCCACAAGGCGGGGCTTAGACTCCTTTTTGGTCATAAGGTACCTAAGAACAGAATGGTCATTATAAATAGTAACATGAAATCCAAGAATGTAAGAGCGGAATTTATCTAAAGAGAAAAGGATTGCCAAAAATTCCTTCCCAATCGTGGTGTAGTTTATCTGGGTAGGATTTAGGGTCCGTGATGTGAAGCATATGACATGGCTTTTCTTATCGACCTGCTATCCTAGAACTGCTCCCACTGCTAAATTGCTAGCACCACACATGATCTCCAATGGTACGTCCCATCATGGAGGCTGAAAAATCGGGGTGGTGGTCAACTTTTCCTTCAAAGTGTCAAAGGCCTCTTGACACTCCTTGTCAAAATTGAAGGGTATATCTTTCTATAACAATGTTGATAGTGGTAGTGCTAGCTTCGAAAAGTACTTGATGAAATGCCTCTAAAAACCTGTGCTACCAAGAAAAGAACAAATGTACCTAATATACGTAGGATAAGGGAGGTTAACAGTAACATCTATCTTTGCCTTGTCTACCACAATTCTCTTTGTAGAAACTAGATGTCCCAAAACAATCCCATGTGAAGCCATAAAGTGACATTTTTCATAATTCAACACAAGATTAGTTTCAATGCAACGTTCCATTACCAGAATAAGATTATGCAAACACCCATTTGCTAGAGTGAGTCCTTTAGCAGTTGTTGGATTTCCTGTTGAAATTTTATGGAGTTCTCAACCAAAGATTTGACGATATCCTCCAAAGACATACCAAAGGAAGATGACGATGGCTGATTGGAATGATTGGAACTATTATGCTCTTGTTCTTAGCCCTGACCTCCCAATTTGAGATTAGGGCGGTCACGTCATCCTGGTTATACATTGGAGCATGAGGATCGTATTTCCTCTGGTAACTCTCAACTGCATTGACTTAGGTTTATGGATATGCTTAAGAGGTGTGTCCTACTGTTCCACAAGCTCCACAAGCCTTCACTTGAGCTACTCCTCCTTGGGCCATCTGTGTCACAAGGGAAGTTAAATTAGATATTTGAGTCTTAATTATTTTACTTCAGAATAAGCAATTGAATATTTTGGCTCCAAAATTTTGGTTGTTTTAAACAATGCGTGAGATTAATTCCTGGGCGGGCGTCTTATCAGTAAGAGCGCCTCCAGCAGTTGAGTCAATGAAGCTTCTGTCATTGGCAAGCAAACCACTATAGAAATATTGAATCAACAATTGGTCAGAAATCTTGTGATGGAAAAAACTAGTACATAAACGTTTACATCGTTCTTAATATTCAGACGATGATTCACCAACAAATTGTTTAATCCCATAAATATCTTTTCTTATTGAACGGGCTCTAGAAGTTGATTTTTTTTTTCAAGAAATTTCATTTAAGCTCATTTTAAGTAATTATCGACCCTGGAGTCAAGTAGTATAACCAATCTTTAGCGCCATCTGATAATGAAAAAGGAAAAGCCCTAAGGTACAGTTGTTCTTTTGTAACTCCATGGGGTCGTATAATTACACAGACTATATGGAAGTCCTTGATGTGTTTATGGGAGTTCTCATCTACATTCCCTCTGAAGGTAGGCAATAGATCGATCAACTTGGCTTGAGTTCAAATGGTACAGTGGTAGGTGGAAAAACGATGCACAGAGACTGTTGGTCCATGTCTGGCTCTGCTAGTTCCCTCAGAGTTTTCTCATGAACTTCTTCTCTCATTTCTCTTGTTGTATTGTCAGCAACTTATTGATTTCCTTCTTCTGGTATCTCTCATCTGCGCCTTCTTTGGATTCTTCTCTCCTCTTGGTCAATATCTATAATGAAAATGAACTCTGGACTCCCAGAGGACCGGGTTATAAACCAAAGGTAAGCAGTAAAACACACTTTCTCTTTTTTGTTATTATTTTTATTTTTATTTGGAATCCAAAAATTTTCCTAGGCTAATTGTCAAGTCTCCCCAGCAATGGCGCCAATTTGTTCCACGGTCTGTCACAGCCTGGAAAAAAGGAAGTTTTTGCTTCACCGATTCAAGGCTTATACCATAAATGCAGTAAAGCGGTAAGATCGACGTCAAATCCATAGAGAGACTAATGATTAGCTAGGATAAATTAAGAATTCCAGGTAATGAGGATTGGTTGGATTTGTAAATCAATCAACAAGCAATCAAAGAAAACAAGAATGAATGTGGAAAAATGATTAAATTCAATCGATAGGAAAACCTTCAGATTTGTATGCATGCTTTTTATTTCTATCTTCAGACACTAGTTAATAGTACTAATTTCGTGAACCCCTCAACCTATTAAAAAAAATGTAATAGCCCAATTAGCCAATTTTGATAATAAACCAAACTAGCACTAATTCAATTTAAGACTCTTCCTTCTGAGCGACATACAAGAAAAAATTGAATTGCATTATGAAAGGGTTCAATTGTTTAGACATACTATAAGCCGGAAAAGCCATATGTTATAACATGATTAATTGGGAAAGATTATAGTAGGGCATACACGAGTTTTGCTAGAAAAAGTCTGACCCTACACATGCGATCCTAATATGCTCAATTTAATCAATCAATATATTCATAGGCTATGATGATTTTGCAAACAAGAATTTCAATTAACTAATTTGTCAAATCAATTCATAGAAATTCTACTAAAAATCAATTAAATCTTCCCAAATGGTTCACAACAATTAAACACATCAACTAGCTATCCTTCAAGAATCAAAGCATACTACTAATCCCAAGAAAATTTATCTACCCTCGCTTTGGCATAACAAAATTACAATGATTAATGGAGAAACGAGGATGACTATAGGGACAATTACACAACAATTTGACTGAAATTGCTACCAAAACTGGACTAAACTCTTAAATTTCTTCATACCTTTTGTTGAAACCCCAAATGTTGTATTTATAAGTTTGCCACAGCGTCGCGACGCTGCAGCAGCATCGTCAAAGCCTTGAGAAAGCATCACGATGCTGGCCTGACGCTCAGTTGTGCATATGAGGAGGGGGAAGTCTGTGAAAGTCCATAGCATCGCGACGCTCTAGGGGAGCGTTGCAATGCTACCTATTCTACATTATTGTGTTGAGCAGGGGCGTTGGGCTGGCATTGCAATGGTGGCATTGTCAATCTTCGGAGCGTTGTGACGCTCGGAGTAGCATTGCAACGTTACCCTGCACCTGAGCCTACTGCCTTCAAGCGTCAAGCGAGCGTTGGACTTAGGTTACTGATGAGCATTGCAATGTTGAAATATGGCAGTTTGGACTTTTTTCATCTTAGCTCCGTTTGGGTGCACTCGACTTTCAATTTTCCATTCTTTTTGCTTGATTCTTCATCTTTGCAACGTAATTTCTCCATGGGAACAATTCTCCTACAAAATAAGACAAATAGACACAAGAATTACCCAAAAATAGTAAAGTGAAGGTCATAAACTTAACTCTTTTATAGAGCTAACACTTGCCTATACCCATTCTTGACCAAAAATTGAGTCAACCATTCATACCAAGCTCTGAGAGTCTGTTTAAGACCATAAAGCGCTTTGTTGAATTTATATACATAGTCAAGATGAAAAAAATCAACGAAACCCTTAGGTTAAGCGACATACACTTCTCCCTTCAGATACCCATTTAGGAAGGCACTCTTTACATCCATTTGGTATAGTTTAAATTTCATGAGACATGAAATACCAAATAACAGTCTAATTGCTTCTAGCCTTGCAATAGAAGAAAAATTTTCATCGAAGTCTATTCTTTCTAAGTGTTTGAACCTTGAGCCACTAATTTTGGTTTATTTCTGTTCACATTTCCATTCTCATCAATCTTGGTCTTGAATATCAACTTTGTCCTAATTACATTCATAGACTTAGGTCTAGGGACAAGTGTCCATACATTGTTTCTAATAAACTGCCTAAACTTCTCTTGCATTGCATTGATCTAACATTCATCCTCAAGGGCTTTTTTGACATTCTTCAGCTCCACCTAAGTAGTGAAATGGATATTACTGATCATTTCGAGATAGTTGACTTTGTCTTTCCTTCTCATCATTACCCCGTCATTAAGTTCACCAATAATGTTACTAGAAGGATGGTATTTAAGAACCCTGTTGAAAATGTCTTGTTACTTTCTTCTGTCTACTCAGAACTATTTGAGATGTCCTCCACAGGAGTACTCGATCATAGATCAGTGGGCTTTTCAGAAGAAGTGTTAGGAACATCAGTATTAACAAGCGATGTTGAGAAGGAGTCTTCTTCAGTTGTAGAGGAGGAATAAAAAAAAGCGACATCATTATCAATCACAACGTTAATGGACTCTATGATAGTGCGAATACATTTATTGAAAACTCAGTAGGCCTAGCTTTTTTAGGAATACCCAAGGAAAAATCCTTCATCTAACTTTGAGTCCCATTTCCTCTTAGTCTTTCTATTGACAAAAATGTAACAAGTAATGCCAAAGATGTGAAAATACTTTATATTTGGTTTTCTTCCTCTCCACAACTTATATATATTGTTTGAAGTCCCTAGTTGCAAAACAATCCTCTTATGGATGTGATAGGTTGTTTCAGTGCCTCTACCCAAAATTGATATGGTATTCGATTGGTATGTATCATTGCACGAGCCATTTCCTGAAGAGTCCAATTTTTCCTTTCTACAACTCTGTTCTGTTGGGGTATAATAGGACCTGAAAATTCATGATAAATTCCAGCACCCTCGCAGAACTAAGCAAACCGAGAGTTCTCAAACTCTATACCATGATCACTCCGAATTCGAACAACATTTAACTCCTTTTCGGGCTGTAGTTGAAGACAAAAAGTTTGAAACATGGGGAAGTGTCATATTTATCTAGAAGAAAACGAACCCAAGTGAATCTCGAGTAATCATAAAAAAAAACTAAGACATATCATTTGCCCCCCAAACTTTTTGACTGTGTTGGACCCATAAGATACATATGAAGAAGTTTGAGAACACAAGATGATCTAGAATGACCTGTCTGTTTGTAAGGAGCGTGAATTTATTTTCCTGATTGATAATCTCTACATATATTTCCAGTTGATGCAAGTAAAGAGGGGAGACCAGTTACAATATTCTTACTAAGAGCCTTTTGTATAGTCTTCACGCTAACATGACCAAGGTGTTATGCCACAGGCTAGCTTCATCTTGCCTACACAAATGACAAACCTATGAAGAATTATCACAACTCCACATATAACAATTATTAGACGACCGCATACCTATCTTGACAAGAGCTTTGACATCGTCTGTGACAACACATTTGTCTTTGGTACTCATGTTCAGATCTTGGTCACATAGCTGATTGAGGCTAGTGAGATTGGCAGTAAGTCCCTCAACCAACATTACAATATTCAATTTTGGAAGACTTGGGTAATTTAAAGTTTCTTTTCCAAAGATCTTACCATTCGCATCATCACAAAAAATGACTTTTCCAGATAAATAGCTCTTTTTTACCAGTCATATGATGCGAGCTACCGCTATTAAAGTACCAATCACCTTTGGCAGACGATCTAAGAAAGGTCCAGAGACATTGCATCTGTTTTGAGTGTTCTTCTCTCTCCACACCTGTTTTATTGTACTCTGTTTAGGTATGTAATTCTAGGGGAATTAAGCAACCCTTTTGAGAAAAGAGGGCCTGTGAAGAACTTTCAATAACTGATAGCAAAAAGGGCGTTTATGATCCACTTTGCCACAATAGTGACAAATCCATCTCCAATTAAATACATAGTTACCTTTCTTAATTGGAATGAGAGAGGGATGTTCTGTAACACCATAAGATTATGGATCTTGAGCTCTAACAAACTCAATCTTTTGCTTTCCCTTTAGACTATTTACTATGTTGACTACTGCCTGCTGAAAAATTAAGCCCAGAGTTATCATTTGTTGCCTTTCTTCTTGCTAGGATTTTCTCGAGAATCTCAGTACCAGTGTTCAACATTCTCACATTCTTGCTCATAGTTTCTTTTTTAGATTTAACCTGTGAAAGTTCTCGCTTCAATTTTGTAATAGTAGATATTAGCCTGTGATTTTCAACAATCGGAGTCTCAATTCTTTATTTTTGCATATCAAGGGCTTTTGATCTTCTTGCCATTTGAGAAACAGAGCAGGATACGAAGAATTTGATTCTTGTAGGCTCGTAATATTAGAAGGCTTTTTTGCATAAACTTCATATTCAGAAACCTCGTAGGATGAGGTGTCAGACAAAACGTTACTAACAAAAGCTCTAAGAATTTCCTCTGAGTCACTACTATCTTCTGTTTTAGTATCAGACAAAGTTATGACTTACCTTTTACTCTGTTTCTTAAGGAAATTGGTGTGACTATAACCACTACACTCTTTACACTTAATATGCCAATCTTTTTGAGACCCAACTAGACTAGACTTTTTAACTTCCTTCTTACTGTTATGATGTCTGGTCTGATTGAAGGGGGAAGAGCTGCCATACTTGTAGGTGTTGTATGCAGCAGACCTCTTGCCAAACCATTTGAGAACACGGTTAAACTATTTTAAAAGTAAAGATATAGATTCTATAAGAGAATCTTCTGGTTCTCTATCATGATCAACATGCTCTTCTCTAACAGTGGATTGAAAAGAAATGCCTTTATTTTTCTTCTCGATCTTCCCATCTAGAGACATCTCAAAAGTAAGCAAGGAACAAAATAGTTCATCGACTCTCAACCTGGTTATGTCTTGAGCTTCCTTAATGGTAGTAACTTTCATATCAAATCTCTTAGGTAGACCTAAGCACTTTCGGACAAGTTTTTCTTTTGAGATTTTCTCTTCAAGAGTGAAGGACTCATTTGCAATATCTAACACTCTAAAATTAAATCAGTAATGGACTTATCATCATGCATTCTAAGGTTGTCAAATTTTGATGTTAATAATTGCAACCTTGACATCTTGACTTTTGAAGTTGCCTCTTACACAATGAACTAAATATTCCATGCTTCCTTAGTCGAGACACAATTGTTAATAAGTAGAATATATTGCGATCCACACAATTAAATATGGCATTCAGGGCACGAGAATTCCCAAATGAAGCTTCATCTTCTTCTCCAGTCCATTGCGACTCATGATTCAAGATTTCTTTCCCATCATTAGTTTTGATAGTGGGATGAGTCCACCTAGTAACCATTGCCTTCTATGTTTTGCTATAATTGACTTTAGGAAGGCAATCATTCATGCTTTCCGATAAGAACCATCTAGAATTGGAGAACGAGTGGTAGAGCCACCTTCTTTGATCTCATCCATGATCGAAGCACCTGAGACAATGGTGACTTGCTCCTACCAATTGAAAAAACGTTAAGAAGACTCACCCTCAAAATCCAGATATTAAACAAAAAACATTAACAAGAATTGTAACAATTAATAAAAGCAAGTAAATGAACACAAGAGTTGGTAACTCAATTCAATAATAAACCACCTACGTCTCGGAGGCAGTGTGCTCGAAAAGGATAATTAACTAATATTGATGAGTTAAGCAATTTACAATGTAGCACTTATCTGTAATACACTAACTACTATAGGCTCACGTAGAGCTCAAATCGCAGGTCACCTAGGCTCCCTCTAGATGTGAGATTCCATATCAAATGTACTTAAGCTTTTCTAAGCTTGATATCAGCAATGAGACCCCTCTCACAATGATATCTTCCCTTCAAGATAGTGAACTTCCTTCACTGATGAATCTTGGGATCCCCTAAAATGGAGAACACCTTCCTCCGAAGTTGAGTCTTAGGCTCCTCTTAAGATCGAGAATCCCTTCTCTGGTAGCTAGGGTTTAGGCTCCCCCTAAGTTGTGATAATCTTCAAAGTGTTGCAATCAACGGATAAAGAATTTGCACAGTGGAATAATGAACAACGAGCAAGTACACAATGTAGAACAATTTAGTCGAGGTACAGAAATCGTCTTGCTCTAAAAAATACAATTGAACTTCTTCAAACCAGCTCTCAATATTAATACACCTTTTATAAACATATTCAGAAAAGGAAATAACTTTTAAAGAGAAGAAGATAATCCATACCTCATTAAACGAAAATATCAGACAAAACCAACATGCAAGAATTTTCCAGATTAGGAAAAAAATATTTTGCACGAAATATTTTGATGTTTAAACCCAATGTTAAGACTTTTTTTGTAACATCTGCAGAAAGCAAGACTTTGGAAAAATATAAAGCCAATTAAACAAAATCTTCGACACTTTCCATATAGCTTCTTGTGATTTTTGAACCTATCTTTGTTAATAATAGAAGATTCAACCAAGTTAGCATTAATTGAATTCAGATTTCAAGAAATCAACTTATCTTTTAGTATGTTGGCTTCTTCCGTATGCATGTGACTGATAAGCTTCTGGAGTGTCAGATCATTCTTTTTGTGTTTTAGATAGTTTTTGTAGTCACTCCGAGATGGGGAAAATTTATCAAATCGTACATTTGATTAGAGAAGCTCACACATCTTCATGTCCTCGAACAGAATGCTGGCCACCAAAATTTCATATTCATGAATCTGGTCCACCACATGTTTCTTGTTCGTCATCTGAAATTGTAGCCATTTATCGACGACGTACTTCTTGTGGCATACATCATCACCTTCATATCGAGACTCTAGTATATTCGAAATTACCTTTGTTGACTTTTGGACCACGAACAGATCAAGCATCGAATTTTTCATATGATTCAGTAGATGGCCATGGACCGTTTTGTTGTCTTTCTTGTATTTATCAAGATCGATCACAGAGGACTGCTTCAATTGGTTAGAAACATCAAGGGGTTCCTTGAAGGATTTTGGATCAGAGACATTAGTCACCCTTCTTGGTATCAGTTGGTGCTTCTGTGGTGTGGATATAATCAAATTCCAACTGCTCGAAGAAGATCAATAATTTTTTAGAACAATGGCGATAGTTCGCTCCATTGAGTAGTTCAAGCAAGAATAGATTGGGGGAACCTTACCATTCTTGATCAACATCTGGAAATAATTACTTTCAGATTGTTAGAACAGATGCTGTGAAGAGTTGCTGAGTCGTGGAGGAGCCACTGCCCTGAAAGGAATAATGACATGAACTTAGTGCTAATAGTTATGTCGGTTGCTCCCAAGGTTAACACAACCTCCAAATTCAGGCATGCACTCACTAGAAAATAAACTAAAATTGGAAGAAAAGTTGCTCAGAATAGATGAGAATGAGAATAATAATATAAATGCGTACAGATCTATGTATCTATTAGATCTAATGAACATGTTAAAAAGAAGAAGAATGGAAACGACTAGGGTTTGAAGAAGAGGAACAGGTAAAGCAAAACATTCATAAATGGGCAAAATAAAACGTTCATAATAGGTAAAATAAAACGTTCAATTTTTTAATAAATTAGGTTAAAAAATTAAACAAATAAGTAATAAAAAATTTGTTCTTTTTGGTGTAAGCATTGTTACCCAAACCCGCTCGTCCGACTGGACGCCGGTGATGACGCATGAGCATGGTGAAAGGGTTATACTTTCACTACCAACACACTTTGGCCTTGCATCTAGCGTACCTTGGTATTTATACTCTTTAGACATTACTAAATTTTCCAATGTGGGACAAAACTCTCTCACTCCCTTAACTTTTGCTCTGAGCCTAAGCCCATGTTCTTTCTCCCGAGCCGAGACTAATAATTGAAATAGATGGGGGTAAACTAATGAGCTCAGATATTAATGAACTTTGTAGAAGAGTTATCTATCGTAACAATACTCTTATTGATCTATTAACGACAAGTAGATCTATGCCAGGAGAACTAGTAATGTGTCAGTAGAAATTAGTACAAGAAGTCATGGATACACTTCTTGATAATGGAATCCACAGACAACTCACCTACAATATACACATAAAAATAAAATTAAAGGATCCATCTTTACATGAAATGGATATATCCATCTACCTTTGACTTAGAATTATGAGATGATAAATATGGCAAAGCCCATACCAAGAATCGGTTCATGTAGAATTAGACTAGTAGCTCACGTAAAAGTATGTGTAGAATACCAAAGGTTTTGAATGAGAGAAAGAAGTGAGGAATCCTCTTTTCGACTCTAACTCTCCCACTCCAAACATTGATTTCTTTCTATTACTTCGAAAGGTGCTGCTTCAACTTCAACCACTTGAATTTTTTATATTCTTTTTTCTATCTTATTAAACGAATGACATCTTCTAATGGACATCCTAGCTATTCTTAGCATGATATTGGGGAATCTCATTGCTATTACTCATGTATGTCCAATCCACGATTCCCAACTTAAAGGAATGGCGTAGATCATCAGTACCTGGAAACCCTTCTATGGGCAATCCTTAATGATTGGTGCCCTACCCATCATTCCCTATACCCTTATGGGTAGGTTGTAGAATAGAGAAAGCATACGATCATATGTTATTCTTGGTTCAAAAAATGTAGGATACGAAGTAAAATCTATGATGATAATTTGAAGAGAGATGTCCCATAAAATCGTAAATGCTACGTAGATGACCTAGCCATCAAAACCCATAAAAGAGTCAATCAAAAGAGTCGACCACTTGGAATCTTCAATTGCTTTTAGGTAACACAATTTGAAGACGAACCCTATAAAGTAAAGTGCTTCTTTCTTTGGAGTCTCGTAAGGGTTCCATCTAAACTAGGAGAATCAGAACAAGCAATATAGGTGAGAAAAAGATAACAAGAGAAAGGCCTTACAACACAAAGTCTTCCTCATTCTCGATTATACTGCCTAGACGGAGCTGTCTTAATAGATGAAAGGTGGAGGTGTTTGAATTCTCATACTTCTTGGAAGCCTTTCCTATGCCTTGGTTAACCACTGCTTACTCTCCATATTCTATTAGGCATGAGAGATGCGGGTTAAGGCAAGGGGTGCTTCTTTGGTTGACTGCTCATCAAACCCTAGCTTGCCCATGAAACTCTTTCAGTTGGGAGTCTTCATGTGTGAGTTGGCTAGGGTGATAATAACATTCTTTATAGTAGCACAATAAAGAAGCCTAGTTATCTCAATTCACAGACCATGTTTGGAACAATTCAAATTTGAATAGTTCCTATAAAGATTCGTAATGCCATTCCATTGTTGTCTTTCTTCTTCTTGTATTTATTTTCATTGTAAATTTGAGCTTGTCGATCAAACTATGGCTTAGGTCGGATCATTCCCTAAATTATTCACTTCCTCACAACTGAGCCCTTCAAGTCTTTTTCCTGAAAATAGTTCCTTATTTGCATCTCTCAAGTGAGAAGGATTTCGTCTCAATCTCTTACTGGAAAGCCTAAACCCTTACTCTTCCAAGCATACATCAACCCGAAAAAAAATAGTGTAAGTAAAAAAAAGACCAATTAGGATCACACTAGTCCTGCCTGGCCTATTATGACTATTTTCCCCCAGAACAAGAATAAAAGAGGCTTGCAGGTCTAGTCACATACCCTTATCGTCTTATTGTTCTATTTGTTGCAGTGGTAAACTCATTGAATACTCAAATATGGTTTAGTCACACCCTTCAAGAGTGTACATTCTGATCCTATAGAAAACAGAGCATTCTTTGCTTTTGATTCCATTCATGAAAATAATTCTATCACACATGGAAAATCGAGTTCAAAGAACTCTCCCCATAACTTATTCTTGCAAAGATCCAACATTCTTTCATTTATCATATAGAATAACGAACTTTAAGTCCAGAGTGTGCACTGTTCTTATTCCTCGTGATGTGAACTTAAGAGTGTATTGTATGAGAAATGTGGAAAAATAGGGTATAAGTGTGAATGATGCATTAAGATGCATGACACTCCTCTTTATGCATTCAAGTTTTCCTGAATCAGATCCAAGTATAAATCTAATTCAAGTTCCTGATAAGTCTAGGGTCGAACTCAGGGATTTAGATCAAAGCTAATGCAGAGCTTGAGTTGTAGCTAATGTAGAAGGATCCTAAGTGAATGCTGAATGAGTCTTTTTTTTTTTTTTTATCTACATTAAGTTTGCTGCGTGCATACAAGAAGATGCAAAAGATCAAGTGGAAAATAGGGATTCGTGTGAAAATGGTGTTGAGTGAAAGTAGTATGCATCGATCTAAGTGAAATGTACATGACCGAGAATGTGGTGTGGATGGAAATGACTTTGCTTGTTTATAACTCTAAGTATGTGTAGATGCGTTAGGTTTCTGGGTAATTTCTGTTAAGCATTTCTCAATGTGAATGACACACAAATTTCTATCTCTAGGATGCATGCGTTAATCATATAATACAATAAAACACTAGTGCCTCTTATCTCTAGATGTACCAATCGTTTTTAACTTAATGTTTGCTTACTTATTCTCTTGAATAATTCAAGCTAAAATAACTTTTACCAAGTAATTATGTTGGCTTAAGCGTTTAGAAATTGAACTTGCATGAAGTTATAGATGCATCTAACGTATGGCAAGAAATAAACAATAGCAAAGTGTAGTTGATCAAATATGTGAATTCATAAAGAACCAGATTGTCTGTACAATATCAATACTTAATCGAATGTGATGAAGAGAATAGAATTGTGATGAAAAGAAAAGAATCAAGCTGCAGAGTATAATCTCTTGTCCTTTTTGGCTCAATTTAAATTCTTGTACAACCAACTTGTGGAAGAAATGGAAGAAAGTTCCCTCTCGAGCTAAGTTTTCTTCACTCCTTGATCAACAGTGGGGATATATCTTTTCCCTTTGTGTTCTTCTTGTAATAGCAACAAAGCTCTAAGTCTCTAGTTTTTGGAATTATGCAAAATGACCTGATTACACTTCGTTTGGTGGGATTTCATCTATTTATAGGCATTGCTCTTCACCAGCTTGATAATGAGACAACATTAAATTCCATACACTGGTCCGCCACCTGACATTCAGACACTTTTCAGACGCTGCCAGTCAGATGCCCATGCTTGCAAGTAGTGATTTGACACAAACAGCCTAAGTCAATGAACCTTTGTTGCATTGAAATCCCTCCAACGCATGTTCATACATTGACGTTGCCTGCGACACCTAGAATCTTTGTTGAAATCCTGCAATAATATGCGTTAGTGACGCAGCTTTCAACAATAAACATTCTTTTGTACAAGTTCAGTAGTGTTTGAGTAATTCCATGCATTTTTTTCTAAGAATGATGAGATTTTATCATTAAAAACCCTAATCGTTCCAACTTTTAAGAGAATACAAGTTATCACACTCCCAAATTTTGAACAATGCTCGTCCTTGAGCATTCCAAAAATAATTCCTTGTTATCTTCATTGTCTTAAGTGTGCAGGTTTCACCTCTCATCATATTCAACTTATAAGTTTGAGATTGGTGTCTTGAAAATGTAATGAATGTTTGATTCTTTTCTAAAAGGAAGAATGTTTTATTTCCAGTGCAGTAAGCCTTTTGTCAACAACTTCTTTCGCTTTTCAAAACATTCTCGTTTTTCTAAACCAACAATGCATTAGATGATTTCTTTTTAAACAAGATGCAGGTAAGAAAATACGAATTTTGGACCACCCATGCGTTGTTCCAAGTATCCCATTTTCATTTTGGCTTGTCCCCACGGGTGTCATGCGAGCATCCAACTACGAGTGAGAGCCCTTCACAATTGAACTAATATCTAAGCATGTATGCATTTCAGGATATAGTTTCTTTAAGCTAGATTGTGGAGTTTTGGGATGCGTTGGTCTAGGAGACTTAACTTCATTTTGGCTTGCCCCCATGGGTGTTATGCGAGCATCCAACTACGGCTAAGTGCCTGTTCCAATCTAACTCTTGGCAATTTGAGGTTTTCTTTTATAAAGTATTGGCAGAGGAGTTTGCGTATTACAACCTTCTATTTTATTTCTTCTTGTCTAATATTTTAGTTTGTTAAATTTATTTGATTAACGCGTTTTAACTTGGACTTCCCTCACCCCTAAATTTTGGAGATCAGCAAAATCCTCATTGCTAAAAGAGTAACAAAATTTTGAAAAGGCATTGAGAATTTCAAAAGGAGGTTCGAGTAGGGCTTGCATGCGTAAAAAAGAAAGCATGTACTTGAGTTTTAGAGAAGTTCAGACTTGGTTGATTTTCTTAAGCCTACTCTATACTTATAAATTTTGTATATTAGTAATATCATTGAGGTAAATCAGAGCACAAGACAAATACCCAAAGAATAAAAAGAGGTATGCTAAAGACAAACGCAAAAATGAAAAATGATAGGAATTTCATTCATTTCATCAATAGGCCAACTATGGAATAACAAAAACAAAACAAACTATTACAAAAGGTCAATGGACAAAACAAAATAACCAACACCCCCCAAATTTCACTATGTTGGTGCATCATTCCTGTCCATCTGTAGGGTCTTTATCCATGAAGCACAGAGGGTTCATCAGGTGGGCAGGCAGAGGTGGAAGAGCATACATCCCTATTAGAACCTGGTTGATGTATTGCATTGTAAAGACGAATTGGTCCTGCATTCTTCTTGTTTTCTTCCGCACACTGAAGTGTTTCTATGGATGCAACAAGTGGTTTGAATTGATCCCTAATGAACGCCTTCAACTCATCTAGATTGGCACTTACTAGAGGTGGTGTTGGTTTTTCAATTCTTCCAATTGGGTCTTCTGAGTTTCTTGTGTTACTTGTCCCTAACCCAGTATGTTAAAATATAGTTGAAGGAGGGATGAAGGTTGGAATTGGAGATGGGTCAGATCAAGAATCTCGTCATCTCGCGAGGCTAAGGGTGAGTTTGAAAGAGGAAGGTTCAAGTCTGGACGCGCTTCTTCTTCTGTCAACGCATGATCCACTTTAGATCCTCGTTCATTTTCTGAAGCATCATTGCTGTGTTCAACAATATGGACGTGTTTTGTTTTGGAGGTGCGTTGGGAGGAGCGAGGTCTTGCTGCCACAGTCTTAAGAGGTAGGGAAGGCTGATTTGGCGAATTGCGAAGTAGATGCTTGATTAATTTGATGTCCATGAGACCATCAATCTCATCATACTCATTCCCTAGAGGGATGCCCCCGTGTTCACACAGCACGCAGATTAGCCAAGGGAAGTAAAGTTGGCCCTGTGGGTTTGCTTTGATGGCCTTGATCTGATCCGCGATTATCATCCCTATGTATAGGGGGATGCGCTGCATGATGTAGTAAATGGCCATGACGTGTTCTCTTGAAACCATTTCATCGTGCATTGTTGGCATGATACAGTTCTTAATTAAATATAACCATAGGTTTGTGTGAGGTGTGAGGTTCCTGGAAGCTAAAATCGCCACTTCAGTTCCTGAAATTTGCCAAGTGCTTCCAGGTTTGGCCACTACTCTTAATGCATCTTCTAAATGGCTGGGAGTTGGTTGTTCCAAGATGCTATTCCTTCTGCGTCCGGATTGCTCTCGATGTTGAACACTTCATTGATTCTGTTGGCAGAGAAGCGCACCAGGATATCATCTACAAGCGCTGCATTCTTCTCTTCATCAAACTCACTATTATAGAAATGGTGGACAAGGTTGGGCAAATCCTTGTGGGCCCAACACAAAGTTGACGTCAGCCTATTGCGTCCACAGTGTCTGTTATATAAGCAGGAAATGGGTTGCGTTCAGGTAAGAATCATTTCTTTATAAGGATGTCGTTGAACTTTCTTTCCACGTGCAGGACGCTCTTCTTCATCATTCTCCAAAATCAACTTTCTTTTTCTTTTTGACAACCCTTCATTTGCATCGGTTTGTTGAGGTTGCGATGCGTCTAGGGCAACCTACCTTTCTCTCTCTTCGTTTTCTTCTTATTCTAACTCAGCTTCGAGCATCATCATGTATCGCTTCGCCTCCTCTTCAACTTCAAGTGATGCGTTGGTTTGGTCAGAACACATCACTTGATCTACATCGAATTGTCCTTGGTTTAAGCTTGCTAAAATCGCCCCAAAGACTTCCTGCTCGTCCCTTTGAGCAAGCTCCGCAGGAACAGCACTATCGTGCTCTGACGCAGGATTGTTAGAGCTTGGTTTAGGTGGTGTGGTCAGTGGGTGCCAGATGGGATATGCAGCAATCTAGGGGATGATATGATGATAGGTGAGGTTGGTTGAATGGGTTGGCTGGATGGTTCCATTTCGATGGGGAAAATTATGGCTAAGGGTTGGATGGAAATAGGGGTAATGGGACGCACGACAGGTGATGGAGCGATGCAAAGGTGGGCTGAGGTAGGGTCATGCATCGCAACCATAAGACTGATGTTTGGTAAAACTGGTGGTGGTATGGGCTGTCTGTAGGGTTTAGCGGCAGAAGAAGAGGTTGAAGGATGCCTAGCTACAGCCTGCCACATCGGTTTGGTAGGGGTTTTAGGTTTAAGTTTGGTGAAGGTTTTAGGTTTTGAGAGGTTTTAGAGGGTTGAGGTTTTTGGATGGTTTTAGAGGGTTTCGGCCGAGATGGTCTTCGAAAGATAGAGGATGAACCGTCGCGCGAAGGTTTGGCCGAAATAGGCGCTTTCGATGCTGGACGAGAGGATGGGGGATGCGACATCGAAACAAAAGAAGAGAAGAAGGCACTTACCAGTGAATCACCTCCAAAGCATAGTGATTGGTTTTGGCTATCTGAAGCGTCTGACATCGTGGCTGAGGAAGACAACCAGAGTGCTGACTGAAATGTCTAGTTCAAACGGACGATGAGGGCTTCGAAAGCTCGAGTAATAGCAAGGGATTTCAAGAAGAAAGAATGAGAGTAAAGAAAGAAGAAGAGAGCACTAGAGGTTGCCTTTTATAGGCTGCTGGGGGAATGTGAAGCGACGTCAGGCGACGCCTGACATCGTCATTAATGGTGCAGATGAAAGGACGCCCCCAGGGTTTCTAAGCAATCGAGTGCTTTATGTCTTTGAAGGACGTCCTTTCTTCTGATGGTTGGTTTATGCGTTGGCTTAAGTCCAACGCATTAGAATCCTACTCCCTTTTCTATCATAAACTTCTTCAAGTTGATTTAACATACATTCAATTTTTTTTAACGCATAATTCAACGAATGACCATACATCAAAGCAAAGAATAACGCAAAGTAAATTGTAAACAACGCAAACATAGATTACAGAATGCAAAGAGTTAGTGTAAAGGAAGCGTCCCTGGAATATGTGTTTGTTTGAATGTAGGGAAGCTCCGACGCGAGCCTGAGTTGGCTTCGTACAACTCGAGAGATGACTTCTATCGTTTTATACTTCCTTCAAAGTAGGGTTTCACCCTTTTCTCATTCACTTTGAATGCATTAGTGCCATCTTCTCGTGTTAGTTCAATAACTCCATGTGGAAAGATTGTTTTAATGATAAAAGATCCTGACCACTTAGATTTCAATTTTCCTGGAAAGAAACGCAAACATGAGTTGAATAACAAGACTTTTTGTTCAATAGAAAATTCTTTCTTACTGATGCATTGGTCATGCCAACGTTTAGTCTTTTCCTTGTAGATTTTTTTTTATTTTGGTATGCGTTCATCTGCCATTCATCAAGCTTATTGAGTTGAAACTTACATTGTTTGCCCGCGGCTTCCAGGTTCAAGTTTAGATTTTCACTGCCCAAAAAGCTTTGTACTCCAACTCTAAGGGTAAGTGATAGGCTTTTCCAAATACCAAAGATATGGGGAGATACACATTGGAGTTTTGTAGGAAATTCTGTAGGCCCAAAGTGCTTCGTCTAATTTTTGTGCCCAATCTTTTCGCGATGCATTGACTACCTTTTCCAATATTGCCTTTATTTCCCGATTGGATACTTCTGCTTGACCGTTGGTTTGAGGGTGATATGTGGTAGCAATTTTGTGCTTGACATTGTATTTAACAAGTAATTTTGAAATGATGCAATTAATAAAATGTGTACCTTAGTCATTCACCAACGCCCTCGGCGTTCCAAAACGTGTGAAAATATTATTGGTGAGAAACTTTGAAATAGTCGCCGCATCGTTCTTGGCACAAGCCACAACTTTAACCCACTTTGATACATAGTCTACTACTAGCAAGATGTATTGTTGACCGCAGGACAAAGAAAAAGGTCCCATGAAATCGATGCTCTATACATCAAATAATTCAACTTCAAGTATATTATTCAGAGGCATCGCGTCCCTTAAGGATATATTTCTCGTGCTTTGACATGGGTCAGACTTGAGAATATACTCCTTTGAGTCTTTGAAGGTGGGCCAGAAATAGCCACTTTGGAGAACCTTTGCAACAGTTCTTTGTCCTCCAAAATGACCTCCGTAAGAAGAGTCATGGCACTCAACTAGGATGCGTTGTGTCTCTACTTCTAGAATGCACTGACGCATGATGGAGACGAGACCTTGTTTGTAAAGAAACGGTTCATCCCAAAAATAGAATTTGCTATCGTGTACAAGCCATTTCTTCTGTTGAGAGTTGAAGTGCTCAGGGAATTATTTGGTGGTTAAGTAATTAACAATGTCTGCGTACCACGGTTCCCTATCTTCAACTTTTAATAAACATTCATCAGGGAACACATCCCTGATTTCAGCTTGTTTGTCTTGTATCTCTTGATTTTCTAACCTCGACAGGTGATCAGCCACCTGATTTTCAGTCCCTCTTCTGTTCTTGATGTCAATGTCAAATTCTTGCAAGAGCAACACTTATCTAATTAACCTCGGTTTTGCATCCTTCTTGCTCATCAGAAATTTAATGGCAGAGTGATCTGTGTAAATGGTTGTTGACGCACCAACTAGATAAGATCTGAATTTTTCAATTCCAAACACTACTGCCAACATTTCCTTTTCAATAGTCGTGTAAAGCTCCTGAGAGTCATTTAGAGTCTTTGATGTATAGGAGATGGGGTGTATCAAGTTTCCTTTCTTTTGCCCCAACATGGTTTCAACTGCAACATCGCTTGTGTCGCACATCAGAATAAAGGGCTGCGTCCAGTCCGGTGCTATTAATATCGGAGCTATCGTTAACGCATACTTCAATGTTTCAAATGTGTCGAGGCTATCGTTATCAAATACATAGGACGGTTCACTTCTAGTAGTGTGCTCAGAGGACGCGTAATCTGAGAAAACCTTTTTATGAACCTTCTGTAGAAGCCTGCATGTCCTAGAAAACTTCGTAATGCTTTCACATTTACAGGCAGGGGAAGTTTAGCTATGACATCAATTTTGGCTTCATCGGCTTTTAGTCCGACCTTAGACACCTTGTGACCTAAAACAACACCTTCAGTCACCATAAAGTTACATTTTCCTAATTAAGCACAAGATTCGTTTCCTCGCATCGCGCAAGGACGACCTCTAGGTTGTCTAAGCAAGATTGAAAGGAGTCTCCAAAAAATGAGAAGTCATCCATGAAAACTTCAACGGTCTGTTCAAGGAAGTCTGAAGAAATTGCCATCATGCATCTTTGGAACGTTCTTGGTACGTTGCACAGTCCGAAAGGCATACGTCTGAACGCGAATGTTCACAATGGGCATGTGAATGTCGTATTCTCTTGATCTTTCGGGTCGATAAGAATTTGGTTGTATCCAGTGTATCCACCTAGAAATCAGTAAAAGTCTTTTCTGACTAATCGTTCAAGCATTTGGTCTTTGAAGAGGAGAGGGAAGTGGTCCTTCTTGGTTGCCGCATTGAGTTTCCTATAATCCATGCAGATGCGCCAGCCTGTGACAGTTATTGAAGGGATGAGTTTGTTATTGTTGTTAACTATCACTGTAGTGCCTCCCTTTTTAGGGATACATTGAACTGGGCTCACCCAGCTGCTATCAAAGATAGGATATATTACTTCTGCATCCAGCCATTTAATGATTTCTTTCTTCACCACTTCCTTCATTAGGGATATTGCCTACGTTGAGGCTCAATTAATCCAGTCTTTCCCTCTTCTAGCCTAATCTTATGCATGCATTACGATGGGTTGATGCCACGGATGTCAGCTAGCATCCATCCTATTGCCCACATGTGTCTTTGTAACATCTGCAAAAGAGAGCATTCATTAGGCTTAGAAAGATTAGCTGAAATAATTACAGGTAAAGTGTTATTTAATCCAAGTAAAGCATATTTAAGGTGGTCAAGTAAAGGTTTCAATTCTAGTTCTGGTGGTTCCTACAATGATGGACGCGTTGGCTTAGTCTGCCGCTCACTTAGACTTAGTGGCTCAAATTTCTTCATGGTTTCTCCCAACACAAGGACCATAAACTTGGTCCGCTTCTTCATCTTCAGGCAATTCTATTGAGTTGCTAAGTTGACATTGTTCATCATTAGAAAATTTTAATGCGTTTAACACATTAAATTTCATTTCTTGGTTAACTACGTGCATGGTTAATTCTCCCTTATGTATGTCTATTAGCACTTTCCTAGTGGCAATAAAGGGGCGTCCAAGAATGATTGACACATCCTTGTCTAGTTCATAATCAAGGATGATGAGATCCGCTAGGAATATGAACTTATCAACTTTCACTAGAACATCCTCAATCTTTCCTTCAGGATATGTGATTATTCTATCAGTGAGTTGAAGCGTTACAGAAGTGGTTTGCGCTTCACCAATTCCTAATTTCTTGAAAATTGAGAGAGGCATGAGGTTGATGCTTGCTCCTAGATCACACAACACATGTTCCGCATCTAACCCTCCGATTGAGCATGGGATCGTTAAGCTTCCTGCTCATGAACGAAGTGCTCAACCATTGAAAACAGCTTTAGGATGAGCAGGGTAAGTTGTTGCTGACTAAAGCATTGTACTCTTGTGTTAAAGCAATTACTTCTGTCTCGCTAACTCTTCTTTTTTTCGTCAAAATATCCTTAAAAAATTTTACATACTTAGGCATTTATTCTAAGGCTTCTATAAGTGGGATATTAATGTGCAGTTGCCTTAAAAGTTCAAGAAAACGCTTGAACTGCTGCTCATGATTCTTCTTTAGCATGCGTCTGGGAAATGGTGCCTTCAGCTACACCATAGGTGCTTCTACGTTAGACGTGGTCGGGTTGGAATGACTTGTAGATTCAGGCATTCGTTCTTCTTGATCTTCAAATGCTTTTGGGCGTGTTGTGTGCTCAGTTGAAGGATTGTTGTTTCTTGGGTTCACTATTATTTCCACAAGAGTTCTGCCGCTTTGTAATGTCACCACATGACATTGCTCTTTTCCGTTACTATTTCCTAGGGCTTTTGTATTGCTGGGCAGGACTCCTGGCGGTTGATTCTCCAGCTCACTAGCGATTTGCCCCACTTGTATCTCCAGACTACTAATGGATGACGCTTGGCTTTTTAGCAATGCGTAATTCTAGGCGATATATTCCTTTAAGAGGTTTTCAAGCAGAGAAGCTGAACTCAATGCATGACCTCCTTTATTGAAGGATTATTGGTGTGGCTGCTGAGATGGCTAGAATCTAGGCGGCGGTCCCTACCTATGTTGCTGATTTACCCCTAGCTGGTGTTGCTCCTATTGGTGACCCCCCCCCCCCCCCCCCCAAAGAATCCGCAGACTGACTACGGGTTCTGCGGGCAGTCGGTGTAGGAATGAGGATCTCCACAACCTACATAGCTAACCATGGGCTGTACGAATGTTTCCACCTGATTTACCTTTTGTGTGTTTGATGTGTTCCACAGTGATATATTCTGCAAAAGATTTGTCATGGTAGCCACTTGTGCAGAAAGCGTGGCTATTGCATTAGAATCAACAGAGTTTACATTCTGAGAGCGTCTTCTCCTATCTGCTTTTGCGTCATAAGTATTATCTACCCATTCCATATTATGCTTTACAATGCGGTCTAGTATTTTCTTAGCTTCGTTGTAAGATTTATCCATGATACCGCCAGCTGCAGCTACGTCGGCTACCATTTGAGATGCTCTGTCAATTCTCCATAAAAGGTTTTCATCTGGACAGTTAAAGGTAATCTGTGATGGGGATAGTTATTGACCAGTCCTTTGAAGCGCTCCCATGCGGCACTCAAAGTTTCGATTTCTTCTTGCTCAAAGTTCATTATTTCTCTCCGTCTTCTTACATTAGTGGTGGGTGGGAAGTTTTTTTGCATGAATTTTTCCACTAACTTTTCCCAAGTCTTTATCTCCCCAGGCTCTAAAGAACTCACTCATTGCTTTGTATCGTCACGTGGAGAATATGGGAATAAGGATAGCCTGATAGATTCTGGGGTGATTCCAGGAATCACAAAAGAATTGCACGTCTCCAGGAAGCGTTTCATGTGGGCATGAGGGTTTTTTCCACGAGCACCTTCAAACTGGCCAGCTGTTTGAAGCATTTGTAGCATTATAGATTTCATTTAAATCTTGTCCCATCCGACGTTGGATATATGATCCTTGGTGAAAAATCATACAACACAGAAGACGCTGATAATGGGTAGAAATGCACGTTATCATAGTGTTAAGTTCTTAAACAATGTTGGATTGCGTTGATGAAATATGTTAATTTACGTCCATTAAGTATCAGTATCTTAATATTGCAGTCACATGCGTTTATCGCATTAGAACAGTTGATTTTTATATTTTTGTGCAGAATATGCATTGACGCAATGCAAGAATTGCGATCATAAGAAATCATTGGTCGAGCACAACTTCACCGCAAGTTTTTACGATGATTTTGTTCACAAACGTTCGCCCAAGAAGGATCGTCACAACTTGGTCAGCGCAACATGGCGAGCGCATCTGGGTGAAAGACTAATTAATCGCGATGGGATAAAAAGCTGACGACAGTCGAATCCGAATTAAGTTGACAGCCAATAACGGTCACAAAGTACATTAAGCTTTTCGATGACAAATATTCGACGCATTAGTCAGGAATTAAAGTCGTTCCATCTGTACAATCACGAGAGAGAAGCCGCCGTTCACCTTGGATGTCTATAAATACCAAGGGCATTCTTTAGAGAAGGGGTTCAACAATTAGAGATTTCATATTTCAGTTCGCACGTCTTTGTTCATAGTTTTCTTTCATTTTAAGGCAGACGCGAGGGAGGAAGTTGTGCCGGCAGATCGTTCCGTTAAGCTTGGGAGAGCGCAGAAAGCTCCAAGGATAGAGAGAGGGCCAATGCCTGCAGAAGTAGGAACAATTTTAGAATTGAATAGAGATTGCAATGTAAAAGCCTCGGTCAGCAAGGAATTGCTACCAGGCTCTCTACCTTTAACTTCCATTGTCATTTTGTACTCAACTCATTTATAAGAATGGAATTTCCTTCTCTATATCTGTTCACTCTCTATTATTCACGCATGAGTAACTAAATCAGTTGAATGTGTTGAGAAGCATTTAGCTAGCACAACTAGGGAATCTTCAGTCTTTGCGATTATCTTGTATTATGTATGCTTCATTCGTCCATTAGAGATACTCGGGAAGGTAGTCCAAGGACAGGATCTAGACTTGGGAAGGTTAGGTTAGAATCTAGACTCGAAAGAGCCAGATTAGAACACATAAACAAGAGATAAGAGCTTAGGAATGAGCACTATTTGTTATCAACACATCGCATGCATCCTAGAGATAGGATATGATTGTATGCAGTCACCTTGCTTTTATGCATTTTGCATCATCGCATAGGACAAGAGTAGAGACTTAAGGATAAGCTCTATGGACATTTTGCATTCAACACATGTGTCCTAGACTTAGGAGAATCGCATTTGCATTGGAAAATGACTTGCTGTTCATGGTTGTAACATGATCGCGTAGTCTGATGCATTCCCAAGTAATGCTAGCTAAAGATCTTCTTAACTTGTTCATCGCATACTCATTGCATCTATCACGCAACTGTCTTTTCTCAATTTCGCCGCATTTGTTTATTTATTTCTTGTCAATGCAATCAAACAACATACCAACAATTTATTTACTTGGTTATCGCAAGGTTTTCATAAAAATTATCAACGCAATCTGTTTTCATAAGTCCCTGTGTTCGACCCTGGACTTACCAGGAAACTCAGAGAAATTTACACTTGGATTTCGCTGGGGAAACTTGAGTGCACAAGGAAAATTCATTAATGCATATCATCCACATTTCCACTTCATAAAATCAAGCATCAAGTTTTTGGCGCCCTTGCCGGGGACTTCGGTAAAATAGAGTGCTAACGGTAATTTTTCTGATTTTTTTGCAGACTCTCAATCTTTGGCAAATTACGACCCAGAGATTGAGAGGACATTTAGAAGGAGATTGAGAGACCGCCAACAACAACCACAGTCAGATAAAGAAGAGATGGCGAAGCAACCTAGAAATGGAGCATCAAATGATAACAATGCCATGGCGAATCCAATTCTGTTGGCAAATGATCACAATAGGCCCATTAGGGACTATGCATTGCCAAACCTCTATGATTTCTCCCCAGGAATCATGAGGCCTTCCCTCGACAGAAATCGATTCGAAATGAAGCCAGTGATGCTGTAGATAATCCAGACTGCAGGTCAATTCGAAGGAAGGCGTGGCGAAGACCCGCACGCCCACCTCTAAAGTTTTATTGAAATCTGCAATACTTTTGTGTTCCTAAACATCTCTTCTGAAGAAGTTCGACTAACGTTGTTCCCATTTTCTCTTTGTGATCAGGCTAGAAAATGAGCATATTCCCTCGAGCCAGGAGAGATCACTTCTTGGGAACAGGTAGTGGAGAAATTTATGAAGAAGTATTTTCCACCTACCGAGAATGCCAGACGAAGGAAACTTATCACAAATTTTGAACAAGACATGGACGAATCGTTCGGCGATGCTTAGGCGAGGTTTAAGAGGTTGGTCCGGGACTGTCCACATAATGGGTTGCCAGACTGCCTTCAAATAGAGATTTTCTATCATGGTTTGAATCTCACTTTGCAGACTACTACCAATACGGCAGCCACAAGTGGTCTGCTTCATAAAACATATGACGAGGCAAAGAATATCTTGGATCACATCTCTAAGAACCATGAAGATTGGAGGGAGAGTGACCAGAGATTGAGACTCAAAGACACTGACGCAAATGATGGTGCTATTGCTTCACTACAAAACCAGATGACCGCAATGATAAATTTAATCCAAGGAATTGCGATAAGCAGCCCAACACCACAAACTGGACAAATCAACGCAATCAATCAAAACACCTCAAGGTGTGCGACTTGCGGTGATGGGCATGCGATGGAAGATTGCCCACAAAATCCACAATCTGTATACTTTTTAAAAAAATAACCCTTTTTCGAATACCTACAACCCCGGGTGGAGAAACCACCCCAATTTTGCTTGGAAGAATCAACAACAAAATTTCCAACCTGTGGCGTAGAAAGAAGGGCCACCAAGATTCTTCCCTCGCAACAACGGTCAAACGAGCAACTAAACAAGTAGCTCACAACCACCGCAATCCTCTTCTTTGGAGAGCCTATTGAAGCAATACATAGAGAAAAATGAGACCGTGCTTCAAAGTTAGGCCACGTCCATCTGCAATCTCGAATTAAGGCCACGTCCATCTGCAATCTCGAATTATAGATGGGTCAGATTGTGAGTGAGCTGAAGAGTAGACCGCAAAGGGCTCTGCCAAGTTCAACTGAACTTCCACGCAACTCGGGGGGATCATGTAAAGATCAATGTCAGGTTGAAGAAGAAGCTTAGTAGAACAACTTCCATTGCGGCTGAACCTGATATTGCGATGACGCAAGAAGAAGAAAAAGAAGAAGAAGCAGCAGAACCGGAGGTTGCGTCGACCTCAAAGCCTGAAATGGGAACTGTGAAAGTTTAGTTACCTCCTTTCCCACAGAGACTAAGGAAGAAAAAGAACGAAGAGGTATAGTAAAAACACTTCTTATCTATGTTAAAGCAATTACATGTTAATATTCCTTTCAGTGAAGCGATTGAGGAAATGCCCGCCTATGCAAAGTTTTTGAAGGATATGGTAACTAAGAAGAGGGGAGCTGGAAAATTTGCCATGGTAGCATTAAAGCAAAGTTCAAAATCAATAATTCCACTGAAGATGAGCGATCCTAGGAGCTTTACCATTCCTTGCTCCATAGGAGGACTATACATCGAGCAAGCCCTGTGTGACTTGGGGGCCAACATAAATTTGATGCCTCTGTCAATCTTTAGACAATTAAATATGGGGCAACTTGTGCCCACAACAGTGACTCTCCAGCTGGCCGATAGATCTTTGGTTCATCCAGAGGGAAAGGTGAAGCATGTGCTGATCACCATTGACAAATTTATCCTATCAGCTGACTTCATCATTTTAGACTACGAGACTGACAAAGATGTGCCCATCATTCTGGGGCAACCTTTTCTATCAACGGGTCATGCTCAAATTGATGTGCATAAAGGGGAAATCACTTTGAGTATCAACGGACAGAAGCTCAAGTTTAATATAATTTGTGCCATGAAGTTTCTAGATGAAGAAGACCTGCATGACTCTAATGATGACCAAAATTCGATTGAAGAAGAAAAGTTTGATGAAGAGAATGAAGAAGAGGATGCTAGCGCATCCGTTGCTGCCTGCAATGCGATCATAACAAAAACAAGAAAAGAAGAAGAAATGATCATGAAGCAAGAAGTAGAGCCAAAAGAAACAGATTAAAGAAAAACAATGCAACCTTCCCTAGTGGAGCCACCAACACTTGAATTGAAGACCCTACCAACCTATTTAAAGTACGCATTTTTGGGGCAGAATGAGAAGCTGCCAGTTATCATTTCATCTATGCTCAACGAAGATCAGAAGAATGCGTTGATGTGCATTCTCAGGAAGCATGTGCGAGCAATTGGCTGGACGCTCACTGACATTAGAGGAATTAACCCCGCATATTGCATGCACCACATTCGTCTTGAAGATGACCATAAAGCAACAATTGAACATCAACACAGACTCAACCTTGTGATGAAGAAGGTCGTCAAGAAGAAGATTATCAAATGGCTAGATGTGGGCATGATCTATCCTATAGCAGATAGCACGTAGGTCAGCCCCGTGCAGTGTGTGCCGAAGAAGGGCGGCATGACGGTAGTCTCGAATGAACACAACGAATTAATACCACAAAGAACCATCACTGGATGGTGCATTTGCATGGACTACCGCAAGCTGAATGTGGCCACGAAGAAAGATCATTTCCCTCTACCATTCATTGACCAAATGCTAGACCAACTAGCAGGGAATGACTTCTACTGCTTCCTGGATGGTTATGCCGGATACGACCAAATCATGATAGCTCTAGAAGATCAAGACAAGATCATATTCACCTACCCATATAGGACATTTGCTTTTCGGCGCATGCCGTTTGGCCTTTGCAATGCACCAAACACGTTCTAAAGGTGCATGATGGCCATCTTTTCAGATTATCCCAAGGACTCTATGGAAATATTTATGGATGACTTCTCCGTTTATGGAAACACTTATGAAGTCTGCCTAGCCAACTTAGAGAATATTTTGAAGAGATGTGAAGATACGAATCTGGTGCTTAACTGGGAAAAATGCCATTTCATAGTGAAGGAGGGCATAGTGTTGGGACATAAGGTCTCCCGGGATGGGTTGGAGGTGGACAAAGAAAAAATTGAAGCAATAGAAAAACTTCCATCTCCAACCAGCGTGAAGGCTGTGCAAAGCTTCTTAGGGCACGCTGGATTCTAAAGACGATTTGTCAAAAAAATTTCTAAAATAGCACGACCATTTCGAGTCTATTGGTAAACGACTTACAACACTTCAAATCTCAATCTAACCTCTAAAACACAGTGGGTATCAATAAATTTATGTCAAATGTTGATGAGTATCGTAAATATCAACCCACGAGAACTTACCAAACAAAAGTCAAAACAAACTTTAACACTGCTAGACACTTAAATTGAAATAATCTTTTTTTTTTTTGTTGAATGTGTAATTTAGGTCTGAATATAGGAGAAATACCTCTTATAAATATGGAAAGAATAAATACAATAAATAATAAATATTTGACAAATTAATATTTATATACAAATATAGAAATTCCAACACTCCCCTCAAGTTGATTTGAAGATGTAACGCCCTGCATATAAAACTAGGCTTATTTTAGAATAAAGCATGATTTTAAATCCCTTTTGATCCATTAATTATAAATTAATGAGACTCCTTAGTTGTTGATTCTAATTTGAAATAATTTCACTTTCATCTTATAAATTAGTTAAATTAAATTAATGTAAAATTTAGGAAAAATAAACTTTTTAATTAAACTCTTTAATTTCAAGATTTTAGATTTTATTACTAAAAATTTTCCCGAATCTTTTAAGGCTTCACTTTGGGTAATTTGTAATATTTTTTAAAAATAAGTTTGTCTTAAGAAAATTTGAGATATTTGGACATAAATAAAATCTTTTAAGTTTTTCCTTCTTTTTTTTTTTTTTTTTTTTAATTGGAGCATTTTTATTTTTAAAGAAAAGAAAATGAAAGGTATCTTTTTTTTTTTAAGGGAAGAAATTCTAGCTATTGGAGTTGATGTCCTAAATCTCATATGTCTTGTAGTTTGTAAAAACAAATCAAATATCTAATAAAACAAGAGGTATCTTATTGACGTTTAGACTGCATTTGTTCAATTCAATAAACTAAGATTCAATGTTATTTTAGATCATGTTTAAGTGATAACCTAAATGGTTTGTAGTAGATGGATAAGGTTGGGTACCATATCCTGGTGACACTATGAATAGAATCGCTTTGTAGATTTCACAATTGTTGTAAAGTGCTACAAATGATCAGATCCTGATCGTTCATGTGGAGACATGAAAGTGAGGGTATTTTATGATAAGTGCCCGCGATGCTTGTTGGATGCAAAGCTAGAGGTCCTTCTAGAATCCTTGAAAACACTCACAAAGAAAGCTAACTTAGATCAAACTTAGAATCTATAATGGTCACTCTTAAATCCTAAAACAACTCATTCCAGAATTAGTTTGATCAAAACTAATACAATGAATTGATTTAAATATCAAATCTAAAGCAAGATTTGAAAGAAAAAGATAACACCAAAGGGTTGAATAAGTACAAGCTTTTTACTATCGATCCTCTTTGTTTTGAAGAATATTACAAACTATTTTATAGGTCAAATGGTCGTGGATAGACCAAGAAACTCAAAAATCATTCAAATACAATTAATTGCAAATTGTAGTAAATAACACCTAGAAACTTGAAACTTAATTGCATACTAAATTATAAGTCAAAATGCAAAACTAGGAATGTAGAAAGTTTTCAATTGCCTTAAATATCTCCTCTAGAAGGCGAAAAAATAGATATGCACGTTTGACAAGGTTTGACATCACATTTCCCCATGCAGTGCACACTTGACAACATTTTCTTCACAAAATCTGCACACTTTTTTTTTTATCACTGTATCATCTTCCAAACTATAGGACTTTTCCTGTGATATCTTCATGCCATTCTCTTCTTGACTCATTGAACTAACATTATATAAAACTTTGGCCTCAAAATTATTTGTCGGTTCTTGTGAATTTGTTTTTAAAGATGTAGTGTGGATGCCTCTTGAATCTTCTTTGTCTTGCTTATTGTAATTGAACCTTTAGGTACATGCAATGGTTCAATAGTTGAATTCACATCATTTTATACAAAGAGTTTGTATAAGACAGGACCACAAAATGAATAGTCTTTCTATATAACACTGCTAGTAGAAGAGACTTACATTTCACTAGGATGATCATAGGTGATTTGACCTTAATCCTGATTAAGTTGTGAACTCTTGTTTATGAGGGCAATCCTGTGATTTTCATAGGTGGAGTGGCCTTGTTAGTCGACTCAATAAGCCTACCATTTTGGGGATCTGTCCAAGTAGGGAGCTAGGAACACAACTACACAAGATGGAATTCACTCATTCCCATCTTTAGGGAAAATAGATAAATTGCTCCTTTAATAGTTGATTTCGGATCTTGAACATTAAGGCTTCAACATCTCACTGGTCCAAGAGATATTAATTTATAGTTGAACTATAAACTGTTTGTTCATTAGAGGAATTAATCGTACTTACAGAGTTAGAGGTAACTATAGGTGTAAACGGTAATTTGACCCAGCTATAGTTATGAGTGATTTGTGAAATGTCGACTCACTGTTGATTAGTTATATCCATGGACATAGAAATATACCTACAGTGCTAAGGGTGCACCTATTGGTCTTTAGTGGGGTGACCGGTAGTTAATAAAATTTATTAATTTAATTAAAGAGTTTAATTAATTAATCTCATAGATAAGAGGAATGATATGAATTTTTCAATTCAATTGATGGAATAACATATTAATGACATTGATATGATATGGTCAATTATAAACGTGATCTGTACTTAAGAGAGAAATATTTGAATTGAATTCTTATGAATTAGATTAAGGAAGAATTAATTAATTAATTTTGAGAGATGAAGACAAATGAACCTACGATGTTTATTAATTAATTAATTAATTATATGTATATATATTAAATTGGATTTAATATATATGATTATGTAACTGGTATGCTAATTAATTGAATAAGTATTATTTAATTAATTGGGCTTAAGGGTACATTGGGAAAGACTTGGAGAAGGGTAAACCCTTCGCCATACAAATATCTCTTTATGATCAATTTAGGGGATAAAATTTCATTGTGAAATACCCTACCCTCCAATCTAAATTTTCTATCAAATTTTTTCGTCTCAATCATTCTCTATTATTCTTCTTTCTCCAAGGTGATAGAGACCACTTTTCTACCCTTGGATTCCTAGAGAATAACAAGGTTGCACTTGCGATGGTGTCCTTTGTTCATTGAAGAAACGGTCGTGAGAAGACAGAGAGGAAAACTTGAAGAGTTGATTCGACTAAGGTTTGTTGCTTTATCTATTTATGTTTTCTTTGTTGTTTTTGTTTCCTTAAAAACTAAAAAACAAAATGCAAGACGATTTCACGCTTCCATGAGAATTTGATTCCCTTCACTAGCCACCATTTAGTTTAGGAAATTTCAAAAATAGTCTCCTTAAGTTTTCATCTTTCAAAACTAGCACATTTTTTGAAAACTCGTTATAATAATTTTTTTCTTAGTCCATCTCGCCCGATATTGACCAACAAGATTTACATAAAAAAATAACTTTTTCTATCTTATCCATCGTTTTGGCTTTCTCAGGGAAATCTTGAGCCGTTAACACCGATATTCTATCAAATCCTTCCAAAATTTATATCAAATCTTACCTAATTTTTCAAATCTTTCAGCCTAAAGATCAAATTATTTGGGAGATATAAAGGATCTGATGTATCCTTGACAAAAGTAACACTAAGATTCTATATAGCTGAAATCTTAGGTAGATTAACACTAAGATTCTTTATATTTTCCCAAATCTTAAGTTTTTTTATTCGCAAAATTTGATGTTCACAGTGCAATTGAGATCCATCTAAAAAATTATAATTGGTAAATTCATTTGGAAATTTGGAAATTCATTTAATTGTGGAAACAATATTTAGGATACAAATTTGAAAAATTATGTAAAATTTGTATATAAGATTTGGTAAAAAATAGTTGAAATGGAGAAAATCTAAAAAGATATAAGATTTAGTATAAGATTTGGAAAGATTATATAAAATTTTGAAAAATTAATAGAACCGCGGTGTTAATATTGCCCGATTTCACCGAGAATGTCCAAAATAATCGATAAGTTAGAAAAAGTTAATGTTCTAATCTAAATCTTGGTGATCGATTTTGTCTGGACCGAGAAAAACTAGTTTAACAAATTTTAAAAAAGGTACTAGTTTTAAAAAATGAAAACTTGATAATGTTATTTTTCCTCCTCACCTTTTTTTTTTTATTCTCACTCTCCCCCTTTCCCTTTCCCGACAAAAAAGTAGGCCAAACCCCCTTCTTTTGTTTTGCTTCAATTGGCCAACACACACTTCGACGTCGGTCAGATAGTGACCGACACATCTTTTTTTTCCTTCTTATCCGGCGATCCCCAACGCGTGACTCCAGCGAAGAACAACGAGCGACGACGGTGCCTCCCTCATTTGACAACTGCAACCACGATGCCGCAACCTACCTGCACGCAAACAGAACGTAGGACCTTGAGCTCTGACCAACCCACGATGTTCGCACCCTTCGACGACGTTGTAGCAGCACTCTTTTTTTTTTTCCTATTTTGACAATGTTTGACACCTACCCATTCCTTTTTGACATCGAGATTGAAATATCCACTTCCTAACGACTCTGAATTTGTAGAATTAAGTCTACTCGGATACCAATCAGCAAGGATTCAGGCTCTTTTAGGTAAGTTTCAGCGGGTTTAGTGCTCTAAATTCCTTTTCGAACTAAATTAAGGTTCTTTATATTGGTCTCTCTAACATTTGGAAACTCTTAATTTTAGATTCGAAATAGTTTCGGGGCTATTTGAACACATTTCAACAAGAGCCCAAATCTTTTTGGTGAGTTTTAGGTTCTAGAACTTTATTTAAAGCCTTTCAAATTAAATTTAGATGATGTAAATTAGTCAATAATTCTTAAGTACTCTTTTAATGCGATTTACGCTTGATGCGAAGTGTTCAAATTGAGGTTTAAGGTCGATTTGAGTAAGTTTTCTTGTTTCAAACACTATTTGAGCTTTCGACTAGGGATTTGAACAAAGTTGTAACTTTGGAGTCTTGTTTCTATTATTTCGGGAACTTTTTGATTAGTTAGAAACATTGTGATGCTTAGGTAAATAGAATTCTACCTGTTAGGTCTGTTTGCTTGTGTGTTAGCATGTTGTGTGATTTATTTATGTTACATACATGTATAAATATGACATGATATTCTGAAATCTGTGATATGTTTCTAATATGGTTGGACATGCTTGGATGCTTGTAGTGTTGTTTTGAATATGTATATCATGTTGACATACTATTATGTGGCTCTATTGATATAACTATGTTACGAGATGTTTGAATGTGTACATAGTGAATGTTATGAGCATATTATTTTATGTAAATTTTGGCATAAGACATGATTTAGAAGTATGTATAGGACTTATACAATATGGTGAGTTAGTGTAGTAAATAGATTGAGAACTGTGCTCATAAAGGAAAATTGGATGAGAAGTGATGTAACCATTGGATTTAGAAAAGTGTTGGGCCTTGATTATGGTTAAGGATTGACAAGAGGTTCGAGGCCTTAGGTACGGCCAAGGGTCAAACATTAAGTATAGTAACGTCAAGACCTTAAGTACGATTAAGTGTTGACGAGTAGTTTGAGGCCTTAGGTATGGCTAAGGGTCAGACATTAAGTGTTGTAGAGAAAGTTGAGGCCTTAAGTACGGTTAAGGGTCAACAAGTAGTTCGAGGCCTTAGGTATTGCTAAGGGTTGGACATCGAGTGTTGTATAGAATGTCAAGGCCTTAAGTATGTTTAAGGGTCGATGAGATGTTTGAGCCTTATATAAGGCTGAGGGCGAATGTTGAGTGCTATAGAGGACATCGTGGCCTTGAGTATGGTTAAGGGACAATGTACAGTTCAAGGTCTCAGGTACGGCTAAGGGTTGAACGATGAGCACCATAAAAAGCAATAGGATCCTAAATATGGTCAAGGGTCAACATGTCTGGAGGATTTCATTTCGAAAGTTGCAACGTCAGGTTGGGTTGTTGAGCGTGAATGAAGAGTCTGGTTTAAAATTATGTATGCTTTGTATATAATGATATAATTCACGAGTTTAGCATGATGTGATCGATATTATTGTTGATGTGTATAATTCATTCTCAAGGATTTCATTTAGAAAGTTGTGACGTTAGGTTGGGGGGTTTAGCATGAATGAAGAGTTCGATTTAAAATTATGTATGCTTTGTATATAATGAAATAATTCATGAGTTTAGCATGATGTGACCGATATTACTGTTGATGTGTATCTTTGAAATGTATGTATGCTATTTGGTAGCCCTTCAGGTATGGGCTATTTACCAGTACAGTGTACTGACCCTCCACTAGGTTTTGTAAGTATCGACGAGCATTGCAACCTTGGTGATGTGGAGGAGGAAGACTGAAAAAAATTAGGATTATGTCATTTTTGGTTTATTTTCGATATGAGTTTGTTTCTAGCTTGTGGAACTTGCTATAGTTTCAAGTTGTTTTAGGTTGTTGGAGTTGAGAACTTCTAATAGGTCTTGGCTGGTTTATTATGTTTGAATTTTATATAAGTTTAAATTTTTTTAGTTTGGTAAGTTTTCCTAAATCTTATTAAGTAGTTATTTGAGCATTTTTGTTCTGGAAATTGGGGCAATTCTGTTGAGGACATATTGTCTTAAATATCATTGGGAGTGGATTCTTTTGAAACAGGTGCCGATAAAAATTTAGTTATGTTATGGTAGCATTGTTGTGCTGCTAAATTTTTTTTTCCTAAAATATAAGTGAGTTTATGTTAAATTTAGATAATGATCCCTAGTTTATTACTGAAAATTTAGGGACACTATAGAAGATGTCTTCCATAGCTAGCTTGTCAATCAATCTATTAAATTGTTTTTTTTTAAGGTCTTTAGTTGGCACATTAACAATTTGCTTTGATGTAAAAAGATAAGGAATACATATTGTTCCTGCTTCAATCTTCTCTTTAATAAAATGTTTATCATCCTCGATATGCTTAGTTCCATCATGTAGAATTGGATTATGGGCAATAGGAATGGCAACTTTATTGTTACAATAAATCTGTATAGGCGTAATTAAGGAAATTTTCAACTCGTCAAGTATTCTTTTGATCCATATACCTTAAAAAATTCCCTGAGTTAAGGCTCTAAACTCTTTTTTAACGCTACTTCTAGTTGTTGAATTTTAAGTTTAAAAACTCGTGGTTTGTAAATAATAAACTTTTTCTGATAAATTCAATAAAGTTGTTATTGAAGTTTGATTCAATAAAGTTTTATTGAATATATTAATTGCTTATTTTTTTTTAGAAATAAATCCAATACATAAACGATCTATGAATATTATATGAGTACTTGAATTTTATGTGGAGACATAGTATTGGATCAAATTCGAGTAAATAGTCTAAATGATCTATAGTATATGAATAAGGTTGGGTGCCTTATTTTGGTAATATTATCGGATGCGACCCACTCTAAAGTTGTTACAATGAGTTATAAAGTGCTACAGACGAAGTGATCTTGATTTGTACATGTGATGACATGAGGAGTGAGGCCGTCCTGTGCAATGAGTTTGCACAAGATCGGATCATGAAATAAGTCACTCTTACTATATAACACTATTTACTGTTTAAGACTGACCATTTCACAACGATAACCTAGGTAACTAAACCTGAATCTTGAGCTAACTAGAACTCCTGTTTATTCCGGATTATTCTTAGATTTGCATGGATGAGGGTTGGCTCAACAGTGCCGACTAAATAAGCCTCCCATTTTAGGGGTAAGATCGGGTAATAGCTTGGGACATAGGGTGCAAGATGCAATTTACTCCTTCCTGTTTTAGGAATAGAGGTAATCTCGGGGGTAAAACATCCATTTGACCCCACTGTTATTATGAACAACTTGTGAAGGGTTAACTTACTAATCATAGTTAAATCAAGTGGACACAATATATTTATAGTGAGAGAAGTGCAACTTTGGGCTTCAGTGGAGTGACCCAATAGTTAACGAATGAGGATTAATTTGATGTAAAGAGTTTAGTCAATTAATCTCGGATCGTTGGAGCCCATGATCTATAGATCCACTAGCCCCTTACTAGCTCACAAACGGATTAGCCTTAGAGTAGCATGATAAGTTGATTTGAATCGTTCAAATTAGAATTAAGGAAATTAGTAATTATATGTGATATGATTACACGTTTAATTTTAGGATTAAACGGAATTGGAGAATCGAATAATATTTAAATATGATTTAAATATTAAAAACATGAATGAGGTGGAATTGGTGTTAAATTAATTTAATATTTGATATTAAATTAATTGAATTAATTAAATTGTTTAATTAATTATTAATTATTAATATTATTAGAAAAGTTAATTTTGAATTAATTTTTGTAAAATTAATATAATTTCAGTTTTAATTGTTAAAATAAAAACTGAAATTGAATTATAATTTTGAAATTTGTTTCCAACTTTAAAAAATAAAGAACATTGGAATTTGGAAAACTCACTGGGATATTTCCACTAAGAGTTCCTAACCATCTTAGTCATTAAAATCCACCTAGTTCCACCAAGTAAGAGGTGTAATTCATGTAAGAAATCCATTTTCATGAAAGTCATGTAATAAATAAAACAAATTGGAGTGGAAATCGAACCTGCATTGAAAAGATTTTTGTTAAAAAAATCTGTTTGAAGAAGTGGTCTTCATCTATTGAAAACCAGAAAACCTTTCTCGTCCATTTTCCTAATTCAAAGTTATTTTGAGTCCCACAACTCAATATAAGGCACCAAGAGATAGTAGGGAAGACCTTATGGTGGTTCACATCCAAAGGAATGGAGGATTGCAGTTGGAATTTGTGATTCAAGAGGTACTTCAAAGGTTAGTGTTGAAACCTTTTTTTAGTTTATGAGCATACTGAATTTAAAGCTAAAATTAATGAATTAGAATGCTTAATGATCTTGTCTTCTTCTGTTGCATATTTCCTAAGTCCAATATTAGCCACCACATTTTGTTTTTTTACTTCTCCAAGTAACCAAATTTTCTCCAACAAAGGAACTATAATTAGATGTAGATCTTCTATCTGTAGCACTTTCAACCTAATGCATCAGTGTAGACTTCTATTTGGAAGTGATTATTCCTTTTAAATATAATACCTTTTTCAGGAGACCGTTTCAAAAACCTCTTCAAAATGATTCAGTCCAAAAGTATGCATAAATTGACTAACCATGCTCACAACATATGCAATATCAAGTTGTATATGAGACAGATAAATTAATCTACCAACAAGTCTCTGATATCATTCTTTATCTTTTATTTCTTCTGTTTTTGCTAATAGAAGCTTTATATTAGATTCAATAGGAATTTCTGCAATCTTGCTACCAAGTAATCATGTTTCTTCAAGTAAGTCAAGAACATACTTTCTCTGTTTAACAAAGATCTCTTTTTTTAAATCTTGCAAACTCCATTTCTAGGAAATATTTCAACATTTCCAGGTCCTTAATTTGAGACTCGCATGCCAATTTTTTCTTGAGATCAATTAAACTTGCTGCATCATCACCTGAGAATAATATTATCTAAATAAACAATCAAAATTGAGAATTTATTATTCTTCAATTATTTATAAAATAACATATGATCTGCTTAACTTTGAAGAAATCGATAACTGGACACAACTTTTCCAAGACATTCAAACTAAGCTCTTGTGGACTGATTAAGGCCATAAAGAGATTTCATTAATTTGAGATTTTTTTATAGCCAAGGTCCTTTTCAAAACCTGGTGATAAACTTATAAACACCTTTTCCTCAAGATCGCCATTTAGAAGGGCATTTTTCATGTCAAGTTGGTAAAGTGACCAATCTAAATTAACTGCAAGAGATAGAAAAAAACTCCAATAGAGTTAATAGCAATAAGAGTCAATGTTTCCTGATCATCAATTCCGTATGTCTGATTGAATCCTTTAGCTATTAATCTGGTCTTATATCTCTCAATACTACCATCAACATTAAATTTTATGGTGAACATTTACAACCCATTGATTTCTCATTTTTAGGAAATTCTACTATTTCCCAAGTTCCATTTTTTTAGAGCATTCATCTCCCCCGTAATTGCTAATTTTCTATTTGGATCATCTAAAGCCTCATGTTATTTGGAACAAACAATTCATCTATCTTGGATATGAAAGCGAGGATTTACCACTGGTGGTGTTGATCGAGCTCGGGAGAGGAAGATTGTGGTGGATTCTACAAAGGTTGTAATTTCTAACCCTTTATGCATGCTTATTCTTGTTTTTTATATAATTAGAATGTTATCGATCCTTACTTCCGTTGTGCATGCATTCTTTATGTTCCAACAGAGGAAACCCTCATGGTTGTGCCCAAAGAAGATCTTATTTCGTTATGGTCAAATTGTCATGACAATGAGAAGGATTCATGATCTTACTGTAGACTTCGTTTTTCAAGGGTAAATTCACCAATGTCCTATATTTCCTCTAGTTTTCACAGAGAATAACATGCCTAATTAAATTTGGTTAATCCATGTTTCTGTCCTCTATTGTGTATTGTTCTGCAAAATGTAAATTGGGACTTAATTTCATTCACGTGCTTCCATTATGGGTATTCAAAAGCCTTTAGATGCAGCTTGGATAGTTGATTCAGGGGCCATTAATTACATCTCTTCTTCATTACAAGGAATTAGTTCCTTAAGGTAGATTGAGGCTAGAGAGATGACCATGCGAGTCGGGACAAGGCAGGTCGTCTCTTCTGTTGTAGTGGGGAGCTTAAAATTACCGTTTCAGAAATCATGCTTATTGTTAGACAATGTATATATTTTTCTACCATTAAGAGGAACTTAATTTATGTTTCACGTCCGATAGAACTATTATATTCAATCTCGTTTAATGTAAATAAAGCGTTTATTTTCAAAGATTGGATTGAGATATGTTCTGCGACATTAGAAAGTAATTTATACATGCTTAGGTCAAAACTACAACAACACAAAATAAAAGACAAAAGGTTTCTCCTAAAGAAAATGCGCATATTTGGCATCTAAGATTAGATCGCATAAATTTCAATAGGATTGAGAGGTTGGTCAAGAATTAACTTCTAAGTGAGTTAAAAGAAAATTCTTTACTTGTATATGAGTCATGTCTTAAAGGCAAAATGACTAAAAGACCTTTTACTGCAAAAGGTTAGAGAGCCAAAGAACCTTTAGAACTTGTACATCTATACCTTTGTGGTCGGATGGATGTTAAGGCAAAATGGGGGTATGAATATTTCATCACTTTTATGGTATGTTTACCTAATAGAATAAAATTCTGAAACACTTAAAAAGTTCAAGGAATACAAGGTTGAAGTTGAGAATTTGAAGTAAAACTATTAAAACACTTCGATCAAATTAAGGTGAAAAGTATATGGATTTAAGATTATAGGACTATTTGATAGAACATTGAATCACATCCCTACTTTCAGCATATGATACACATCAACAAAATGGTGTATCATAAAGGAGAAACAAATTCTTTAGACATGATCTAGTCGATGATGAGTTATGATTCATTACCTAACTCGTCCTAGGGATGTTCAGTGGAGATTGTAGCTTATCTTTTGAACCAAGTTCCGTTAAAAGGTGTTTTTCAAACACATTTTGAGTTATGGAGAGGTTGTAAAATTAATTTATGGAACCTCAAGGTTTTGGGGCATCTAACACATATACTAGTGACTAACCCCAAAAAAATTGGAACCATGTTCAAAGTTCTGCCTATTTATAGGCTATTCCAGAGAAACGAGATATGGTTGAAGTCTAAAACACTTAAAAAGTTCAAGAAGTACAAGGTTTAAGTTGAGAATTTGTTAAGTAAAACTATTAAAACACTTCGATCAAATTAAGGTGAAAAGTATATGGATTTGAAATTATAGGACTATTTGATAGAACATTGAATCACATCCCTACTTTCAACATATGATACACCTCAACAAAATGGTGTATCAGAAAGGAGAAACAAATTCTTTAGACATGATCTAGTCGATGATGAGTTATGATTCATTACCTAACTCGTCCTAGGATGTGCAGTGGAGATTGCAGCTTATCTTTTGAACCAAGTTCCGTTAAAAGGTGTTTTTGAAACACATTTTGAGTTATGGAGAGGTTGTAAAAGAAATTTATGGCACCTCAAGGTTTTGGGGCATCTAACACATATACTAGTGACTAACCAAAAAAAAACTAGAACCATGTTCAAAGTTCTGCCTATTTATAGGCTATTCCAGAGAAACAAGATATGGTCACTTCTATGACCCAAAACATAATAAAGTGTTTGTATCGACCAATGTTACTTTCTTAGAAGAGGACCACATTAGGGAGTATAAACCACGCAGTAAAATCATGTTAAATGAGCTTTCCAATGTATTTAAACTTCAACAAGAGTTGTTGAAGATGCTAATACATTAACAAGAGTTGTTGATGTTGGCACATCTAGTCAAGCACATCCTTCTCAAGAGTTGAGAGTACCTTTACCTAGTAAGAGGGTTATAGCTCAACCTACTCGCTATATGGGTTCAACAAAAGCCCAAGCCGTCATACCAAATGATAACATTGTGGAACAATTGACCAATAACTAGGCAATGAGTGATGCAAACAAAGATGAATGGATTAAGACTATGAATCTAGAGACGAACTCTATGTACTTCAAATCAGTCTGGGATCTTGTAAATCAACTTGATATAGGTTGCAAATGGATCTACAAGAGAAAAAATGGTGTAGATGGAAAGGTGCAAACCTTTAAGATTAGATTGGTGGCAAAGGGTTATACTCAGGTTGAGGAAGTGGACTATGAAGAAACTTTCTCATCTGTTGCCATGTTGAAGTCTATCTATATTCTCTTGTCCATTTCCATATATTATGACCATGAGATATGGAAATGGAGTCAAGATTTCCTTTTTGAATGGTAATCTTGATGAGAATATCTACATAAAGCAACCAGAAGGATTCATTTGAACAAGGTCAAGATCAAAAGGTTTGCAAGCTTAATTAGTATATCTATGAATTGAAATACGTATCTCGATCTTGAATTACAAGATTTGATACTACAATCAAGTCTTATGGCTTTGACCAGAATATTGATGAACCTTGTGTCTACAAGAAGATCATCAATAGTTTAGTAGCTTTTCTAGTGTTGTATGTGAATGATATCCTACTCATTGGAAATGATGTAGGCTTACTGACTAAGGTAAAGAACTGGTTGGCTGCTCAATTTCAAATGAAATATTTGGGTGAAGCACAGTTTGTTCTTGAGATTCAAATTATCAGAGATCACAAGGACAAAATGTTGCCCTTGTCTTAGGCATCGTATATCGATAAAATACTTGTAAGGTATTCGATGTCGAATTTCAAGAAGGGTTTATTACCTTTTGGGCGTGAAATTATATTGTCTAAGGAACAGTGTCCTAAGACACCACAAGAGGTTTAGAAAATGAGAAGGATTTCCTATGCAACAGTTGTGGGTAGTCTTATGTATGACATGTTGTGTACTAGGTCAGACATTTGTTATGCAATATGGATAGTCAGTAGATATCAATCTAATCTTGGATATGATAATTGGATTGTCGTTAAAACCATCCTCAAGTATTTTTTAAGAACAAAGGACATGCATGTATATGGTGCTAAGGATTCAATCCTTACAGGATACATTAACTCTGATTTTTAGACTAATAAAAATTCAAGGAAAGCTACATCAGGATCGGTGTTCTCTTTTAATAGAGGAGCTATAATATGGTGTAGCATCAAGCAAGATTGCATTGCTGACTCTACCATGGAGATTAAGTATATTGCTGCTTGTGAAGTTGCGAAAGAAACTATCTGGTTCAGGAAGTTTTTGACAGATTTAGAAGTAGTTCCAAACATGTCAATGCTCATCATTTTTATTGTGATAATAGTGGTGCTATGGCGAATTCCAAGAAGCCTCGAAGCCATAAGAGAGATATCAAGTGCAAGTATCATTTAATAAGAAAGGTTGTGCAACGAGGAGATATGATCATCACGAAGATTTCTTTGGAGTACAATATTGCTAATTCATTTATAAAGGCTCTTACAACTAAGGTATTTGAAGTTTACTTGGAGATCTGGGTCTGTGGGATATGCATCATCCTTGTCTAGGGCAAGTGGGAGATATTACTGAGTATAGTGTATGCCCTGGTTTATTGTATTGTGTACTTTACTTTGTATTGTACACCCCACTAGTTTTAGGTTAAGGGGACATTATTGGGATTAGTGCCCTAAATCTCGTAGTTTTCCTAGTCTGTAAATTATATAGACAAATTAATTATTTAATAAAGTAAGAAGTTATTTTATTTGACATTTAGATTGCATTAACTCAATCCAATAAAATAGGATACAGGGTTATTTTATGTAGCTTGAACAGTATGTGATAGATATATAAGTGGATCATGTTCAAATAATAACCTAAATGGTCTATAATATATGGATAAGGTTGGGTGCCTTATCCTTGTGACACTACTGATACGATTCACTTTGTAAATGTTACAAGAGTTATAAGTATTGCAAACAATGTGATCCAAATTGCTCATGTGGAGACATGCGATTAAAGGTATCCTATACAAAGAGTTTGTATAAGATCGAACTGTGAAATGATTAATTTCTCTTTATAACACCATTGACTAGAAAGATTTAACAATCCTGAGTGAGTTATGAATTCTTGTCTATAAGAGCAATCATTTGACTTGTATGGGCGAAATTGGCCCGTGTCATCAACTCAATAAACCTAACCTTTTGGGAATTTGTCTCAATAGAGAGTTGGGAACATAATTATACAAGATGGAATTTGCTCCTTCCCGTTTTTAGGATAAGTAGATGAATTGTTCCTTCAAGTGCTAATTTCGAGACTTGAATAATGGGGTCCCTCCCTCTCATTAACTTGAGTGGGATTTATTAATGGTAAGACCATAAATAGGTTGTTCATTAGAGGATCGGTGGGACTTAAAGAGTAAGAGGTAGTTATAGGGGTAAAATAGTCATTTAATCCAGCTGTAATTACGAGCAATTTGTGAAAGGTTGACTTCCTGGTAATGGTTATATCTATAGTGAAGGGATGAAAACCCTAAGGCACAACGGAAGCCAAAACACAGAACTCAAATGTATTTAAAATTGGCATTTAAAACAGAACAATTTTCCATTGGAATAAAATAGAAAAATAGATTAAGTATGCAATTAAAAAGCATAATTATATCGGGGAATAAACCTTACCATACAAACCTTTTGAAAACCTTTTGACAGTAGAATTTCTCTATTGGGAATTGGGATTGGCACCACAACTTGGAGTCCTCCCTATCCTTGCAGGAAAATTTAGGAAATGAGAAATGTGGGATTCTTTTTTTTTTTTTTTTTTCCTTTTGAAAATGGGAGGAAGAGGGAAGATAAAAAACGCAAAGAATTTTGATTATCGATCAATTGATCTTCTCTGCTTTTTTTCTTTATTTCTTTTGTTTTGATACAGAGAGAATGGGAGAGAAAGAGTGAAAGTGAAGATCCCACGTCTCTAGTAACTCTCCTACGTGGGGAGTTATATTATTTAATTAAGATTAAATAAATTTTTTTATTTAATTTAATTAAATAAATAAAAATAATAACAATTTAAATCATATTTAAATGGTTCCCTCTCACATAACCTATAGTTTTAACGCGCATCTAATATGTATTAATTTTAACCTATAGTTTTGATTTAATCAATTTAATTAAATTCAAAATTAAACTAAACTAAATAATTAATTAATTCTCCAATTAATTAATCATCCAATTAAATATCACATATTTAATTTAAATTTCTTATTTGAATCATTTTCAAATATATTTCTCTCATTTAATCTATAGTTTTAATGTGCATCCAATGCACATTATTTTTAACCTATAGTTTTCAATATGAATCTTATTCATATTAAATTAATATTTGAACTTTTTTCAAATATTTTGTTCTCTCATTTATTAATTTTGAATCATATCCAAAATTAATAATAAAGTCTAATTTATATTAAAATATATCAACATACATTAAAAAATTCCCAATTATGAATTTGAACATTTCAAATTCAATTTAATGACAAATTACCTCAATATCCTTTACAAGCTAGGAAGGGGACCTAATAGACCTGCAGATCAGAAGCTCCAATGATGTGAAATTAATTGGCTAAACTCATTAACCAAATTTATCAATATTCGTTAATTGTAGATACACTCTACTAAAGACCCACAGCTGCACTCTTCTCACTATAGATATGTTTCTGTGTCTATGGATATAGATCAATAACAAGAAGTTAGTCTTTCACGAGTGTTCGTAACACTAGTTGGGTAAAATTATTGTTTTACCCTTGGGTTATCTCTACATCCTTAAGTACCAGTGCTCCTCTAATGAACAACCTGTTTATGGTCCAACCATTAAACAGAAATCCCTCTCGGGCTAGTGAGAGGATAGATCCCTTTGTTCAAGTCCCGGAGACACCACTTTAAGGGAACACTTGTCTACTTACCCTAAAGTCAGGAAGAAGTGAAATCCATCTTGTATGATTATGTTTCCAGGTACCCACTCGATCTTATCCCCAAAATGGTAGGCATATTGAGTCAGTGAATTGACTACTCTCACCCATACAAATCAAAGGAAAATCCTTCATGAACAGAAGTTCATAATATAATCAGGAGGAAGATTAAGTTGCCTAGGTCATCCTATTGAAATAGAAACCTAACTAGTCAACCTAACTATTTCATGTTCCGGTCTTGTGCAAACTCATTGTCCAGGATACCCCCACTCACGTGTCTCCTACACGAACGCATTGGATAACTTCGTTTGTATCAAATACAAAGTAGGTTGTATCTATAGTGTTGCCAGGGTAAGGTTAAGGTACCTAACCTTACCCTTTAGGCTGTATCTTAGGGTTAATAAGACAAAATTAAATAAAATATCAATAACACTTATTGAGAAAAATATTAATAACTATTTATTAATGACGAACATTTAATTACATTCACTATCTACGAGTTTTAGAACATAAAACTCAACAAACTCCCACTTGAACTAAAACTTTAGTTAGTGAGATGTACATTACATGGAACAATGAGGATGTTACAAGTACAAAGTAAAAAACAATAAACTAGGGCATCTAAAACAATTACTCTAGAAGATATTATAGTCTAATTAAGTCATACTTGTATCTCATTTAAGTTCTAATTGGTATCTATTTGGTTTTTTGTTTTAAATTTTTTAAAATTAAGTTTATAAACTCTATTTCCACCTACAAAATTTCTTTACGTTGTTATCTACTTTCCATCAATATTTTCAAAAAATCAAGTCAAAAGTTTTGAAAACTAAAAAAAAGGTAAGTTTTCAAAAACTTGTTTTCTTTTTAAATTTTTTTACCAAGTATACACTTTCTTCCATAAATGTGAAATTCAAAGTATGAAATTTATTAATTTAAGTAAAAAAAACAAACGTAAATTTTAAAAACAAAAAATATATTGTAGTATCCTAAAATAAGGATGTTTTCAAATATAGTAATAAGACACCGATAAATGTCTATCATTGTCTATCATTGATAGATAGTAACATTTTGCTATATTTAATAATACTTTCAATTGTTTTGTAATTTAAAATAATTGACCTAAAATATATTATAGTCTAATTAAGTCATGCTTGTATCTCATTTAAGTTCTATTTGATACCTATTTAGCTTTTTGTTTTAAATTTTTTAAAATTAAACTCATAAATTCTACTTTCACCTATAGATTTCTTTATATTGTTATCCACCAATATTTTCAAAAAATCAAGTAAAAAATTTTGAAACTAAAAAAAAAAAAAAAATAGTTCAAAAGGTTAGTTTTTTGTTTTTAAAATTTTACTAAGGATACAATTTCATTCTTAAATGTGAAAACCAAATATGAAATTTATTGATTTAAGAAGAAAACAAACATAAATTTTAAAAACAGAATACTAAAACAAAAAGTTGTCATTAACTTTCGTTTAACTTTTCAAAAATTTCCCTATTGGAGCCTCCGCTGCTTGTGAATGCATACACTTTTTATCAACAAGTTGAGAAAAAAAATCCAAATGTCAAATTTGCCTACACAGCTACACCAACAGAACTTTGTGCAGGCATCTTTCTTAGGCCTATTTTACTCATTGTATGCCTCACTTTCTCTGCATCTTTCCATCTTCCAACCGTAGCATAAATATTTGCAAGTAATATATAGTTTCCTGTATTTTCTGGTTCAAGCTCAAAAAGTCGCTCTGCTGCCGCCTCTCCTAGTTCGACATTCTGGTGTATCGAGCACGCACCAAGCAGAGCCCCCCAAATAGAATGGTTATGCTGGAATGGCATTGATTTGATCAAATCATATGCTTCATCCAATCGACCTGCACGGCCAAGAAGATCGACAACACAAGTGTAGTGATTGGGGCGAGGACTCGAAGGATGGTTTTCAATCATATACTTGAACAATGCCAAACCATCATCTACCAAGCCTCTGTGGCTGCAAGCATGTAAAACAGAAGTGAAAGTGATCTCATTTGGTTTCACTCCGGATTGAACCATCTGGTTGAAAAGTGATACTGCAGTCTCACCATGCCCATGCATTCCATAGCCAGCTATCACAACACTCCACACAATAATGTCCTTATCTTTGTTCGGAATTTCGTCGAAAATCTTATGAGCATAGTCTAAACTTCCACATTTTGAGTATATATCTATCAAACCAGTGATAACTTCAATTCTTGATATAAAGCCAGATCTCACCAAGTAAGAATGTAAATTCAGCACTTGCTTCAAATCTGCTAGAATGGCATAAGCTGGGATGACACTATTGAAAGTAGCCTGGTTTGCTTCCACTTCTTCCATGAGCATAGTTTTAAAGAGTCCCACTGCTTCTCTTGCACGTCCATTATGAATGAGCCCTGAGAGAAGTGCATTCCAAGGGACAGTTCTCTTCTTAGATGTCTTTGCAAACACTTGAAAGCTATAGCTCACAGCATTACATTTTGCGTACATGTCTATCAGAGCAGTAACCACAAGTACATCAGAGTCGAGTTTTTTCCTCATTACCCAAGCATGTAAGCTCTTTCCTTGCTTCAAACAACACAAGCTCGAGCAGGCAGAGAGAAGAGAAGCTAAAGTCACTGAGTTTGGCACTACTCCATCCAGCTGCATTGCCGGGCAAAGAGCCAATGCACTCCTGGCATTGCCATTGATGATATAGCCATTAATCATAGAAGTCCAAGTAATAACATCCTTCTCATTTGTCTCTGCGAAAACTTGTGATGCCTCATCCATACAACCACATCTCGAATACATATCCACAAGTGCATTCCTTACTTCAATCTTCTCTTGTAAATGGTTCTTTTCCACTAGTTTATGAACCTTACTTCCCAACTCCAAATCCTTCAAGTAACCACAAGATGGCAATACAGACACCATTGTGGCAGAATCAGGTTCAACTCTTGCATCCACCATGCGGTTAAAAACCACAAGAGCTTCCTCTGGCCGCCCATTTTGAAACCACCCACTGATCATCGTGTTCCAAGAAACCACACTCCGCTCTGGCATTACATCGAAAACCCGTCTCGCTAGCTCCATTTTCCCGCAGTTCATGTACATCGCTAGCAAGGAATTCTGCACAAACATGTTTGAAGAAAACCCAGATACTAAAGCACGTCCTTGAATCAAAACTCCAACCTTAAGCATTGACATCTCGCTACAAGCTTTGATAACCAATGGGAACGTATACTTATCCGGCCAGCACTTCCCCGAACAAATCATTGAATGGAACACGATAAGTGCATCAAAATGCAAGCCCTTATCCACATACATCTTAATTATAGCATTCCTTAAAAACAAACTTGGGTCAGACAAATCGTCGAACAGCTTGCGTGCAAGTGGGACGCACCCGCAAAACGCATAAGACACAGCGAGGTTTGATAGAAGATGGATGAAGTTGGGTGAGTGGAGAATGCCAGAAGTGATTGTGTGGGCATGAAGAATTTTGGTTTTGTTGAGAGAGCGAGTGACGGCATAGTGGCGGAGCAGTGAGTCGAAGCGGTGGACAATGGCGATTAGGGACTTTGATTTGGACAGTGCCTGCGATGGTCCATTCATTCATCAATTTGAAGAACAACGTTAATGGAGGAAATGCGTAGGCAACAACCACGCTCTTGTTGGAAAATTTTCTGTTGATCGCTGTGGATTTTGGAGCCGTGCTTTGTCTTTGCTATGTTGGAGTTTGACAATCTTCTATTAAAACATACTTTTTGTCGTCCTCAAAAATAGTCATTTGGATGAACAATTTACTCTCCCCATTTCATAATCGTATTAATCAAACCTTAATTGTCCATGCATTTATTCTAACAATCTATTTTGTAAAATTTACTTTGGAAGAAGTCACGCACATTTAAAAATAAGGATTGTTTACGTAGGTAGCCATCAAGCCATAAATATTAAAATTTATAGAACAAGGAAAAGGTATTTACAAATTTAGGCCCAAATGTCTAAAAAAACTAAAAAGGACATCCACGTTTGGCCCATTTTCAAGAGAAGCCTATTTCTTGCTTTGAAACCGTTCGACTATTTCAAAGACTAACCATGCAATCACTGATAGTCGTCCTTTGGAGCCATGTGACTGTTCTTCTTCCTTTCGATTTCACTCCAAATTTCAAAATGTACGTCTCCTCTTCTTTGGCTCTTCTTCTTCGATTCTTCTTCCAAAATCATCTGTCTCACTGATTTAGGGCAAAATCAGTTTTGGTACTAGTGATTTCGATTCTTTGGCCATCATCGATTATTGTCGATTTCTCTTCAAAATCCTAAAATCAGCGTGAGTAGTGTACCTTTTGAGTTTTGAGCAAATGCTGAAAAACCGGTTCCTACTGCTCGACCTTCTTCACTTCTTTCTTCAATTATAACTTAATTTTAACACTAATGACTCCAAATAAATTACAGACTCTTGAGCACACATATAAGCTCATCAAACAAGAGCCAATTACAAATTTAATCAAGAGATCAAAGAGAAATTAAATGCCAAAACTCAGAAAACCATATAAGTGCACCATTTTCATATATCTCATGAAAAAATACCTACCACACCAAAATTAAACCAAATTGAATGCTTAAGTGATGCTCTGATACCAATTGTAGGAGTATATTAGCATGCAGCGGAAGTAACAAAGATCAATAAGCATTCTAATTCATTAATTTTGGCGGTAGATAAAGTATGCTCATATAATAATAAAAGGGTTTCAAGTTATACCTTTGTAGAACCTAATGAATCACGAATTTAGTTACAAATCTTCTTGTGAACCACCTTAAGGTCGTCCTTACTATTCTCTTGGAGCCTTAGATTGAGTTATGGAATTCAAAATAAGCTTGAATAGAAGGAATTTGGAGAAGAAGCTCACTGTAGATACTTGAAGAACACCTTCTTCAACTTCTTGAGTTTCTCAATAAAACTTCAACAAGTACAAACAATTTGCATGATCATCGAATTCCACTTCAATATTCTCTATTTATTGCAAGACATTCATGGAAAGAAGAAGGTTGCATGAAGAACACATAATGCTTGGAAGATTGAAGCAAGAATAAGGTGGATTTTGAGTGAGCCCCTTGTTGACGAAAGAGGAAGTCTCCCACTTTTCATTTTCCAATCTTTTTCAATTTGTGTTTTATCAATTGATTTCTAAAATAAATTTAGTTTCAAAATTAAAAATTTTATTAATTTTACAAATTAATTTTCTAATAAAATTAATTAATTAAAAATTTTAATTAATTCTAATTAATTTAATATCAAATATTATATTAATTTTACACAAATTCCACCGTCATGAATCTTTATTCATGAATTCAAAATTTAAATCATATTTAAATATTAATAATTCTCCAATACCGTTTAATTTCAAAATTAAACATGTAATTATAACTCATATAATTACTAATTCCCTTAATTCTAATTTAAACATTTCAAATTAACTTATCACGCTACTCTAAGGCTAATCCATTTACGAGCTAGTAGGGGACCTCGTGGACCTGCAGATCATGAGATCCAACGATCTGAGATTAATTGGTTAAACTCCTTATACCGAATTAACCCCCATTCATTAACTAATGGGCCATTCCACTAAAGTCCATAGTTGCACTCCCTTCACTGTAGATATATTATGTCCACTCGATATAATCATGATTAGTAAGTTAATCCTTCACATGTTGTTCATAATAACAGTTGGGTCAAATGTTTGTTCTCTAATAAACAATTGGTTTGTGATCCAATCAACAAACTGAGTCCCTCTCGGGCCAATAAGAGGGTGAGGCCCCTTGCTCAAGACCCGAAGTCAGCACTTAATGGAACAATCTCTCTACTATCACTGAAAGCGGGTAGGAGTGAATTTCATCTTGCACCCTATGTCCCCAGCTATCTACCCAGTCTTACCCTTGAAATAGAGGTTTATTGAGCCGACGTTGTTGAGCCAACTCTCACCTATGCAAATCCAAGAATAATCCTGAATAAAAAGGAGTTCATAGTTAGCTTAGGATTATGGTTAAGTTACCTAGGTCATCGCTTTGAAATAGTTAGTCTTAAACAGTAAATAACGTTATAAAGTAAGAGTGATTGATTTCATGGTCCGATCGTGTACAAACTCATTGCATAGGATGCCCCCACTCCTCATGTCATAACATGTACGAATTAGGATCACATCGTCTGTAGCACTTTACAACTCCTTGTAACAACTACAGAGTGGGTCACATCCAATAGTGTTACCAGAATAAGGCACCCAACCTCATTCATATACTATAGATCATTTTGACTATTTACTTGAACCTGATCCACGTTTATGTCTCCACATAAAGTTCAAGTACTCATGTAATAGTCATGGATCTTTTAGTTTATTGGATTTATTTCTAAAACGAAATAAGCAATTCATATATTCAATAACAACTTATTGAATTTTCAGAATAAGTTTTATTGTTTACAAACCACAAGTTTTAGGACATAACACCCAACAAATACATCCTCTCGCTTTGTTTTATTTGGTTAATATTAGGTGATTATTTTCATATATTGAGTGTTTCACAAATTTTATTCCACATTTTGATCCTTGTGATGGCTTTTCTTTCTGGGCAAAAGTTGATTATGGGATGTTCTTTGTACCATTTTGATGCTAATTTAGTTTGCAATTAATCATAACTATGTTTTTTTATGTATGTTGTTCTTGCCAATTGTTGACAGTATGCCATTCTAGGCTTTCTGGTATTTAGTATATTGCATGCAAACTGGAAAAACATGATAGCAACATAAGTGATAGTCTTATACATTGATAACAATGTTGAAGGATATCACTAATAGATTTATCACTGAAGTCTACTATCTCTATTTCCTACCTAAAGTTTGTTTATGGATTTATCTCTCTTTCCTATAGTATCAAGGTAATAAGTATGCCTTCTATACTACAACTTGATATTGTTAGATGGATATCAATAGCAATTCATTTATTGTAAAGATTTTGATATTCATTCGTTGATAGTTTAGTTAGGGTTATCAACTGGTACTACTGATAGCATCTATAATTAATTGTTGGGTTTTATGTTCTAAAACTCGCATTTTGTAAAAATAAACATATTCTATTATCAATATAGATGTTATTTAACATTTGTTCAATAAAGATATTGAATCTATTAATTGCATTCATAAAGTCTAAATCCAATAAACTAAGATCCATGGCTATTATATAAATGAAGGAACTTTTAATCAAGAGTATCCATGAGCGAATGTGGATCTTTTCGATTTCATTGTGGCAGAATTACCACACATACATTCTAACAAACAGATATCATTGTAACACTAATTATTGACATGCTTGAACAATTAAAATACAAAAGACTGAGTAAACGTACCAGTTGAAGGACAATCTTCACTCGAACTCAGTCCAGCAGAAGCAAACTCCTCTACGCTCCTTATTGCCCAACAAACAGTCGCCTACACGAATGGCAGCGCACGAACCAACAACAACCGAGGACAACACCACCACTCAAAGCCCTCGGTATTCTCGGAGTGAGAATCCAAAGGGTGGACTTTGATGGAATTGGTAGAGGGAGGAGAAAGAAACGATTGTGTAGTACAAACAACCAAGTGGGAGATAGTAGATGACTATCATATAGTAGGGTGCTTGTCATTTAGGAAAAGGTACACGGTCGTGTAGGTTTTGCTAAGCGATCGTTTAAAAAATAGTAAGCGATCGTTTAGGTCTGCACGACGCGCTAAGCGATCGTTTAGAAATCGCGGGCGATCGTTTAGTGCGCGGGTGTGCGATCATTTAGGACGATGAGCGCTATCGTATAGGCTCTCAACACTAAGCGATCATAACGTTTTCACATGGTGAGCGAATTTTCTTGCGTCTTTTACAAAATGAAAACAATTTTCATTTTATTCTTCAGTTACACTAATCAAATTAGATCTTCCTACTTTCGCACAATTTCGGAGAAATTTTCAGCCAATTATCTCATAACCGCCTAATTAATTAAATAATGAATATAATAATATTATATTCTTAACCTATAGTTTGATATCATATATCTACTATAGTAATTTAACTGAGGATTTCCATGAGCAACGGAATAGATCATTCCAAATTATAGTCATGTATGAATATTACAAATTACAATCGTACACAGAAACAAAATGGTTATGCATTCATTACAGAAATTACAACATGATAACTACAAATGAACAAGGAAAATGCTATGAATATTTGTAGACTCGTCTCCATGCTTCTTGCTCATGAACGCTCGAATGCAGTAACCTCGAATGCTCAAACAACACGATCGCTCTGCAGCACGAACACCATGCACCCGATCTCAGCGATCACCTCGGTCACGAACATCTCAACAACATGAACAAGCTCCACAGAACCTCGACGGCGTCGAGTTGAGTATGACACCACCAAAAAGGTTACCTTGGTATTCTTGGTGTGAGAATCTAGAAGGTGGGCTCTGTGTGGACTTGGATTAAGGTAGAAGATGGAGAAAACAACAACCGTGTACACGATTGGGCAAGTGGGAGATGGTTGAAACCTATCATATAGGTCGATGCCCAATCGTTTAGCAAAAGCTAAGCGATCATTTAGCATAATATTTGTCGCCTACAAAAACTACACGATCGTCTACCTTTTGTTAAGCTATCATTTAGTAAATCCGTATTTACTTGACAAGCTCGGTGAGATTCTTTTTCTGAGAGAGAAATGTCAAAAACACTTTTCCAAAACTTATTACAAAACTTACTAAAATTAGGAAAACAATTTTCCTGTTATCTCACAGTTACCATGAACCACCAATAACCTCACACTCAATTGGTTATTAGAGAAAAAGATTTAATTATCTAGTAATTAATATTATTATAAATATAAATGATAACCAACTTATCATACTATATTTATAAACTAGAGTTTTAATATTTCATCTCATGAAACATAAACCATAGTTCTTTTTCTATTCCATGGTACTTAATGTAAATCTCATTTACATTAATCCTCCACTAGATGTATCATTATTGGGGTTGATGCCCTAAAGTCTTGTGTCCTGTAATTTGTAAATAGTTTGTACAAACGCTTGTGTTGTATAATATATAATATTTACTTCACATTTTGATTTTGCTCAATTGTGTGTTTTATTTGCTTTACCACAAACCAATAAACATAAAATCACTGGTTATCTATATGTAACTCAAGCATGTATGTGGTGACATACAAGTGGATCATGCCTTAAGTGATAACCAAAATGGTTTGTAGTATATGGATATAGGAGGAAAACCTTATCCTGGTAACGCTATGGATGCGGCCTGCTTTGTGGAATGGTCATTCCTTCCCCAAAGCAGGGGCAAGTAGATAGATAGCTCTCTTAAGGGTTGATTCTGGCTCCACACAACTTCTCTTGGCCTGGAGGTGTTCACACATAGTTGGAGTATGTTGTATTATTCATTAGAGGAATCAGTGGCACTTAAGGAGTGAGATGTAACTACAAGGGCAAAACAGTAAATTGGCCCAACTGTACTTATGAGCATCTGTGAAGGGTCATTGTACTCATGATTGGTTACGATGGACACAGAAATATATCTGTGGTAAGAAGAGTTCAACTGTTGGTCTTTAGTGGATTGTCTGGTAGTTAACGGATGGTGGATTTCGTGGCTAGAGAGTTTAGTCAGCTATTCACGTACCGTTGGAGCTTCGAGCCACAGGTCCATTAGATCCCCTGGGTAGCTTGGATAAAGTCGAGAACCAGTATTTGGGTCAGTTTGAAATGTTCAAATTGACAAGAGGACATTCGGTATATGATATAATTGAACTGGTTAATTATATATGATATAATTGGCTAAATGTATAAGATACATTATTTTAGAGGAAATTAAACATAAATATGATTTATATCAAGTGGATGAGAAATTACTATAGTAGATATGTGATATCAAACTATAGGGTAAAAATAGAATATGATTATATTCATTAATTGTTAAATTGGTTAACTATGAGATAATTGGCCGTATTATTCTCCTCGATCGTGCGTTAGTGGGAGCAGCCGCATTCAGTAATGGTAATCGATGAATAAAATGAAAAATATTTTCATTTGGCAAAAGGTTCGAAAATTCACAATCTGTGTCGAAACGTAAATGATCGCCTAGCTTGAGAGTTTATACGATAGTATCTCATCGTCTAAACAATCGCACACTACCGTCTAAACGATCGCACGTCTTTCCCTAAACGATCGCTTAGCTTTTCTAAATGATCGCATAGCATGCCATGTTTTCTAAATGATTGTCTACCTTCTATTAAACAATTGTTTAGTAAAACCTAGACGATCGTGTAGCTTCATCTAAACGATAAGCATCCCTGCTATACGATAGCTCTTTCTCTTCCACTTGCTTATCGTCTACACGATCTGTCTTTTCTCCTACCTTTACCAAATTCACCTAAGACTACACTTTGGATTCTCACTCCAAGAATACCAAGGGCTCCAACTAGTGGTGTCGTCCCCGCTGTTTACTTGTTCATGCTTGTTCGAGTTGTTGTCGTTCGTGTAGATGATCGTGCTGTCGTAACTGACTGATTTGCTGGGCGATAGAGTTCGCGTAGAGGTTCTTCTGCTACTTTTGAGTTCGGCGTTTGAAGAGAGTCTTCAACTGGTATGAGAACTTTTTCCCTTGTATTTTATTTATCGAGGCATGCCGTCAATTATTGTTTATTTGCATAACTATCTGTTGGAATGTATTTGTTGTATTTTGGTCACAATGTAATCGAAAAGATCCGAACGCGCTCATAGATACTCTTCGTTAAGAGTTTCTTCATCTCATACATCATACTGATTATATCATATATAATCAAAATACCTCTTGTCAATTTGAACATTTGAAATCAACACCAAGAACTGATCCTCAACTGAATCCATTGAGCTACCAAGGGGACCTTATGGACTTGTAACTCGAAGCTCCAACGGTACGTGAATAACTGACTAAACTCTTTAGTCATGGAATCCACCATCTGTTAACTGCTAGGCACTCCACTAAAGACCGACAGTTGAACTCTCCTTACCACAGATATATTATATGTCCATCTTAACCAATCAGCAGTGTGACAACCCTTCTTAGATTGCTTGTAAGTACAGCTGGGTCAATAACCGTTATGCCCCTGTAGTTACATCTAACTTCTTAAGTACCACTGATCCCTCTAATGAACATAAGTCATAGTCCTACTATGACTGAGTCCTCTCTTCCAAAGAGAAGTTGTGGGCACTATGTTCAAGCCCCAGAATCAGCCCTTAAGGGAGTAATCTCTCTACTTATCCCTGCTTTGGAAAAGAAGTGAATTCCATCTTGTGGATTGAGTTCCCAGCTCCCAGATCAGACAAGCCCCTAAAAAGGTAAGCATGTTGAGTTGGCAATCTGGCCACTCTCACCCATACTAATCAAAGAAGCGCACTCAAAGGCAGGAGTTCCCAAAACACTAAGGATTGAGGTCGTGTCACCTATGGTCGTTTAAGTGAGATGTAAGTGTTTAGTATCAACGGTGTTATATATAGAGTCTATCATCTCGTGGTCCAGGTATTATACAAACTCTTTGTAATAGGACACCCCTGCTCGCACGTCTCCATATGAATGGTTAGGATCTACCATCTATAGTAGTTTATAATACTTACAAACCTTTACAGAGTGGGTCGTATCCGTAGTGTCACCAGGATCAGGTATCCTCACCTTAATCCTTATACTACAGACCTATTTAAGTTATCAGTTATCACTTAAGGCATGATCCACTTGTATATCACATATACATGCTTTAGTTCACATAAGATAACCAATGAGCTTTGTTTATTGGATATGAGTAAATGCCATAATTAAATAACAATTATTTTATTCATCAAACAATGTGTATCTTTACAAAACAAGGAGACTCCGGGAGAATTAGGATACCAGTCCCAACACTTAGGATACATGTCCTTAGACAAAGTGACTCCATGCCTGAATGGCAGTAGGCCCCTCTTGGAGTTCTGCATCGAGTACTTGAGCAACATTTTGTCAATGTACGATGACTGAGACAGTGCTAGGACTTTATTCTTATGATCCCGAAAGATTTGTATACCCAGAACAAACTGAGCCTCTCCCAAATCTTTCATTTAGAATTGGGTCGCTAGCCAGTTCTTAACTGCAGTCAGTAGACATACATCATTCCCAATGAGTAATGTATCGTCTACATACAACACTAAGAATACTACTGAAGCGTTGATGATCTTCTTGTAGACACAAGGTTCATCAATGTTTTGGTCAAAGCCATACGACTTGAATGCAGTATCAAATCGTATGTTCCAATATCTAGACGCTTGTTTCAGCCCATAAATGGACCGATTCAGCTTGAAAACCTTTTACTCTTGACCTTTGGCTATGAATCCCTCGGGTTGCACCATGTAAATGATCTCCTCAGATTTCCATTCAGAAAGGTCGTCTTGACGTCCATTTTCCAGATCTCATAATTATAATAAATTGCAATGGACAGGAGGATGCAGATCGACTTTAACATGGCAACTGGCGAGAAAGTCTCCTCATAGTCGACTCCCTCTACCTGGGTATAACCCTTTTCCATAAGTCGAGCCTTGAAGGTCTGCACCTTCCCATTAGCACCCCATTTGTGCTTGTAGATCCATTTACAACCTATAGGTCTTACCCCATCAAGCTGATCTACAAGATCCCATACTGAGTTGAAGTACATCAACTCCATCTCGAGATCTATGGCCTTGACCCATTCATCCCAGTCTACATCCTTCATTGCCTTCTGATAAGACAACGGATCCTCAACGTCCCCATCTGCTACCATAGTAAGGATTTCCATGAAACCCAGATAACGAACGGGTGGGTTCGCAACCATCCCACTGCGTCGAGGTTCCCTCAACTCTTGAAGTGGAACCAACCTACTAGATGAACTACGTTCAACAACTCTTGCTGATGAAGGAGGCTCTTCAACAACTCTTGTTGAAGTTTCAGTAGTTTCATTGAAAAGCTCACACAACACGACTTAACTTCGTGAACTGTGCTCCCTAATATGATCCTCCTCCAGGAAAGTAGCATTCGTGGAAACAAACACCCTATTTTCTGACGGATCATAAAAATAACCCCCTCGTGTACCTTTGGGGTAGCCTATAAAGAGGCATAATCTCAACCGTGGTTCCACTTGGGATTTTCCTCAAACACATGTGTAGGGCAACCCCAAATGCAGAAGTGACGTATACTAGCTTTACGCCCGTTCCACAACTCTAGAAGTGTTTTCACAATACTCTTGGAAGGAACACAGTTGAGTATGTATACCGCAGTCTCCATTGTGAAACCCCAAAATAAGTCCAGTAAGGAAGCACTTATCATCGAATGAAACATATGCAACAAGGTTCTATTTTTCCACTCCTCTACACCATTCTACGGAGGTGTATCCGGCATTGAGAGTTGGAAAATGATTCCATGTTCTATCAAATAGTCCTGGAATGCCGAGTCCAAAAACTCTCCACATCGATCCGATCGAAGTGTTTTATCCGTCTATCCAATGCGTTTTCAACTTCAGCCTTGAACTCTTTGAACTTTTCAAAGGATTCAGACTTCCATTGCATAAGATAAACATACCAATACCTAGAGTAATCATCAGTAAAACTGATAAAATACTCATAGCCACCTCAATCTCGCACATTCATAGGACCACAAAGGTCAAAATGTACTAACTTAAGAGGCTCTTTGGCTTGATAACCTTTTCCAGTAAAAGGTCTTTTAGTCATCTTACCCTTAAGGCAAGATTCGCATGCCGGTAAATAATTTCTTCTAACTCACTTAGAAGTCCATTCTTCACCAATCTCTCAATCCTATTGAGATTCATGTGCCCTAATCGAATGTGCCAAAGTTGGGCATTTTCTTTTGCAAAAATTTGTTGACGTTTAGATTGAGTTACGACTGTTTTAAACAACTCTTTGTTATGGAGGGAATTTATGGCTAACAGTCTTAACACATATCAGTTACTTTCCAGATACGCTGTACAAATATTAACAACATCTTTATGAATAAATGTTTTATCCACATTAAATGAAATAGTGTATTTACATTGCAACAAGCACTTTACAGAAATAAGGTTCCTCTTAAGTTCAGGAAAAATATATACATCATTTAAAACAAGAAACCTATTATGTAAAGATAACTAGATCCCTCCCACTGCCACAGCTGAGACACGTGCCCGCTGCCTACTCCCATCGTCATCTCACCAACCTTCAGTTGTCGCCAGGATCTAATCCCCTAAAAAGAAGAACAAACGTGATTAGTGGCGCCCGAATCTATTATCTAAGCAGAATCATCATTATCTACTAAACAAGTTTCAAGTACAAGTAAATCATATTTACCTTTATCTGCCTTGGCGGCCTTCCTTTCCTTCAGCCAGCGAGGACAGTTCCTTTTCTAGTGTCCATCCTGGTTGTAGTGGAAACATTTTCCCTTTTCAACTGGCGGCGGACGCCTTCTTGGGGCGACAGGTGGCAGATTAGCAGGCGCCTTCTCTTTTCCCTTACCACCTTTCTTTTTCTTCCCCTTTGCAGAGTTAGAAATAGAAAGTGTAGACTTCGTTCTTGAGGTCGAACCTCTATGGAATGTCCTGGAAAATGAAGCAATATTTTCCTCAACCTTCTTCCTTCCTTACTTTTCAGTAAAGATTGGTAGGTCTGCAACTCGTTGAGGAGAGTCGTAAGGGTGTATTTCACTTTGTTAAGAATCACATTACTAACAAAGTGCAGGAAGCTCTCTGATAAAGAATGCAGGATTATGCTAACCTGGCTACCCTCATCGATAGTAGACCCATTCAACTCCGCCACATTGAAGTGGACCATCATGTTAAGCACATGTTCACGAACAGAGGTGTTTTCTTCCATTTTGGAGTTGAATATATACTTTAGGGCCTCGTGCTTGAGCTGTTCAGATGGTTGTTCAAACATCCCCCACAGGGACTCCATGATCTCACACGCTGAGACTATGGGCTCATGCTTCTTGGCTAAGACGTCATTAAGACTTGCCAAGATATAGGCTCGGGCCTTCTCATTTGCCCGTGTCCATCGCTCGTATGCCTCCCAAACATTTCGAGCGGCATTTGAAGCTGGAATAGGAGGACAGGCCTTCGTAAGAGCAAACATGTGATTCTCGATGATTAGTATCGTCGTGATTATGTGTTTCTATGTCGAAAAATTATCACCAGTTAATTTCTCGACACTAAGCAAAGCTAAAGTGGATGTGGCCATTTTTAAAACTTGTTGCTGAAAAACGAACAAAACTTTTATTAAATTTTGCTAAACCACATTTTAACCAATTAATTTTGCAAAATAGTTTCAAGTACCCTAAGTGTTAGACTTCTATTTCGCAATGATGCCCCAGCGAGGCAGGACAAACGTCACCCGTGGGGTGATCAGATGCCCCTTCATTGGGATGAGACCTTCTCAACCACTAGGCAAAACCAACTCTTGGAATTGATCCTAACAACCACCATTTATTTGGTCAAGAACTGTTAACCTTTAACAATTCCGCATAAGTGTGACCCCTTGCTTTCGGTGCCAGAGTCTCACCCTAATGAACCTACCTTAGGGAAGAAGCAGATTAGGACAAGAGACTAAGTAACTTTATTCTCTTACAAGAGATCAAATAAAGAAATGCGCAAAACCTCCATCCTATAGGGGGACACTCCTAGGGTGCCTCGAGGCGATGCGCAGTAACTTTATTCAATCCAACGAGGGAGACTGTGGGATATGCTGTCGCACTTTCCACTCCCACTTACTACGAACACTCCCTCCATCCACCTTGATAATGACCTACCTAAACACCATCTTTTAGAGGGACATTCCCAGGGTGCCACGAGGCCGAGGGTAGAACTCACGGTGTGGACTATATAGGACATACGTGAAAGATTTTAATGAAGCATCATATGCCTCAAGTACGTCCTACTGAATGTTCTACCTAGGGGTTCATTGACCTAGACAATTCGGCTACTGATTTTAGTCTAAGTCATCTTTTTAAGTCCGCTCATAAACAACTTTTGTCTATGAAATATGAACAAGTTCAAGTAGTCACATTTAAACACTTTAATGGATTGTTCTTAACTTGTATGCATGCATCAAATCTATCTAATTCATCTTTCCAGGTAGGTTCCCAGGTAGGGGTGTTACGTTTCTGTCAACTTAAATACCCCAGCCTAGCCAGAACCCACCTTAGACAAAAGGTCCCTTATAGATAGATTTGCTACACTTTAATCTTTTATTAGTCAATTTAATCCTATTAAACTGATTAAAAGATTAAAGCCTAAGGGTTACTAATCATATTAGAACCGTGATCTTAGGTCTATGTCATCCAAGTTTTAAACATTTTAAAACCATGAATTAAACCTAAGTGAGCATGCATGTCTTTCTTATTGCTTTTAGTTCTAATTTCTCTTTAGCCTTTAAAAAGAAACAACTAAAACACATTGCACTTAACTAGGTGTTTATAACGCTTATGAAGAAACCTATGTGTCATGCTTCATGCAATGACCGGTCATTACTATACATAACTTTTATATACACGTAATAACCAAGCAAACATGCTTTTCATACACCCTTGTACTATAACAATTATAATATAAAGATGATGCAAGTCAATGCTTTTTATGCATGCATAAATATAACTCTTATATTATATGATGCATGAGCATGCGCTTACATAATTAAATCACACTTCTCTAAATTATAACATTTACAATAAAGAGATGATACATGACCAATGCATAACCAAAGGTGGGATTTACTATATGTGTATACCATATGACATATAAATAACCATACATCTCATGTAATAAACCAAAGATTAATGGACCGGGATGAACCTTTACAAAACCGGAATGAAATAATTCTATCTATTACATTTTTCATCGAGAAAATCGGTTCAAATGTGAACCGGGTCTTGAACTGCGAGGAAAAGCTATATTGTTTAGTAAACGCCGCAGGTAAACGATCGCTTAGCGCACACTAGACGATAGCACGAAAAAGCTAAACGATCGATTAGACGACAACGAGGCTACGAAGCCTGATCGTCGAGGCAATCGCGGCAAAAGGTAAACGATTTACCATGCGATACTCCCCGATCATTTAGTCAGTTACTAAGCAATGAAACTTGCTAAGCTAAACGATCATCTAGTGCACGCGCACGTTAATTGATACCCGAGCATCTGATACTCAACGATCGCTTACCCCATCATCTACATGACCTGATCAACCCTTGATCATCTTCTTCCTTGAAGAACAGAAACTCTTGCTTTGAACTTCTTCACGAATGAGTCAAGACTCAAACTAACTTTGAATTACAGACTCGATAACAATTAATTATGCCCAAAAATGTAGGGGCCTTTACAATTAACCGAAAATGCAAAAGAATTAATCAAACCGAGGTTTCATCCTATAAAACTCCATTAATACGAACATCCACAAACAATTTAGGAATTAAACAGAGAGTAGATATGTTGCACCCACCGTGAATGCATATGCAATTCTTTGCATCAATGAAATTGGAATATCAACAACCTGGCTCTGATACCAATTGAAGGAACTCTTAATCAAGAGTATTCATGAGCGGATGCGGATCTTTCCAATTTCATTGTGACAGAATTACCGCACATACATTCTAACAAACAGATATGCATTGTAACACTAATAATAGGCATGCTTGAACAATTAAAATACAAAAGACTGAGTAATGTACCAGTTCAAGACAATCTTCACTCGAACTCAGTCCAGTGGAAGCGAACTCCTCTATGCTTCTTATCACCCAGCAAACAGTTGCCTACACGATCGGCAGCGCATGAACCAACAGCAACCGGGGACGATACCACCACTCGAAGCCCTCGGTATTCTTGGAGTGAGAATCCAAAGGATGAACTTTGATGGAATTGGTAGAGGGAGGAGGAAGAAACGATCTTGTAGTACGAACAAGTAAGTGGGAGATAGTAGATGACTATCATATAGTCGGGTGCTTGTCATTTAGGAAAAGGTACACGTTCGTGTAGCTTTTGCTAAGCGATCGTCTAGCCAATAGTAAACAATTGCTTAGGTCTGCTCGGCGCACTAAGCGATCTTTTAGAAAAGGTAAGCAATCGTTTAGAAATCGCGAGCGATAGTTTAGTGCGCAAGTGTGCGATTGTTTATGACGATGGGCACTATCGTATAGGCACTCGACACAAAGCGATTGTAAAGTTTTCACACCGTGAGCAAATTTTCTTGCATCTTTTACAAAATGAAAAAAAAAAATCATTTTATTCTTCAGTTACAAGAATCGAATTCGATCTTCCCACTTTCAAACGATTCCGGAGAAATTCTCGGCCAATTATCTCATAACCACCTATTTAATTAAATAATGAATATAATCATATTATATTCTTAACCTATAGTTTGATATCATATATCTACTATAGTAATTTCTACTCTACTTGATATAAATCATCTTTATATCCAATTTCCTCCAAAATAATGTATCTCATACATTTAATCAATCATATAATATATAATTAACGAGTTCAATCATATAATATATAATTAACGAGTTCAATTATATCATATATAATTGAACTCCCTCTTGTCAATTTGAATATTTCAAACTGACCCAAAAACTTATTCTCAACTTTATCCAAGCTACCAAAGGGACCTTATGGACCTATGGCTTAAAGCTCCAACGGTACGTGAATAACTGAGTAAACTCTTTAGCCACGAGATCCACCATCCGTTAACTGCCAAGTATTCCACTAGAGACCAATAGCTAACTCTTCTTACCAGATATATTTCTGTGTCCATCGGATATAACCAATCATGAGTACGATAACCCTTCACAGATGCTCGTATGTACAGCTAGACCAATTTACCATTTTGCCCCTATAGTTACATCTCAGTGCCACTGATCCCTTTAATGAATAATACCACATAGTCTAACTATGTGTGAACACTTCTCAGGTCAAGAGAAGGTGTGTGGGCCACATCGTTCAAGCCCTAGAATCAGTCCTTAAGGAAGCTATCTATCTATTGCTCCTACTTCGGGGAAGGAGTGAATTCCATCTTGTGTAGTTGGGTTCTCAGCTCCCAAATTAGACGAATCCCCAAAGTGGTAGGTTTAAGTCGGTGACCTGGCCACTCGCACCCATGCAAATCAAAGGACCGCCCTCAATGGCAGGAGTTCCCAACTCACTCAAGATTGAGGTCATGTTACCTATGGTTATCCTAGTGAAGTGAAGTCTCTATCCTGAACGGTGTTATATAACGAGATGTTAACACTTCGTGGTCAGGTCTTATACAAACTCTTTGTATAGGATGCCCCCGCTCGCATGTCCTCTATACGAATGATCAGGATCAGACCATCTATGACAAGTCACAACACTTGTGACCATTCAACAAAGCGGGCCGCATTCGTAGCGTTACCAGGATAAGGTTTCCCTTTTATATCCATATACTACAAACCATTTTGGTTATCACTTAAGACATGATCCACTTGTATGTCACCAGATACATACTTAATTTACATCTAGATAACCAAAGATAATAAATCAATCAACTGAGAAAAATCAAGATGTGAAGTAAAATATCATATATTATACATCACAAGCATTCGAACAAACTATTTACAAACTATAGGACACGAGACTTAAGGGCATCAACCCCAACAATAAATACTTGAACTTTATGTAGAGACATAGACATGAATCAAGTTCGAGTAAATAGCCAAAACGGTTTATAGTACATGATTAAGGTTGGGTACCTTATTCTTGTAACACTATTGGAAGCAACCTACTCTGTAGCTGTTACAAGTTGTTGTAAAAATACTACAAACGAAGTGATCCAGATTCGTTCATGTATTGATATGAGGAGTGGTGGCATCCTATGCAATGAGTTTGCATAAGATCGGACAAAGAAATAAGTCACTCTTACTTTATAATGTTGTTTACTGTATACGACTGACTATTTCACTTAGATGACCTAGGTAACTCGATCTTAATCCTAAGCTAACTATGAACTATTGTTTATTCGAGATTATCTTTAGATTCGCATAGGTGAGTGTTGGCTCAACAGCACCGACTTAATAAGCCTCCCATTTCATGGGTAAGACCAGGTAGTTAGTTGGGGACATAGGGTGCAAGATGGAATTCACGCCTACCCGATTTAGAGATAGGGGAAAGGTTGTTCTCTTAAGTACTAAATTCAGGTCTTGAACAAGGGACCCCACCCTTTTAATGGGCTAAAAGGGATCTATTTTAGTGATTGGATCATAAATCAATTGTTCATTAGAGAATCAGTAGGAACTTAAGGAACAAGACGTAATATCGGGGGTAAAACAACATATTGACCGAACCATTATTACAAACAACCTGTGAAGGGTCAACTTACTAGTTATGGTTAAATCACATAGACACAAATATATCTACAGTGAGGAGAGTACAACTATCGAGCTATAGTGGTGTGACTTGATAGTTAACGAATACTGATTAATTTGGTCTAAAGAGTTTTAGCCAATTAATCTTAATCGTTGGAGCTCATTATCTGTAGATTCATAAGGTCCTTCTACTAGCTCGTAAAACATGAACATCTTGAATTATTAAATTGAGTGAATTTGGAATGATATCAATTTGAAATGATCAAATTGAAATTAGGGTTTGAATTTGGATAAGTTCAATTCAAATTAGGATTTGTATAAATTATATTTAATATAATTATTTAACATTTAATTTATTGAAATTAAACGAAATTGGAGAGTTTATTATATTTAAATATTGATTTAAATATCAATTACATGAATTAGATTCATGTTTAAATTTAATGTGTGATTAATTTAATATTTCATATTAAATTAATTAATTAATTAATTATGTTTAATTAATTAAAATTCAAGTTAATTTCCAATTTTAAATTCAATTTAAGAAATTGAATTTTGATATTTGATTAATTATGAATTGATTAAATCAATTTTTGATTAATTTTTGAATTAATGGATTATTGAAATGAAAAATTGGAGAAACTAGATTATATGGGTTTTTCCCCCAAAACACCTTGACTAGGAGGTATTCTTCCTATAAGCATACACAAATCCCACTTGAATTAAGAAGTAGGTTCTAGCCATTTGATGGTTGAGGAATACTTGCATGCTGAAGAAATATAAAACTCTCAGTTTTAATGAAGAAGAAAGTGTGTGGTTCTTAAGCTGAAAAGAGTTTCTGCTACTTCATCTTCTTCCTCATAAGAACCCTTATTATCCTTCACCAAATTTACTAAAATTCGAATTCCACCACTCAAATTCAAGGCTAAGAATAGTAGAGAAGATCTCTTGGTGGTTCACTGTCTACTTGGAGCTGATTTGGAGTTATGAGCAGCTTGGATTTGGGAGAAATTGTCAAAGGTATTTTCTTCTTGAAACCCTCTTTTGAATTTATGAGATAACATACTTTAGAACTCAAATTAAATGTAATTGAGTGCTTATTGATTTTGTTTGCTTTCATTGCATGCTTGTGCATTCCATCAATTGGTATCGGAGCGTGATTTAAACACTCAATTAATGTTAATTTTAGTTTTGGTGGGTGAATTTATGATATTGCATGTTCATGGATTGATATGGATGTTTTTCAGCTTTGGCATTAGATTTCTCTTTGATTTTCAAGTTAAATTTGTTATTGGCTCTTATTTGATGAGCTTGTTTGTGTGCACAAGAGTCAATTTATTTGGAGTCTAAGTTGAAATTAAGTTATAATTGAAGAAAGAAGTGAAGAAGGTCGAGCTATAGTTTCCAGATCGTAAGCTTCTTCCTAGGTAGCATTGCAACACTGCCCTTGAGCTTTGCAATGCTGCTCATATTTCCAGCGAGATTTGATCAAGTTTCAAGTGAGATTTTGATGGAATTTTCGAGTGAGATTTCACCATGAGCAAGATTTTGTTCAAGCTTCAAGCAAGATTTTGTTCAAGCTTCGAGCGAGGTTTCCCTTATGAGTGAGATTCTGATCGAGTGTTGAGCAAGATATCGAGTTCCAGTAAGATTTCAAGCTTTCAAGTGAGATCCTGTTCAACCCAGCGTGATTTTGGTCCAGCAGCGAGATCTTGAACCGATTTGACAAGTTTGACCTATTGACTGAGCGAGGACCATCGAAGAATTACCAATTTGACCGGTTTTCTTCAAACTTGACCCGGTTCACTTTCAAAAGTGTTTTAATTGGTCTGGTTCAGGTGGTTCACATTCGATTTAAGTTGTTTGGGTCGGTTCGAGATATTCTACACTTTTTTTAAGCTGGTTCTGGACCGATTTTGTAATAATTTATTTATTATGCTTGCCTTTGATGCCAAAGTTGAACCATACCAGTATTTTTTTAAAATAATTATGCATATGATGTATATTGTATTTAACTTTAAACATGTCTACACATATTGTATGCCATTTAGATTTAAAAACCCACCGTAGGAAGCATGTTACATGCATTATATATATGTTATAATCTGTTATAATGTATAGAATGTATGTTTAGGGTTTCTGTTATTTAAAATAGTTGTTATCTTACATTTGAATGTCTTTGATGCATGTTGTGGATGTAAGAGCATGTCTAATTTTTATAAGTTGTTATAAAATTGAGTTAGACATTAAAATCTATAATGAAGATAAGGTGCATACTCACATAAGTTAATCACCCGTTTTAATAAGTTAAAATAGGTCGACATCTTGTAAAACCTGGTTACAAACTCAACCGGTAGATAACTCTGTCTAAGGCTGGGTGTACTTAAGTTGACGGTCTACAGAACACCTGCTACCTGGGGGATTATGGCTGAATAATTGAGTGTTGTTAACCGGTTTTATAAGCATACGTGAGCGGAGTGAGGTAATAAAATGTTTATCACCCAGATATCATAGGTTTAAAATCCATTTATAAACGTTATACTTGGATAAACCACATAGACATAGGGTAGTTTATTTAGCCAAAATGAACCTAAGTATAAATTTACCCAAATAGTAGAACACTTCAGTGGGAGTTTAATAACTTATATGATGAAATTACGAGAACACTTTAGTGGGAGATTAATAACATATACGATACATTATTTTTTAGCTCTCGCGTCCTTAAGAGTTCATAATCGAGATTTAAGCGGTACTTCGTGTCAATTGTACCTTGACTGCTCCATTCGAAAAGTATTTGTATGAATCAATAACAAGGTGAACAGGGAAAGTAGTTCATGGTAGTGGGTGAAGGATATGTTCAACATACCTTGTGGTCTCTTTCATTAGTTTGGCCCGTGAGATTCCTGTGTTGCGCCTGCTGGTTTGCTTTAGGCGGCCCTTGCTAGTCATTTAACGATGGCTATCCCCACGGAGGGTTGTAACATATATCGAAACAACTCAAACTCCAGAAATGGATAGGATTTCTTAGGTCCATTCCTAACCTTGACTCTCCATTTCGGTAGCATAGTTGGGGCCGATATTTAACGTCTGAAAAATAGAGGGTTACACTTACAGAATTACTAAAGTGTTAGTAATTTCTAACCAAAAACGGTAGCTAAACGACTATAGGAAAGAGTTATTCTGGAGATAGTGTTGGTCAAAATTGTTTGCTTTAGTGAAGGAGTATCTGACTGCCCCTCGGTAGCACGTATTCTGAATTACTATAGTATCGTTGCAAATAAATAATGGTTATGAGTACATTATTACTTATTTTGCTAAAACTTGATTTTGGATTTACTTGCAATTTGCTAATTAGAATTTGTTTAAATTTTTTAGCATGTTGAATTCTTCTAGAATACTCACTTTCGAATTAGATAACAGTAAAACCGAATCAACAAACAAATTACTAGCAGTTAATAACACCAAAAGAGTTTTAACAGAGAATTGTCCTTTATCTCCCAACTCATCTAAAATTTTGAATAATATAGATGAGAATTCAAAGTTCGAACAATAAGATAAATATGATTTACTTGTTATCGAAGCATGATTAGTGGAAAACGATAAAACCTGGATAAGATTCAGGTGCGGCTAATCATGTTTGTACTTTCTCACAAGAAACAAGTTCCTGGAGAAAGTTAACAGAAGGCGAGACAATTTTTAAGGTAGGGACCGGGGAGGTTGTTTCACCTAAAGCAGTGGGAGATATGAAGTTATTTATAGGAGAAAAGTACATTTATCTGAAAAATGCTTATTACAATCCTTCTATGAAAAGGAATCTAATATCTATCTCTTGTTTGCAAGAAAAAACTTATAAAGTTTCTTTCGAAAACGATGAAGTGTTCATCAATACAAAAATAACTGAATTTGTTCTGCAAAATTAGAAAATAACTTGTATTTGTTAAAACCGACTGAGGTTAGAGCCATTTTGAACATAGAGATGTTTAAAACTGCTAAGACTCATAAGAAAAGGAAAGTTTATCCAAATGCCTATCTTTGGCACTTGAGACTGGGTCACATAAACCTTAACAGGATTGAGAAACTGGTTAAGAACGGTCATCTAAATAAGTTAGATGACAGTTCATTACCACCTTGTGAATCTTGTCTTAAGGGTAAAATGACTAAAACATCTTTTTCTAGAAAATGTCTTAGAGCCGAAGAACCATTGGAACTGGTACATTCAGACCTTTCTGGTCCTATGAATGTTAGAGCCAGAGGAGGGTATGAATATTTCATCAGCTTCGTTGATGACTATTCTAGGTATGGGCATATTTACCTGATGCACCGAAATTCTAAAACATTTGAAAAGTTTAAAAAATATAAGGCTGAGGTTGAAAACCAATTAGGTAAAAAGATTAAAGCACTTTGATCGGATCAAGATGGTGAGTATATGGATTTAAAATTCCAAAACTATTTGATAGAACATGAAATCCAGTCTCAACTCACAGCCCTTGGCACACCTTGGCAAAATGGTGTGATAGAAAGGAGAAATAGAACCTTGTTGGACATAGTTCGTTCCATGATAAGTTATGCTCAGTTACCAAGTTCTTTTTGGGGTTATGCAGTTCAGACTGCAGTATATATTTTGAGCATGCTTCCCTCGAAAAGTATTTCTAAAACACCTTATGAGCTCTGGAGAGGATGTAAAGGAAATTTACGTCACTTCAGAATTTGGGGTTGCCCAGCACATGTGGTGGTGCAAAATCTTAAAAAGTTGGAACGCCATTCAAAAGTATTCCTATTTGTAGGCTACCAATAATAAATGAAAGGAGGTTTCTTTTATGATCCTCAGGAAGACAAGGTATTTGTATCGATAAATGCAACTTTCCTAGAGGAAGACCACATAAAGAATCATCAACCTCGCAGTAAGCTAGTAATAGATGAAATTTCCAGAGAAACAACAAACACATCAACAAGAGTTGTTCACATAGCAGGTCCATCAACAAGAGTTGTTGATGAAACTGGTACTTCATATTCTTCTCAAGAGTTGAGAATGCCTCGTCATAATGGGAGCGTTATGCAATAGCCTGACCGGTACATGAGTTTAACTGAAACTCAAGTCATTATACTTGATGATGGCTTAGAGGATCCATTGACTTTTAAACAAGTAATGAATGACGTGGATAAAGAACAATGGATTAAAGTCATGGACCTCGAAATGGAATCTATGTATTTTAATTTTATCTGGGATCTTGTAGATCAACCTAAAGGGGAAAAACCTATCGACTGTAAATGGATCTACAAGAGAAAACGAGACCAAGCTGGTAAGGTACAGACCTACAAAGCAAGACTTGTGGCAAAAGGGTTTACCCAAAGAGAGGGGGTAGACTATGAAGAAACTAGAAAGGGTAGACTATGAAAAAACTGAAGGAACTCTTGTACAAGAGTACCTCTGAGTGGAAGCGGATCGTTCCAAATATATTGTGACATAATTAACACATTTACATTCTCACAGAACATATATGCATCAGGCATGCTTTGAGCAATAAATAACAAGAGACCAAATATACGTACCAATTGAAAAACTTTTCTTCACCGAAATCTCGCTCCCTCCAAGAGACGACTCCAAATACAGATATTCTTAGTGTTAGATGATCATTTAGTAAAACGTAGGCGATCGTTTAGAAAGATGCGCGCTTGTATACTATCGTGTAACAACTTAAAGCTATCGTATAGTTTCTCGGTTAGCTAAGTGATGGGCACTATACATTATGCATGAGCAAATTCCATTATTCATTGCAAAATGAAAACGACTTCATTTTATTCTTCAGTTACAATAACTAATTGAAACATCCCACTAACACACGGTTACGGAGAAAACAACGTGCACAATTATTCTATAATTGTCAAATTAAAAAATAAATATAATCATATCATATTCATTAACCTATAGTTTAATATCACATATAAACCATAGTGTTTTCTTCTCTATTAGATATAAATCATATTTATATCCATTTTCCTCAAATTAATGCATCTCATATATAAAGTCAATCATATCAAATATAATCGAACTCCCTCTTGTCACTTTGAACATTTCAAACTTACCCAAAAACTTATTCTTAACTTGAATCCATTGAGCTACCAAGGGGATCTTATGGACCTATAGCTCGAAGCTCCAACGGTACATGAATAGCTGACTAAACTCTTTAGTCACGAGATCCACCATCCGTTAACTGCCAGGCATTCTACTAAAGATAGACAACTGAACTCTCCTTACCACAGATATATTTCTTTGTCCATCGAATATAAACAATCAACAGTACGATAACCCTTAACAGATGATCGTAAGTACAGCTAGGCTAATTTACCGTTTTGCCCCTGTAGTTACATCTAACTTCTTAAGTAACACTGATCCCTCTAATGAACATAGTCCTACTATGTGTGGAAATCTCTCGAGCCATGAGAAGGTGTGTGGCGCCACATCGTTCAAGCCTCAGGATCAACCCTTAAGGGAGAAATCTATCTACTTACCCCTGCTTTGGGGAAGAAGTGAATTCCATCTTGTGTAGCTGAGTTCTCAACTCCCAAATCAGAAGAATCCCCAAAGTGGTAGGTTTGAGTTGACGATTAGACCACTCGCACCCATGCAAATCAAAGGACCGCCTTCAAAGGCAGGAGTTTTCGATTCAGTTAGGATTGAGGTCATGTTACCTATGGTCAACCTAGTGAAGTGAAGTCTCTGTCATGAACGACATTATAAAACGAGACATTGACACTTTATGGTCAGGTCTTATACAAACTCTTTGTATAGGATGCCTTCGCTCGTATGTCCCCACGTGAATGATCCGGATCAAACCATCTATAGCAAGTCACAACACTTGTAACTATTCTACAAAGTGGATCGCATCCGTAACGTTACTAGAATAAGGTTTCCCTCCTATATCCATATATAACAGACCATTTTGGTTATCACTTAAGAGATGATCTACTTCTATGTCACCACATACATGCTTAAGTTACTGATGCATTATTTTACGTGATGAAATAATGAAAGGAATTGCGGTGATGGAAAATGCGTTGTGCAACAAGTTTTCTCGGCAGAATCCAAGTATAAATCCTACTAAGTTTCCTGGTAAGTCCAGGGTCGAACTGAGGGACTAAGGAAAACGATATGTGGTGGTAATTCTTAAGAACACTTTGCGGTAACAAATAAATTAATGGTTGGTTTGTTTGTTGTTTGAAGTATAAAAAATATGTGACGGATTTGAGAAAAGATTGATTATGTGACAGATACACTGAGTATGCAAAGGAACGGGTTGAGAAGGTCTTTAGCTAGTGTTTCCCAAGAATTTGTTCAAACTATGCGATCATGCTACACTCATGCGATAGTAAATCATTTCCCAATGCAAATGCAGTAGCACCTAATTCTAGGACGCATGCGATGAATGTGATAATGTCTATAGAGCTTCTTCCTAAGTCTCTACTTCTTGCCTATGCAATGATTCAAGATACACACAAAGATAAGGTGACCGCATACAATCATAACCTATCTCTAGGATGCATGCGATGCGTTAATAGCAAAAAACGCTTATAGCTAAGCTCCTATCTCTTGATTATGCGTTTCTAATCTGACTCTCCCGAGCCTAGATTCTAACCTGACATTTTCAAGCCTAGATTCTATCCTTAGACTACCCTCCTGAGTATCTCTAATGAACGAATGACGCATACATAATACAAGATAATCGCATAGAGTGAAGATCCCTAGTTATGCTAGCTAAGTGCTTCTCAACCCATTTGACAGATTTAGCTACTCATGCGTAATGTACAGAGAGTGAACATATATAAAGACGTGAATTCCATTTCTATAGATAAGTTCAGAGTACAAAATGACAATGGAAGATAAGGGTAAAGAGCCTGGTAGCAATTCCTTCCTTCCCGAGCCTTTTACACTGTTAACTATGTTCTGCTCAAAATATGTTCCTGCTTCTACAGGAGTTGTCCCTCTCTCTAATCTTGACACTTTCGACACTCTTCCAAGTTTACCGGAATGATCTCTCGGTACAATCTCACTTCCCTCGCTTCTGCCTTTTAAGTAAAAAAAACTATAAACAAGGCTACTTCTATCTTAAGGGAAAATTCTCTAACTGAGCAAACTCCTTCACTGAAGGTGGCCTCTGGTATTTATAGAGCTTTGGGGTGAAAGGCTTCTTCTCTCTTATGATTTCACTAATGGGATAACATTAATTCTCTGTCTGATGCACCAAATATTTGTCACCGAAAAGTTGAGTGTATTTACTACAGTAGGTCGTTAACGGCTTGTCAACTTAATTCGGACTCAACAGTCATCAGCTTTTTGTCCCATTGTGATTTATTATGCTTTTCACCCAGATGCGCCCACCATGATGTGTCGGCTCTATGTGGCAACCTTCTTGAGTAGATATTCGCGAGCGTAAATGATTGCATAGCCTTGCGTTAACGCAATCTCTTGATGCGCTCGGCCGTTGATTTCTTTAGATCGTATATTCCGCCTTGCGTCAACGCATCTCTGCATAAAAATACATAAGTTAACTATTTTCATGCGATGGACGCATACGACCGCAATATTGTGAAGTTAATGTTTTTGGACGCAATAATATATATTTTTATCATCGCAATCCTGCATTGTTTTGTAACTTAGCAGTGTAATAACATGCATTTCTGCCCGTTATCACACCCCTAAATTTAAACAATGCTTGTCCTCAAGCATAAGCTAAGGATTTCCTTTAGAAAGTCAACCGCCTTCTCTTTCCTAGATTTCTCAAGGATGCCTTATTCAAATCCTATACACGAAAATTTTCTTAATTCTCATCCAGGTCTCTTCTTAAAATATTTCTAAAATTTGGAGACCGCAAGTTTAACATTCAAAAAGACTTTACTAGATTTCAGGACATCGCATGATTTATTTCAAAAAAAAAAAAAAAAAACTTTTTCACTGTGGTGTTAAATGATATTTCTTTTATCCTTACGTATTTTAAACATTATTTTTTCTCTGACCTTGCGCTAATCCAAGTGCCTCACCTTCGTTTTGGCTTATCCCTACGTGTGTCATGCGGACATCCAACTACGAGTAGGATCTGATTGCAACATTGAATATATATATATATATATATATATATATATATATATATATATATATATATATATTGTGTTTTTGTAAGATTAAAAATAGCAAGGTCGAAAAATGAATACCGCACTCTCAAATTTAAAATGCGGCAATGTCCTCATTTCCTAAAGATTGAAAGAAGTCATGCAATGCTCTTAGGAAGTCTCGTAAAGGATCAGTTTGAAGGAAAGCTGGCAGACCACTAACTTCTAGAAATGTTTCATGAAGTGACTGTCCTAAAATTAAGTTGACTTTAGTGTATACGAAAAAATAGATGCATGTGTTTCATCATTGAAATCATAATTGGCAAAGAGAAATCATGCGGTGACTAACTAAATGAACAAAAACTTGATGACTAAAATTAGGTGAACACAATATGTGATGCATGTCTTAAGGTATGCGTTTATACTCATGCATCGGTGGTCATGCATTGGAATGAAACTATGTGTTAATGAATATATGCGATGACCACGTGTTCCCGTCACAAGTTTTCTTACGCTCACGCCAAGTATAACGCGAACACAAGTTTCTCAGGTGATCCGAGGTTGAACTCAGGGACTTGTAGCTAAATGCTATGCAGTAATGTGTTTACGGCAGTTGAATAAAAGAATGATGGAGGGTATAAACTAATAACTACTCCTACTTCTATCTAACAGACAAAGCAATGAGAGGTATGAATGAGAGGTAGAGACACGGCAACTGTTGATGCGTAGTAAATGGATGGAAAATAGATAAAATGTGAGGATGTCTTCATCGCAACCTTTAAGATTGACCACAAGGGTAACCTCAACCAATGCAAGCTATGCGATCATGCTACACACACTTGTGCCTAATTCTAGGACGTATGCGATGTATATGTGAAATGTCGAGAGACCTTATTCCTAAGTCTCTATTCCTGCTCGTGTGCTCTCACACAAAAACAAGATGACCGCATACCGCCACCGTATCCTACTTCTTGGATGCATTCAATATCCTCTCCATAGGGTGCATATGTTGTGTAATAGCAAACGGGCTTATTCCTAAGTTCCCCATTCTTGCTTATATGATCCAATCCGCTCTCTCGAGTCTTAGATTTGGATTTTAGACTACTCTCTCAAGTATGCCTAAATGATGAATGATGCGCTCATAAGACAAGGTAGTTGCATAAGCCTGGCTAACGCAAGATTATTCCTATCTCTAGTGAACACTGGCTTACATTGCTTAATGCGACCAACCACTTACCCTCCCAGGTAGTTAGTTATTGTTGACTTTACTCATAGACAAGCATTGCGTCCGCCTATAAACAGGCATTTCTACAGCTTCACATTAAGCAAATAAGGTTTTCTCACACCAATCACGCAATGCACACCTCCCGGTGGTTTGCTACATGCTTCATATCTCTAATCCGCATGATTAAGTATGCGATACTTTAACAGTCTCACTAAGTGATGCAATAAAGATTAAGGATATTAAGTACATGAAGGTGGAGATGGAATCAAAGGAAATATAGAAATGCATTGAACATACAATGTATTAATTTCTTAATCCAAAATGTAATACAATACAATATAAGAAAAGAAGAGAAAATGAAAGGACCAACTGGAAGCAATGTCTTGCTTCCAGCAGATGTGTGTCAAGGTTGTCCATGGTGCCATGGATGGGTGATGGAGTTGACTTTCTTGAGATCTAACTCCAGCGAAGGCTTCGGTCATCACTCGGAATGGATGAAGAGATGAAGAACTCTCAAGCTTTCTTCTAACGCGTTTGTCTGGATCACAAGGATCCACCCGAAGGTAGGAAACCTTGGATGAAAACCCTGGATGATCTGAAATTTTGCTCATCGGCTTCTATTTATAGAGCTTGATCACCGATAGCATTAATGGACCTGCTCTAATTTTGACATTCGTGGCACGTTGGTTCTTTTCTGAATCTCTGCTGCTAACGGCGTGGTAGATGAAATGTTAGCATCATCTTTTGATTTTCCCGAGATATGCGTTGATGCTTCTATTCCACCAACCTTGCGTTCATCCCTCTATTATGGTTATCATCATGTAGCCACAATCTTGCAATGTCTACATCACTTGATTACTAAAACTTCTACACGATGACTGCAATCGCTTGACGATCGCAACCCCTATGCGATGGATGCATGTGATTGATTACCGCCACACCCATGCGTTGGACATATACATTCGCCTTTACGATGGATAATTTCTTCACATGCGGTCGTCTATGCGATAGCCCGGCTTCCACGTCTGCATCCGATTCCTGCGTTAGCTACAAAGATATACAATTGAAAGCATAATAACACATAATAGTGGGATAATAACACATAATAGTGGGTTAGCCGAGATTCTTGATGCTGAACGACGCACACTCATTTTCTCATGAATTCCTAACATAATTTCCGCATATTCTGCTTAACAACCCTCATAATTCTAAATAAAAAGCCTAAGATGACGTGCATTTCTGCATGTCATCACACCCTCAAACTTAGAATCATGTTTGTCCTCAAGCATACATTATACTCAAGAAATTCTTAACTCATCTTCTTGCTTTCCTTTGCGATGACTAGCCTCTCAGGATATAATTTACACATACCTCTGACCATGGCCGCAACACTCTCCTCCACTTCGACTGCTTCTTCAAAAAGATGTTTTCTATGTTTAAATCCGGCAAGCCTTTGCTAAAAAACTTTTTACTCATTCTCCACAACTTTGCTTTTAGCTTTGAGAATGTGTTCGTTCAAAATAATTTAAAACTTTTTGATTTCTTATTCGAATGCAGCGTTGAACTTGGTTACACTTTTCGTTTTGGTTTACCCCCATGTGTGTCATACGAGCATCCAACCTCGGTTGCATCCCATATTCAACTCAACTCTTGTCTTGCTTAATTTGGCTTGCGCCCGTCAGAGGAGTTGCACTTATGCGTTGATCCTGACAACTTAACTTCGTTTTGGCTTGCCTCCATGTGTGTCATGCGGACATCAACCTACGGGTAAGTGCTTTTCACAACTAAACTCTTATCAACATGGTTTTCCCCATTGCGTTGACAGTGGAATTGTTATTCTCAAAATTCTCTTTTTTTTTTTTTTTTTGCATTGATATATTATCGCAATGTAATGAATGCAATTCTCTGGGATCACTGCCACCCTCAAACTTAGAGGTCGGCAGCGTTCCCACCGCAAAGCTAAAAACAAAATCAATAGGAATGCGGTAACAAACGTTTGAGTGAAGGTTTGCACAAAATAAAACTTAAGCCTTTCAAATTTTGAAGAAGCTATTAAAAGTAAGGGAAGCCTTGCGATGCTTAATTAGTGGATGCAGTGAATTATATGTACCATCATAGATGCATCGCAAAGGAACACAATCGAGAAAAGAGAATTTCAAAAGGATAATGCATAAAAGATAACAAGTAAAGAACCTTAGGTGGAATAACGCATGCGATCATGCTTTGGAATTCATGCAATCGAAGCCATGCGTTGAAAGATGGAGGGAATTCTTCCATTGTAACTGCGCACCAAGGAGAGTTATTCCACACCTACAAGAAGCAAATGCACCACAACTAAGGAAGCAGCTGCATATCCAAAATAACTATAAAAATAAACTAAACTAAGAAAGCAAGGTAAAGATAGAGTAGAAGACGTCCCTGGAAATTGGAGTGTTGTCACCGCAAGGAGTCTCCCATGCAGGAGATTGCTCTCAACTACTTAGGTCAAGAGACTTGCCCTGACCATTGGAACTTCCGAAAATTGTTGGGCACACGTTGGCCACCATGTGCTTAGAATTACCTTCAGCTCATGCGACTGATTGCCCTTCTATATTGGGGTCAATACTGGCTTTCGACGCATCGCCTACACTTAAATATTGGTTGCAGCTTGGTCACACAAGCTGCAATACTTCCAAGATAAAAAGGTTACCTGCAAAAATACAAAACTTAACAAACAATTAGCTACCAAGTCCCTGGCAATGGCACCAAAAAACTTGATGCATTATTTTATGTGATGAAATAATGAAAGGAATTGCGGTGATGGAAAATGCGTTGTGCAACAAGTTTTCTCAGCAGAATCCAAGTATAAATCCTACTAAGTTTCCTGGTAAGTCCAGGGTCGAACTAAGGGACTAAGGAAAACAATATGTGGTGGTAATTCTTAAGATCACTTTGCGGTAACAAATAAATTAATGGTTGGTTCGTTTGTTGTTTGAAGTATAAAAAGTATGTGGAGGATTTGAGAAAAGATTGATTATGCGACAGATACACTTAGTATACGGAGGAATGGGTTGAGAAGGTCTTTAGCTAGCATTTCCCGATAATGCGTTCAAACTATGCGATCATGCTACACTCATGCGACAACAAATCATTTTCCAATGCAAATGCGGTAGCACCTAATTCTAGGACGCATACGATGAATGCGATAATGTCTATAGAGCTTATTCCTAAGTCTCTGCATCTTGCCTATGCGATGATGCATGATGCACACAAAGACAAGGTGACCGCATACAATCATAACCTATCTCTAGGATGCATGCGATGCGTTAATAGCAAACAGCGCTTATTCCTAAGCTCCTATCTCTTGATTATGCGTTTCTAATCCGACTCTCCCGAGCCTAGATTCTAATCTGACTTTTCCAAACCTAGATTCTATCCTTAAAGTACCCTCCCGAGTATCTCTAATGAACGAATGACGCATACATAATACAAGATAATTGTATAGAGTTAAGATCCCAGTTATGTTAGCTAAGTGCTTCTCAACCCATTCGACAGATTTAGCTACTCATGCGTAATGTACAGAGAGTAAACAGATATAAAGATATAAATTCCATTTCTATAAATAAGTTCAGAGTACAAAATGACAATGGAAGATAATGGTAGAGAACCTGGTAGTAATTCCTTGCTTCCCGAGGCTTTTACACTATTAACTGTATTCTGCTCAAAAGATGTTCCTACTTCCACAGGAGTTGGCCCTCTCTCTGATCTCAACACTTCCAGCACTCTTCCAAGTTCACTGGAACGATCTCTCGGTACAATCTCACTTCCCTCGCTTTCGCCTTCTAAGTAAAGAAAACTATGAACAAGACTACTTCTATCTAAGGGAAAAATTCTCTAACTGAGCGAACTCCTTCACTGAAGGTGGCCTCTGGTATTTATAGAGCTTCAGGGTGAAAGGCTTCTTCTCTCTTATGATTGCACTAATGGGATGGAATTAATTCTCTGTCTGATGTGCCGAATATTTTTCACCGAAAAGTTGAGTGTACTTGCTACAATAGGTCGTTAACGACTTGTCAACTTAATTCGGACTTAACATTCATCAGCTTTCTGTCCCATCGTGATTTATTACACTTTTCACCCAGATGCGCCCACCATGATGTGCCGGCTCTATGCAGTAACCTTCTTGAGTAGATATTTGTGAGCGCAAATGATCACATAGCTTTGCATTAACAAAATCTCTTGATGCGCTCGGCCGTTGATTTCTTTGGATCGCATTTTCCACCTTGCGTCAACGCATTCTGCACAAAAATACATAAGTTAACTATTTTCACGCGATGGATGCATGCAATTTCAATATTGTGAACTTAATGTTTTTGGACGCAATAATGTATATTTTTATCATCGCAATCCTGTATTGTTTTGTAACTTAACACTGTAATAACGTGCATTTCTGCCCGTTATCAATTACATAATGACAACCAAGGATTTTAGTTTATTGGTTTGTGGTAAAGCAAATAAAACATCCAATATTCAAAGACAAAAGTGAAAAAAAAATATCATATATACATCACAAGCGTTTGTACAAAATTGTATTTACAAACTACAAGACACGAGAGTTTAGGGCACCATCCCCAACATAAACTTTCTTTCCGGTTGCCATAATAAAGTCAATTAGAATACTCTTGTCCATAGTTACATTTTATGATTATAAAATATAGCAAATGGATGTCAAGACAACCTTTCTGAATAGCTATCTTGAAGAATGTATCTATATGTCACAACTAGAAGGGTTTATTGAACAGAGTCAAGAGCAAAAGGTTTGCAAACTTAATCGATTCATTTATGGGTTGAAACAAGCATCTAGATCCTAGAATATGAGATTTGACACTGTGATCAATCTTATGGCTTTGAACAAAATTTTGACGAACCTTGTGTTTACAAGAAAATCGTTAACAAAGCTGTCGCCTTTCTGGTGTTGTATGTTGATGATATTCTACTCATAGGAAATGAAGTAGAACTTCTAATTGACGTTAAGAGATGGTTGGCTATAAAATTCCAAAAAAAAGATTTGTAAGAAACACAATATGTTATTGGGATCCAAATAGTTCAGAATCACAAGAACAGAATATTAGCATTGTCTAGAGCATCTTATATAGACAATATGTTGTCTAGATATAAGATGCAAAATTCCAAGAAAGGAACATTATCTTTTTGACATGGAATTCATCAATCTAAGGAACAAAGTCCTAAGACACCTCAAGAGGTTGAGGATATGAAATGAATTCCATATGCATCAGCAGTAGGGAATTTAATGTATGCAATGTTATGCACTCGTCCCCATATATGTTATGCCGTTGGAATGGTCAGCAGTTTTCAGTCCAATCCTGGATATGATCGTTGGACTGTCGTTAAGAACATTCTCAAGTATCTTTGGAGAACGAGAGATTATATGCTCGTGTATAGTCCTGAGGTTCTAATCCTTACTGGATACACAGATTCTGACTTCCAAATTGATATTGATTCTAGGAAATCAACTTTGAGGTCAGTTTTCACTCTAAATGGAGGAGCAGTTATATGAAGAAGCATCAAGCAGAGTTATATTGCTTACTCCACAATGGAAGCTGAGTATGTAGCTGCAAGTGAAGCAACAAAAGAAGTAGTATGGCTCAGAAAGTTCCTGACTGATCTGGAAGTAGTTCCTAATATGCACCTGTCTGTCACCTTCTATTGTGACAACAGTGGAGCAATTGCAAATTCAAAAGAACCTCGAAGCCATAAACAAGGAAAGAACATCGAGAGAAAGTACCATCTCATCAGGGAGATTGTACACAGAGGAGAGGTGATTGTCACGCAGATAGCCTCACAAGACAACTTAACTGATCCATTTACAAAGGCCCTTTTGGCTAAAGTGTTCAAGGGTCACCTAGTAGGATTAGATCTACGAGATATTATTCACTAGGGCAAGTGAGAATAGATATGGGTATCCAATGACCTAGTTTATTATATTTATAGTTTTTGTTCTCTCGGTGTAACTCAACATTGTATATATTTGTATATATTGATCCACTAGAGTTTTAGTCAAAGTGGGAGTATTGTTGGGTTTTATGTCCTAACTCGAAGTTTGTAAAATTAAACATATTCTATCATCAATATAGATGTTATTTAACATTTCTTCAATAAATATATGGATTCTATTAATTGCATTCATAAAGTCTAAATCCAATAAACTAAGATCCATGGCTATTATATGAATACTTGAACTTTATGTAGAGACATGGAGATGGATCAAGTTCGAGTAGATAGCCAAAATGATTTATAGTACATGATTAAGTTTGGGTACCTTATTCTGGTAACACTATTGGATGTGGCCTACTCTATAGCTGTTATAAGTTGTTGTAAAGATACTATAAACAAAGTGATCTAGATTTGTTCATGTATTGACATGAGGAGTGGGGACGTCCTATGCAATGAGTTGCATAAGATTAGACCACGAAATAAGTCACTCTTACTTTATAATGTTGTTTACTGTATAAGACTGACTATTTTACTTAGATGACCTAGGTAACTTGATCTTAATCCTGAGCTAACTATGAACTTCTGTTTATTTGAGATTATCCTTATATTTGCATAATTGAGGGTCTGCTCAACAACGCCGGCTCAATAAGCCTCCCATTTCAGGGGTAAGACCGATAGATAGTTGAGGACATAGGGTGCAAGACGAAATTAATGCCTACTCGATTTAGGGATAGGAGAAAAGTTGTTCTTTTAAGTACTGAATCCAGGTGTTGAACAAGGGGCCCCACCCTCTCACTGGGCTGAGAGGGATCTGTTTTAGTGACTAAATCACAATTTAAATGTTAATTGTATCGAAAATAATTATCCAAACCCTAATTTAAATTTGAACATTTCAAATTCACTCAATGTTCTAATCTAAGGTTTAATCCTTTTATGAGCAAAAAGAGGGACCTAATGGACCTACAAATCATGAGCTCCAACGATTTAAGATTAATTGGTAAAACTCCTTTAATCGAATTAATCGATATTCATTAACTACCGAGACACTCCACTATAGCTCAATAGTTGCACTCTCCTCACTGTAGATATATTTATGTCCACTTGATTTAACCATAATCAGTAAGTCAACTTTTCACATGTCGTTCATATTTACAGCTAGGTTAAAGTTACCATTTTACCTCTATAATACATGTTGCTCCTTAAGTCTCCACTGATCTACTAATGAACAATTGGTTTATGGTCCTACCAATAAACCAAGTCCCTCTCAGCCATGGAAAGAGTGGGACCCCTTTGTTCAAGATTAGAAGTCAGTACTTAAGGGAACAACCTATCTACTATCTTTAAAGCGAGTAGGTTTAAATTCCATCTTGCAGAACTATGTCCCTAGCTATCTACCTGGTATTATCCTTAAAATGGGGAGGGGGGCTTATTGAACCGGCGTTGTTAAGCCAACTCTTACCCATGCAAATTTAAGGATAATCTCGAATAAACAAGAGTTCATGTTAGCTCAGGATTGAGATCGAGTTACCTTAGGTCATTTAGTTTGAAATAATCAATTTTTAACAGTAAATGGTGTTATAAAGAAAAAGTGATTATTTCATGGTCCTATCTTATGCATGTTGTGATTGGTGTCTTAATTCTCCCAAAGTCTCGTTGTTTGTAATATACACATTGTTTATTAATAAAATAAGTGTATTTCATTCTGGCATTTACTCATATCTAATAAACAAAGCTCCATAGTTATCTTATGTAATATTAAGCATGTATATGAGATATACAAGTGGATCATGCCTTAAGTGATAACCTAAATAGGTCTATAGTATAAGAATTAAGGTGGGATACCTGATCCTGGTGACACTATGGATACGACCCGCTTTATAGAGGTTTGCAAGTGTTGTAAACTACTACAGATGGTAGATCCTGATCATTCATGTGGAGACATGCGAGCGAGGGTGTTCTATACAAAGAGTTTGTATAGATCGGACCACGAGATGATTCTGAAGGAACTCTTAAACAAGAGTATCCATGAGCAGAAGCGGATCTTTCCAATTTCATTGTGACAGAATTACCAAATATACATTCTAACAAATAGATATGCATTGTAACACTAATTACAGGCATGCTTTAATAAATGAAATACAAAAGACTGAGTAAACGTACCAGTTGAAGACTTTATTCAATTAAACTCAGTCCAGCAGAAGCGAACTCTTTTACGCTCCTTATCATCCAGCAAACAGTCGCCTAACAGCACCACGGTCGTCTACACGATCGGTAGAACTAACAACATCTGAGGGTGACACCACCACTTGAAGCCCTCGGTATTCTCGGAGTGAAAATCCAGTGTGGACTTTGATGGAACTGGTAGAGGGAGAAGGAAAAGACGATCGTGTAGTATGAACAAGCAAGTGGGAGATAGTAAAAGATTATCGTATAGTCGGGTGCTTGTCGTTTAGAAAAAAAGGTATATGATCGTGTAGATTTAGCTAAGCGATTGTCTAGCAAATGGTAAGCAATCGTTTAGGTTTGATCATTTAGTAAACGTAAGCGATCATTTAGATATCACGGGCGATCGTTTACTGCGTGGGTGTGCGATCGTTTAGGACGATGGGCGCTATTGTATACGTTCTCAACGCTAAACAATCGTATGGATTCACATCGTGAGCGATTTTTCAAATCTCTTACAAAATAAAAACAATTTTTATTTTTATTTTGCAGTTACAAGAACTGAATCCGAACTTTCCACTTTCGCACGATTCCGGAGAATTACTCGATCAATTATCTCACAACTGCCTAATTAATTAAATAATGAATATAATTATATTATATTCATAACCTATAGTTTGATATCATATATCTACTATAGTGTTTTCTCCTCTACTTGATATAAATCATATTTATATCTAATTTCCTCCAAAATAATGTATCTCATGTATTTAGTCAATTATATCATATATAATCGAACTCCCTCTTGTCAATTTGAACATTTCAAACTGACCCAAAAACTAATTCTCAACTTTACCCAAGCTACCAAGGGGACCTTATGGACCTATGGCTCGAAGCTTCAACGGTACATGAATAGTTGACTAAACTCTTTAGCCATGAGATCCACCATCTGTTAACTGCGAAACATTCCACTAAAGACCAACAGCTGAACTCTTCTTACCACAGATATATTTTTGTGTCCATCGAATATAACCAATCATGAGTACGATGGCCCTTCAAAGATGCTCGTAAGTACAGTTGGGTTAATTTACCGTTTTGCCCCTATAATTATATCTCACTCCATAAGTACCACTGATTCCTCTAATGAACAATACAACATAGTCTAACTATGTGTGAACATCTCTCGGGCCAAGAGAAGATGTGTAGCGCCACATCGTTCAAGTCTTGGAATTAGCCCTTGAGGGAGCTATCTATCTACTTGCCCTTACTTCGGGGAAGAAGTGAATTCCATCTTGTATAGCTGAGTTTCCATCTCCTAAATCAGACGAATCCCCAAAGTGGTAGGTTTGAGTTGGCGACCTGGCCACTTGCACCCATGCAAATCAAAGAACCGCCCTCAATGGCATGAGTTCCCAACTCACTCAGGATTAAGGTCATGTTACCTATGGTCATCCTAGTGAAGTGAAGTCTCTGTCATGAACGATGTTATATAACGAGACGTTAACATTTCACGGTCAGGTCTTATATAAACTCTTTATATAGGACGCTCTCGTTCGCATGTCCCCTACACGAATGATCAAGATCAGACTATCTATGACAAGTCATAACACTTGTGACCATTCCACAAAGTGGGCCGCATCCGTAGCGTTACTAGGATAAGGTTTTCCTCCTATATCCATATACTCAGACCATTTTGGTTATCTCTTAAGACATGATCCACATGTATGTCACCACATATATGCTTAAGTCACATAAAGATAACCAGGGATTTTAGGTTTATTGGTTTATGGTAAAGCAAATAAAATATTCAACTGACCAAAATCAAGAAGTAAAGTAAAATATCATATATTATACATCACAAGCGTTCATACAAATTGTTTACAAACTACAAGACACGAGACTTTAGGGCATCAACCCCAACAATTTCGTCTCTGTATATAACGTCATTGATACTGGAGACTTACATCTCACCTAAACGACCATAGGTGACATGACCTCAATCCTGAGTGTTTTGGGAACTCCTGCCGTTGAGTGCGGTCCTTTGATTAGTATGGGTGAGAGTGACTAGATTACCAACTCAACATGCCTACCTTTTTGGGGACTTGTCTGATTTGGGAGCTAGGAACTCAGTTACACAAGATGGAATTCACTCCTTCCCCGAAGTAGGGGTAAGTAGATAGATTGCTCCCTTAAGGGCTGATTCCAGGGCTTGAACATAATGGCCTCAACTTCTCTTTGGAAGAGAGGACTCAGTCATAGTAGGACTATGGCTTATATTCATTAAAGGGATCAGTGGTACTTAAGGAGTTAGATGTAACTATAGGGGCATAATGGTTATTGGCTCAACTGTACTTATGAGCGATTTGGTAAGAGTTGTCGCACTGTTGATTGGTTAAGATGGGCACATAATATATCTGTAATAAGGAGAGTTTAGTTGTCGGTCTTTAGTGGAATGCCTAACAGTTAACGGATGGTGGTTCTCGTGACTAAAAAGTTTAGGTAGTTATTAACATACTGTTGGAGCTTCGAGCTACAGGTTCATAAGGTCCCCTTGATAGTTCAATAGATTCAAGTTGAGAATCAGTTCTTAGTGTTGATTGAAATGTTCAAATTGACAAGATGTAATTTGATTATATATGATATAATCGGTATGATGTATGAGATACATCTAGTGGAGGATTAATGTAAATGAGATTTACATTAAGAACCATGAAATAGAAAAAGAGCTATAGTTTGTATGTTTCATGAGATGAGATATTAAAACTATAGGTTATAAATATAGTATGGCAAGTTGGTTATCATTTATATTTATAATAATATTAGTTATTGGATAATTATCTCTTTTTCTCTAATAACCAATTGAGTGGGTGGTTATTGGTGGTTTTGTTGGGGTTGATGCCCTAAAGTCTCGTGTCCTGTAGTTTGTAAACAGTATGTACGAACGCCTGTATTTTTAATATATGATATTTAATTCACATCTTATATTTTGCCCATTTAATTGTTTTAATTTGCTTGACCACAAACCAATAAACATAAAATCCTTGGTTATCTGTACGTGACTCAAGCATGTATGTGGTGACATACAAGTGGATCATATATTGAGTGATAACCAAAATGGTCTGTAGTATATGGATATAGGAGGGAAACCTTATCCTGGTAATGCTACGGATGCGACCCGCTTTGAGGCATGGTCATAAGTGTTGTGACTTGTCACAGATGGTCTGATCCTAATCATTCGTGTTGGGGACATACGAGCGAGAGCGTCCTATACAAAGAGTTTGTATAAGACCTGATCATAAAGTGTTAACATCTCGTTATAGAACACCGTTCATGACAGAGACTTCACTTCACTAGAATGACCATAGGTAACATGACCTCAATCCTGATGAGTTGGGAACTCCTGCCATTGAGGGCAGTCCTTTCATTTGTATGGGTGCGAGTGGCCAGGTCACCGATTCAAACCCCATTTTGGGGATTCGTCTGATTTGGGAGCTGAGAATTCAACTGCACAAGATGAAATTCACTCCTTCCCTAAGGCAGGGGTAAGTAGAGAGTAGCTCCCTTAAGGGCTGATTCCGGGGCTTGAATGATGTGGCTCTACACACCTTCTCTTGGCCCGAGAGGTGTTCACATATAGTTGGACTATGTTGTATTGTTCATTAGAGGAATCAGTGGTACTTAAGGAGTGAGATATAACTACAGGTGCAAAACGGTAAATTGACTCAGCTATACTTACGAGCATCTGTGAAGGGTCATCGTACTCATGATTGGTTATATTCGATGGACACAGAAATATATCTGTGGTAAGAAGAGTTCAGTTGTTGGTCTTTAGTGGAATCACTGACAGTTAACGGATGGTGAATCTCGTGGCTAAAGAGTTTAGTCAGCTATTCAATGTACTGTTGGAGCTTCGAGCCACAGGTCCATTAGGTCACCTGGGTAGCTTGGATAAAGTCGAGAACCAATGTTTGGGTTAATTTGAAATGTTCAAATTGACTAGAGGAAGTTCGATTATATATGATATAATTGGACTGGTTAATTATATATGTTATAATTGGCTAAATGTATGAGATACATTATTTTGGAGGAAATTAGATATAAATATGATTTATATCAAGTAGAGGAGAAAATACTATAGTAGATATATGATATCAAACTATAGGATATAAATATAATATGATTATATTTATTAATTAAATTAATTTATTAATTATTTGATAATTAACCGATTAATCAACATTCGGACGTGGGTAGTGGGTAGCGTTGATTATGTAACCGGCGGGTTAAAAATGAAAAGAGTTTTCATTTTTTGTATTGTGCATTCATTAATTTCGTCCGCCCAAAAGAATTTGTGAAACGATCGCCCGAGAGACTATACGATAGTAGCTCTTTCGTCTAAACGATCGTCTACCTCACGATTTCTCTAAACGATCATATACGTTTTTACTAAACGATCGTTCAGCCTTTCATACACGATCGTGTAACTTTTCTATACGATAAGCATTTCCACTATACGATTGCACTGTTATATCTCCCACTTGCTTAGCGTTTACACGAATCGTTGTCCTCCGTCATCTACCAAACTCACCAAAGCCCACTCTTTGGGTTTTCACTCCGAGAATACCCGGGGTTCATTAGTAGTGGTGTCGCCCCCGCTGTAGCATTCGTATTCGTGTTGATCGTACTGTTGCAGTCGACGTTCCCGTCGGTGTTGATAAATCTGTTGGAGGGATCCACTGCTTGAGGTTCTAAAGTTCGAAGACGGTCTTCAACTGGTATGAAACCCTTTCCTTATTATTTATTTTGTTCTAAGCATGCCGATAATTAGGTTTATGTGCATAACTGTATATGTTGAATGTATATCTTTTGTATTTCGGTCACTGTGAAATCGGAGCGATTTGAACATGCTCATGGAACTCTCGATATAAGATCCTTCAGGTTTCATGGTAACCGTAAGATGAAAGGAAAAATATTTTCCTAATTTTAGGAAGTATGTTGAATTGAGATTTCCACTTTTGGAAGATTACTCATGGAAAGGTTGTCAAGTAAATTAGATTTATTAAACAACAGCTTGGAGAGACTAGACAATTGTGGAGTGTTCCTATACGATAGACACTCAGCTGAACGATTAGCTAAACGACCACATAACTTTAGCTAGGCGATCGCATAACATTTGTTAAACGACTGGGCATCGTCTATACGATAGACTTTGACATCTCCCACTTGCTCAATCGTTTACATAATTGTTCTCCTCTTATCTCATCCTCTACTAAGTCCACACAAAGCCCACACTCTGAATTCTCACACCGAGAATACCAAGGTAACCTTTTTGGTGATGTCATACTTAACTTGACACTAGTCGAGGTTCTATGGAGGCCGTTCGTGGTGTTCGGGGTGTTTGTGACTTGGAGATCGTGGCATTTGAGTTTGCTGTGATCGTGCTGTGTAGTGGTCGTAGTGTACGAGCGTTCGTGCGTTGCGTGTTGCTATGATCGAGTGTTCTTGATCAAGGGATCTTGAAGATGAGTCTTCAAAGGTATTGTTAATTCTTCCCTTGATCGTGTAGTAGAACATGCTATAATTTCGTTTATGCATAACTGTATGTTTCTATTTATGATTGTAATTGTTAATGTTCATATACGAATGAAATTTAGAACAATCATTTCACTGCTCATGGAAATCCTCATGTCCGATTTCCTTCAATGCAAATGTCTTTTGCATAGGACACACCCACTCTCATGTCTCCACATGAACGATTTCAGGATCATATCGTTTTTATCAATATACAAAGTGGACCGCATTTAATAGTATCCCCAGAATAAGGTACCCAACCCCATACATATACTTATATACTATTTTGGATATATACTCAAACTTGATCCTCTTTTATGTCTCTACATAAAACTTAATTATTCATTCTATAGCCATGAGTTCATTAGTTTATTAGATTTAAGAAACTATCAATGCAATTTACAATATCAATAACAATTTTATTGAAAAAATCTCAATAACATCTTTATCGTATATAGAATATGTTTAATAATATAAACCACGAGTTTTTGGACATTATACCCAACATATTGGATGCTATAGTAGAGGATGAAGATATAACATGTATACATGGTTACGAAAACATTCGATAGTATTAGTCATTAAAGCTATCTTTAATATATAGTAGCTTGCTCTCAATACTATCTTTAATATATAATAGTTTTTTCTTAATGCTTTCTTTGACATATGATAACCTTTTTTTAAGGTTATTATATCATATATTTTTTTTTGCAAAGGAAGGTATTATATCATATATATAGCTTAATCTTATGCTATAACAAACAACATCGAACTTATGCCCATTTACATTACAAACACTTGTGTTTAGTTAAATAGACACATGAAATACTTCATAATGTATGCATTAAATATAATGACTTCCTTTCATTATTGAAATTTAGTAATAAAATGTATGCACTACATAAGAACTTAACACTTTACAAAATAATAACACAAAATCAGCTTGGAAAAAAATATTTACGAATTACCTTCTTGTGTACCAAGTTACCAATCTTCAAGTATGGAGAGCCCTATTCACAAAAGGAGACAAAGCTTTACTTTTATAATCAGTTTACAAAAAAAAATTTAAGGGAAAGTTCTTGTTCTTGGAAAAACTCACTTATATGTGCTTATTAAGCTCAACAAAATAAAGTACCATATTATATGTAGAATTAATGTGTGTAGCTAAAAAAGAATGATGAGACCAACATTAGCTCTCAACCACCATAAATGGTCAAAGTATATGGTGGTTGAATTTCGAGGCTGTGTATCGATTCAATATACGAACTTAAAAATATTTTAATAATTACATCTTTTTTTTTTTTGAATAAGTGATATTATTATACAACAACAAGGAGGATCCCACAGTCCGGGATCAAGGCATCAAGGCAACAAAGCACAAGCAAATATAGGACAACAAAACTAAAACAAAGCCAACGGGATAAGACTAGAACAAAACCAACACATAGATACAAACTCGCAAACTACCAAGAAAAAAGGCAGAGAAAAGAACCCAAAACCCCACAAACTAGAGGCTACAGCAAAACAGAGAACAACATGAAGTTCCAAAGTAAAAAACATCCATACACACACTAGATAAGACCAAGAAGGTCAACCCGCTAGGAAGTAGCACGAGCACAAATCGTAGAGACCATAATGCGAACTAGAGTAGACACTGACCTCGGTTGACCTCCATGCAGCCGCCGATTACGCTCCTACCAGATCTACTATATGGACCACACTAGAAAATACGGAATAACTTACTACGCACCCCCTTACACGACCTCACTTGGCACAACCAACTCAACTCTACATCCCAACCAGCCACCCGATGCGTCGAACCCAACTGACGCAACACACTAGACCACACCTCTCTCCCACCCCTCCTCCACACAGAAGACACCCCTCGCTCGGCCCCCTCTTCCCCCGACAACACACCTCAACTCCTCAACCAATCACGCATATCCAACCTGTCCCTCACTGCTAACCACGCATAGAAGGAGTGACGTGGAATACCACCCCACCCACAAAATACCAGCCTAAGATTCCCTAGGACGACGAAGACGTATACTCTTTTTGAATTACATCTTTTTGAATATTAAAAAACGTGCATCTTAAAATTGTTGCGTGATGTTGACTTTATACAAAATTAATTGTGACATATTGATTTACTTGAATATGATTTGTTATCGACATTGGTACACTCATTTATTGTTGATGTGGGACGATAATGTAAACATGCTACTTCAAGACTTCGAAAAATTCGAATATTACATTTTCAATTCCATCTAATGGCCCATTGCATTATTTAGTGGCCCAAGTATCATATCATATCAAATCACATTAATGACATATATATATCATCTCAAGTAGTTACTTATCAATTTAAATTTTATTTCATATAAGTCAAGCTAAATGAGTAATCTGATGCGTTAGTGCTTGTATAAACATACTCATATCATGGATTACTAAGACTCAAGATAAAATAAACTAAAAAAATACTTATATCCTTACTGAAATGCAAAAGGGAGAGAGATAGAAAATTTCTTAATATTATGAGATTCACATTCTAATTAAAATTTTCTTTTATAAATAATTCTATAATATAGGTAGAACTCATCAAAATTTTAAACGATAATAACATGATTAGTAACTAATCAAAGTTGTATCCATACTCTTGTAGTATGAGAATAAAAAAAAAAAAATAGAAAAGAAAAATAATTTTTTTTTAAAATTGAATAGTTATCCAAATTTTATGACTGTCATTGAAAAGATACCTACCAACTATTGATCTATGAGTAGAGATGTTCATTTTACATGTGCTAACAGAGACCCATCCCTAAAGAGACGAAGATTACACATTTTGGTGGTAATGAGAGAGGGAGTGTGGAAAAAGAATTTTCTATAAGTTAAATGTCCGACTTATTTGTCTTTTTTAATAATTATTATTATGTTATTGTCATTATTATATGTAAAATGAAATGGGGACTGAGACATTCCTAGCCTCAATCCTAGATATCTGTGAGTAAATAAATCTATATGCTATATTAAGAAGGTTTATGGGATAAATTTTAACTTCTATTTTATATTAATAAAGGATTAATAAATTAAAATTTAAAATCATATATACACATCATCTAATAAAGACAAATCTTTTCCCACAATGACTACAAATCTTCATATTTTTCCTTCTCTCAAAATTCATTTTATTAGAATGTTCAAATGTTCCAAAATGAATAAAAATTAGAAGCCTTCGCTGTTAACTTGTTCACAATCTATTTTTACTCAATATCATTTAAAATGTTAAATGAAAATATGTTTTTTTTTTTTTTTTTTTCATTTTATCTTTTTAATTAACTCTAAACTCCATGTTCAATATTAAAAATATAAGATATTTGTTCAACCCTTTATATTTCTGTATATATAGCTCTAATCAATGTCTTATTTATTTTTCTTTTCGACAACCAATATCTTTTTTATTACATTTAAATTTGATGTAAAATTATATTTAAGCTAAATTCATTTTCATTAATACGAAATATTTACTATTTAAATTTAATTAAAAATTTATATTGTAAAAAAAAAGTAATTATTTTAAATGACAAAATTACTAGAAACATTTTCAAATATATAAAATGTCACTATTTATTTGTGATAGACATCTATCAATATCAGTGATATTTTACTATATTTATAAATAAGTTAGCTCATTTTTCGATATTCGAACCATGCCTAAAACAAAACATTCATGCAATTTAAAATGTTTTATTGTAGATTAAATTATTTCAATCGATGGTAATTATAATGGGTAACATATTTAAGAATAATAACTAAGCATATAACAACATTTAAGAAAAAAAAATGCAAATATAGAAAAGTCTATAAGCAATAGAGCTATTGCCAGTACGGTCTATGAGGAATATTAAAAAAATCTGATGACCCGAAAAAACCGATTAACCCAACACAACCCATGCGGTTTGGGTTGGGTTATCAACTCATTTGAGTTGAGTTGGGTTCAAATAAATGAAAATTTTATGGGTTGGGTTGGTCCATGGGTTCACCTAATATAACCCAAACCAACCCGAGTTTATTATAACTTTAAAATATATTTTTTATTACTTATAACACAATTATTTATACATATATCGATTCCAATTTTATTTAATTCTAATATTTTTTGAATAATTTATTTTTCAACAATTCTTAAAAGTAGTTTATTTGCACTTTAGAAAGAAAATTTTCGCTGTATAAATTGAAATTGAGTTGTTAATCTTAATTCAATAGTACGAAAATAACTAAGTTAGATTTTTACATATTTACGTTTTATTTTTAGAACAAAATTTTAAATAAATGACTCGATTAATCCGAACCAACCCAACCCAAATATTTCATGGTTGGGTTGAGTTCATTTTTTAATAAGAGTTATTTGGGTTGAAAAAAATTATTACTCGAATAATTGGATTAAGTGTAAAAAGTCTTTCAATTCAATCCAACCTATGAACCCTCCTACGGACTATTACCGACAGACTTATACTATCATTGATTCTAAATTTTACCATATAATTTTTTTATTTTTAATATTGTATTGTATTTATTAATATTTTAAACTTGATTGGTATATTTGGTAGGGTTCCATGGGCTCCATTAATCTAAGTTCATCTTTTTCACTGAAAACAAATCTTCGTGCAGTGGGAAGCAAACAGACTGATGGTGTTCTTCTTCACTGCCATTTGCCATTTCCGTCTCCTTAATCAAAGCTCCAACTGCAACCATGGCGTTTTCTGGTAAATGCTCCAGTGGAAGCATTCCACAATTGCTTTCAATTGCCATTTTTCTTTACACCTTCACTTCCAAATAGCCATTACAGAAGCAGAAGAACAACTTCTACACAACCTCCTTTTCTTCTTCCTTCTCTTCCATCTTCCCTTTTTCAAAAACACTTCGCTGCATTCTCTCCTTTTCCTTTTTACTCTTCCCCCTTTTCTCCTCAAACCATGACTCTCAAGTGGGGCTTTCCCTCACTGACGCCTCTCCACCTTACGAGAGCGCCAATGGCGGCCAAATGTGAAGGCCTTGGCCTTGGAGGTCTCTTCTCGGATGCAAATTCCGGAGCCTTCCCCTCATTTCTTCCTAAAGAGGTCGCTAAAATAAATGATCCATTCGCCAGAACTATGGCTCGTAAAATCGAGAGGCTACCGGTAAAATGCTTTTTTCTCGTGTTTTATTTCACCAAATCAATGCTGCATTCATCTCGCTTCCATCACTTCTTCGCTGGTTTATGCTTCTGTTTCTTCTTTGTTTGTTTTTGTATGCCTTTTTATCGAGTGGTTTGACCATGAAATCGTAGTGTAGTAATGCGCTAGGAGTTCACTCTACTATCCGATTTACAAAAGTCTGTTTCCTAGTATTTTCAACAAAAGAACAAACACAGTTTCCGAAAGGAATTTCTGCTATAAACTGCGCGTTTAATTTTCCGGTCGGCTTTTGACAAGGAAGTCGAGTTATAAGATTCGTTTGCAATGGAATTCTTACTGCCTACAAACTGGACTCTAAGATACTTTGCGGTTGTACTGTTGGGATTTCATTACTGAGATTTTGGAGATGGGTTTTCTCTTGCTTGTGGGTGGACTTCTTTCCCAATACTCTGTGTCGTTTCTCTTGTTTATTGAAGATTCTTTGCATTGATTGAATATATTGTTCTTGAGTGCAACTTTGAATCTCTGATTGCAAACTTCCATAAGCAATATAATGAGCAACTGCAAATTTATGTTTTGAAATCGTCAAATTGTTAAGGATTTCAACTCGTTGGAGCTGAGCACTTCATGTGCAATTGTTTTCTTGATGGAAGGAAAAAATGAATGATGTGAAAGAAGAAGTGCTGTATATTTAGAATTCATTCATCTGATTCTCTCATGGAGTACTGAATCACGATGGTTCTTATACGATTGGTTTTCCCCAATTTCTCCTTGCACTTCAATTCTTGCACCTTCTGTCTTCAACATTCTAGTACCAACCCCAAGCCTGCAAAATGATCCTTTATACTAGTCCTTTTTTGCAGATGACATTATTTGATACTTGCATTATGAGCAGCTGTGTTAAACCAGTAATAAGAAGTGAGAAGAATCCAGTGGTTCTACTCCATTGCTTCGACAGGTCTGTTATGGAAGTAACATTGTTATTATCATTTTTTACTATGTACTATTTCCATTTGACATGATTTGTGCTGTTTGTTTTTGTCCATGCAAAGTTCTTGTTTAGAATGGAGTTATGCATTTCCTCTGCTTGAAGAGGCTGGTCTAGAAACATGGGCTGTTGATGTTCTTGGATGGGGGTTTTCTGACTTGGGTGGGTTCATTTAAAAGTTACATTTGGTTATATTTTCTTTTGGCTACTTGTATTTTATAAACGCTGAAAACGTTTCTCACACTTGTATGTTTCCTGATTATGTTTATACATAATAGATAGCCTTCCACCATGTAATGTCGAAACAAAGCGTTCTCATCTATACCAGGTAAATCACTTTACCTTTATGAAGGTTTTGTTTTAGAAAGAATTTTGGTTTTTCAAGGTCTCCATAAATCCACGTGTTCTTACATCATGAAAGTGCTTATAATTTGGAAAATTAGAATTGTTTGTGAAGTTTTATATGTTGTAACGGTTTGGATTTTGCAACAGTTATTTTGGGCTATAATTGAATTTTAAATTGGTTTTTAGTTTTGGAAGACCTACATCAAGAGACCAATGGTGTTAGTTGGACCAAGCCTTGGTGCAGCGGTTGCACTTGATTTTGCAGTTAATCATCCGGAAGCTGTAAGTGTAAACTTTCTATCTAGCTTAGAGTACTTTAATGAAGTATGTGAATAATGTTGTTCGAGCTTGACGATTAACTGACAAATGAAATAAAACTGTGTTGTACTGTAAAGGAATTGTTAGAAAACCTTATTTTTCATGGCTCTATATTGTAGTCTTGTAGATCCTTTGTTTAGGATCCATATGTGCTTTAAGATTGAGATATGTCTTTCCTTAGAACTTGATACCATAAAAAAGCTAACATAGAGTGATTAATCAAACCTATGTCCACCACCACTAGGCTCTTTCTTGAGAAGTTCACCATACCATTCCTCTTGGAAGTGAGAATCAAAACGTACAAAACCTTTCTTTTCTTTCCTTTCAGGTAAAAAGTAGCATTTTTTTGTGCTGGTGTGCCCGCACCTCATTACAAATTCAAGGGAGCAGGTAAAAAGAAAGGAATTTCACAAACCTTCAGACACAGATCCACGAGTCCTTCACAAAAATTAACATCAAATCACTCACTATGCGACAATCTCACAAAAATAATGCGGCAATTGTAGTAAGTTGAGGAATAGGCCATGGGCATTTTCTTTAAGAGAAGAGAGCAAGCAAGAATTGATTGGGAGAAGGTTGGCTGGTAAGGTTGGGTTGACTCTGACCATTGGATCTAGGTTAACAGATCCAATGGAGGAGATAAATTGTAGGAAATTAAGGTGAAAATCAGATAAAACATTGTAGAAATGGATCTGGAATGTCTAAAAGTGAAACACCCATGCGTGGAGGTTGGACATGTGAGCCCCACAGGCATGCCTAGAGGTGAAAAACTCTTGCGTGGAGGTTTTGCATGTGAATCATAAGTTTGTCTGGCAGTAACAAAAAGGAAGTGCATACATCATGTATCAGATCAGTTGGTACGATTGGAAGCCTGTAAGGCCGTGAAGTTAATGTTGAAGATAAGGCCGTATTTAAGTCTCCTCTTGAGTTAAATGTCTAGGGATGGATTTTCTTATTTCATTGTCTTTTATTTTCTTTTTTCCCATTTTTTTCGTTGAAATGGTGTATAATTACAAAAAAAAAAAAGGTTACAATTTAAGCTACCATTGAAACCTCTCTTTACGAGTATATGTACCAGAAAAAAAAAAAAAGGCTCCCGAGAAGACGTGAAATCTGAGGAAGGAGGTTTAGAGTCATCCCAAGGATGCTTCCGAAAAGCACAAGTGAGCGCCGTTACCCAACAGAAAAGATCTCCTCCAGCCAAAGCTTCCCCTGAGTTTATTTGTTCTAACAAAGGTTTTGTGCCATACGAAATTTGTTTCTAGAGAAAATCTCCGCAGCCATTTAACAGTAGTGGCCTTACACTTTTTCCTTCTGCTTTCAACTCCAAAGCAATCGAGCTCCTTGGGAGGCAAAAACTACCTCACATCTAACCAAACGAGGCCTACAATCAGATTTAGGGCCTTCTCACATAATATTTATTCCTAATCAAATGCTTGTGGGTTGTTCCAGCAATTTCATACCTATTTTATTTATATTTATACCAGATGGTGATTCATAATTGGAAATTGATTTACTAACACCATCCATCATGGTGCTGAGTTCATCCTGATAATTATACTTGCCAAATCACTGTTAATAGTTTATGTGAAACATAGACATCAAACTTACAGAAATGGAGTTCCTTGGAGCCTTGAAACTCTGAATCTTAAATCATCTTCCAGGCTCCTAATTTCGCTTATCCTCTATATATTGTTGATAAATAATGTTCTTTACGCTTCTTAACGATTTCTTTTTGAGCTTTTAGTTACTATTATTTTTTTAAATTAATTTTTTTTAACGATCCTGTTTCACAGGTGGAAAAGCTGGTCTTGATAAATGCTTGTGTGTATGTTAAATGCACCGGGCACCCTACAAAACTGCCGAATGTGGTAGCATATGCTGGGGTACGTCTCCATGGCACACAACTTAGTGCTGCCCATAATTAACATACCATTTCTTTTCTTGTAAATTACAATTACAATTTAACAATTTTAAACTAATTTTGGAAGATTGATTTGACGGAGTCAACAACCTTTTAGCTTTTTACTCTTCTCAATAAAATTGTTCACTGAGCATCTGTTCTTGTTAAAATTTTGTTTTACCAAACACTTATCATTTGCAATAATACTTTGAAGTCTGTGAATGTTCTTCGATATGAGAAAAAAAGAAATGCCATGACATATTCTTTCGCATAGCTCGGTGGTCAAAGTATCCCTAAATTTCTCTAAAAGACTAGATTTAAATTTTCACCTAACACTTGATTTAATTTTCAAGTACGTAAAGTTTTCTAACTGTATAATTTTCTCAGCAAGGAATATTGTCAGAATTTATGTAAAATAGAACAATACATCTGCAGATTTGAATATCCTTAATCTTCAAATAACATCTAAATGCTTGATTTTGGGAAATGGTTTGTCATGATGACAGAGCCTGAAGCCGTATAAGCACTGACAGTTATTTGTTAACGAATTGCCAGGTTTCTTTGTTGAAAAGCATCCCTTTGCGCCTTATTGCAAACAAGTTGGCTTTCAATGAACTTTCACTTTCTCGAAATCTAGAATGGACTAATGTAAGTTTGTTTCTCTTGTGTTCTCTCTGTGAAAGGTTGCTTTGAATATGTCATATAACCTACAAATCTCATCTCAGACACTTTAATGCTGATGGATAGTCTCTTTCTTTTCCCTGCCTTTGATTTCTTAAATATTTTTGTTTACAACGTAAACATCTTAAATTCCATTGGACTTTTGTAGTTTATTTTTCATTGAAAAAAAGGTAAAGATCTTTCTTGTAATCTTGACTTTGTGTTACCCTTAGACGAGTGTTTGAAATATGATCCATCAAATACTTTTGACTGTAATGAAATCTATTTGTCATAAATATGAAAGTGAGATATTTCTTCTTAGTTGTGTAGATTTCATATCTTGTTTAGTTGGTGCGTGATGACATGACAATCTTATAATGCTATTATACGGACTAGGTTGGCCGTTTGCACTGTCTATTGCCTTGGTGGGATGATACAACTGTTAATTTTATGAACAGTGGAGGCTATAATGTCATTTCCCAGATCAAACAGGTATGTCCATAAATAGCCATTATGATGCTGCAGTTTTTAACTCATTTTTGGATCTGTCATTAAATTTGAGTTTCTTTTGCTAAAATATTCGGGGAAAGTAAATTCAACCTTTTTCCATGGTGTTTAGCTGTAATTTCAAGTACTCGCAAGTATTTTCCTTTTTCCTTCCAAAATTATTGTAAAAAAAGTGTAAAGTGACACTAGTTTCAAAACTACTTTCAAGCACAATCTAAATATGTTTATCCCGATCATAGTGGTCTGGGATTCTTAGGTTGAAATGAAAAGGCATGTTTACAAGCTAAAGAATTTTTCAAATAATATATATCGTTGTAGGTTCAGATGATAGTTCCTGTCCTTGCAGTATGTTAACCACCTACGTTGTTATCTGTACTTGAATCAATAGGTCAAGCACAGAGCACTTATCATTGCAGGCGAAGATGACAAAATTATCCCCTATAAAGATGCCGTGGTGAGTTTTCATTTTTACTCAACTTAAGATATATAAATAAGATAGGAAACAAAGTTCCTTTGAAAGAATCTATCTACTCTGTTAAATTGCTTAGTTCTTCCATTTGTGATGATGTATCTGTCGTCCACGCTTTTGATTGGATTGCGCTTGGTTTTCTAAAATTTTATATAAGAAGGATATTGTGCAGATATCATGGGTTAGAAATAGAAATGGTTAAAGGGATAGGACATAAACCCTCTTTAAGATCACCCTTCAAACTATATTGACCTATAATGTGTTAATTGTTAAATATCCCAAGTTTTTCTATGTCAAATCTCAAATGTTAATACATTTAGGTGATTAGTTGTAATTGTTGAGATGCATATAAGTTGATTCAAACAGTGTTCTTTAGCATTCATGAGAATTATTTATTTATTAGTTTAATCAATATTTGGTGTAAATCTTGTTCTGCACTTAACTTCCATTCTTATTTCATGGTTCTTTAACATTCAAACATTATTATTTTACACTTTTAGTCCAAAATTTTGCATGAAAATTCAGTTTAATCACTGTTGTGATTAAACTTGATATAGGGATGACTTTCTAATTACCTAATGAATAGATGGCTACGTAAATGAGTATTTGAAGCCACGTAGTTGATTGGAACTCAAACTTTTACACAGCTTTATATTCTTTTTCAAAATGATTACCAAAAAATAACGACAATGACTAATTAGGGAATCTAGAGATACACAATATCTAAAGATCGAACAGGTAAAATAAAATAAACAAGATGAACACATCAAAATGAAGTGTGAAAGTTTAGGGACTAAAATTCAATCGATACAGATGATAGTGGAGTGCCTTCTCCATCAACCTTTCTGGGAGAAAGAAAAGTTTTTATGGCAAGCGGAGGTTTGTGTTGTGTCGTGGTGGTTGTAGAGTGAGAAAACAATAGGGCCTTGAGATAGATGGAAGAGAATCTTAGCAATATTTGGTCGTTTGTTATGTTGTCTCTTTAGGCTCCGGTAAAGGCTTTATGCAATTATTCGTTAGGTCTTATTCTACTTGATTGGAACTTGTTTCTTTCAGCAAGTTTTCTTTTGTGGTCTTGGTTTATTTGATGTGATTTTTCGTTTCTGCCACGAGAGTTTGTTCGGCTTTCCATTGTCCAGACTGTTTCTAGATCGAAAATTTGAGAGTGATATTGTTTTCATTGATATTGCAGAGACTGCAGTGTGAACTACCAAATGCTATAATGCGAATAATAACAGATAGTGGTCATCTTCCCCATGTCGACAGTCCTGCTTCTGTTTCAAAGCTTATTACAAATTTTGTGTTACATCATTCCTCATAGGAATTCTTTACACGTGTAAAACATCCCGATATACACACACATACATATATATATATATACATATACATATATTAATATTACATAGTTTATGTTATAAGTTTAGTTATCTAAGTGGTTCCTCAAATTTGCGAAATGTTGTTTTACAGGTAGGTTTATTTTTTTATTTTTTTATTTTTTAATAATATATATATTTCTTTTAAATTTGAAAATATGTTAATCTTTTATAAAGACTAATTTCAAGATAGGTAAAAGTACATAGACTAAATCTGATCATGACCGACTTGAAAAGGCCCTCCTTACGGGTGATTGCAAGATTTGATGAACATATCTAAAAAGAAGAAAATCTACAATTTTGATCATTTGAGTACTGAAAGGCAACAATTTTATTCTTGAAGTTTGAAAAAAAAAAATATATTTTCATAGTCCGTCCAGTGTCACGGTATTTTCATAGGCCCTAGTGTCACGATCATGCTTGTCTAGGGCATGTTACTCATGACCACATGTCTGCCTCCACTCTTTTTTACCATGCTTTTAACCTATGTATTTCCTTTTGTTAGGTAGTTTACTTTCTATGTACTTTTCTTAGTGTGTGACTACTCGTCCATTTCCATATGCAAGGGTTGGCGGATGTGTTTTTGTTCAGAATGCACTATGGGGGTAAGACAAATCATCATATCCTTATACTCGTGAGTTGTATGCTATAAAGTCGTATTGTTGTTTATTGCTTTCGAGTTATACGATTAATCTGCATTACTTAATCATGCTTTCAAACGTTTTCGAAAACCTTTTTCTCTAAACCTGTTTTCTAAAACCTTTTCTCAAGAATGGGGGTGTAGATTGTAAGAAATGCCTATTGTCTCACTCCCTCCTAGATACGACAACAGTTACTAACCCTTAACCAACATTTACTACCTACTCTAAACCATCTCCAATAGCAGAAACCTGATAAACATTTATAAAGTCTAGCACCGACTCATGCACAAGGAGTACATAACTTCATTATTAACATATCAACAAGCTTAACATACAATAGTTATAATATTAATGGACAACTAGATTCAACTGGTTCTAAAATAACCTAACTAGTCCCTGACATCCCTCATAACATGTGTACACTATTTATAAACATTAACCTAAGTTCCTTCTTCAGCCGAGTCTTTGAGTGGCAAAGTAGCAGTAAAATCAGCCTCGGGGAAATTGACCACTACTTGGGGAGGGAAAACATTTAAAAACCGTGAGCTAGTTGCCCAGTGAGTGACTTATAGAAACAGAAAATCTCATGCTTAAAAATCATATAAAACATGTAGACATATACTGAAATCATTTCCAAGCAACTTTCATAAAATCATAAACTATAAACATAACATCATGCCCTAAAGTACCGTCACACCTTAGTTGAGAACGAGCATTTATCGCCCCGGCTCCCAACGTCAATCTATGGCCAAGAGAGACCCACACTTCGGCCTCTTTACACTGAACTATGGCCAGGAGACCCATACTTTGGCCTCTCATTTAGAACTTCCTACATGCATGTGGAGTTTACTAAGTACCGTCAACATCTTAGGTACATTTCTCGGATACTTTCCCTACCTTCAGTATCTGGCCCACAAGGGCTAAACAGTTCCTAGAAAGCATGAATAAGCATAACTTAAAGCATAACATATTACATGGAAAATCTTTGTATGCATGCTTCAAACATTTAAGAAAATACTTAGCTTTACTAAAATGAACTAACTTATACACCTTGGCATGTGTTTACTTTAGATAACACATTTAGGTAAATTATGCTTTAGGAATGCTATGCATCTTTACAAGTCATTCTCATAAACATTAGTCGCTTGAAATACATATAAAATCTTAGCATGAGAAACATTTGGAATGCATGGTCTTTAAGTATAAAACATTGAAAACACTTAGTCACTCACAGGTCTTAGACTTGCTCCCTTAAAGCTTGGCAGGCTTCACCAATTTTCGTTACACTTACACATATAACATACTACTTTAACTACCACATTGGTCCCCCTTTTGAGACTAACTCTATAAACCAAGCTCACATTAATCATATCACGTCATGCCATTCCTAGCTTACCTTGGGCATCGGATACTTAGCCAAATTTTAGAGGCCTTAAGCTCTAATTGATCGCTTCATTACTATCGCCCACACTTCAACACTTAGCCAATTTCGGAGTGTCCAAGCTCTTGCCCGCGACACCACCCTATCGTGCGGCAAAGCACACACACCGTCTATCGCGCGGTTACTTCGCACTTGGGTGTCCTTTCGTGCGATCAGGCTTATGTCTAGCCTGGCTTATCGCCTCCTTTTTCTTGCTCGCACACCCTCACACGAATTCCCGTGCAACTTCGTCTGCAAGCTTCTTCCTATCGAGCTACTTGCTTATTCATGCCAAGCAGCTGCTTGCTTGTTCATCAAATTTCAGATTCGACTTCAAAAATTCATAACTAAATTTTCAGAACTCATCTCACGAAACTTCCTTCTACAAAGTCGTTTATAATTGTGTTAACAACATTACCTTAAAATTTCAGCTTGAAATTCTTTGTGGTGTTATTTGGAGCTTCAAACCTTCATCGTTGGCCCCAATTCAAGCAACTGCCTGCTTGTTCAATAATTTCCAGTTTAAACTTAAAAAATATATAACTCGAATTTCAGACCTCATCTTAATAAATTTTCTTCTACAAAGTTGTTTAGAATTGAGTTAACAATCTTACCTCAAAATTGCTGCTCAAAATTTCTCGTTGTTTGATTAGGAGCTTTAGATGTTCACCCCTGGCCCCAATTAACCCGAGAACCTGACCTTCATTCTCCAACCTTCTTCCTCAGGGGTTTTTCTCTGGCAGTCCCACCACGAAAATAGACTCCTTCAGCTTTCTAATGACACCAAAATCTCTCAGTTTGCACGAGGGAATTGTCCAAAATGAGCCTCAGAAGTTCCCTTTTCTTTTTATACCACTGCCCAATCTTTTGCATGAAATCTCTTAAGCCACATCGCCCACTAATGAAGATTTAAGGGTCAAGATTAGGTCAACTATCTTTCCTAACTCCACTTAGGGTGTTAGTCCAGCCTTAGGCATCATCTTATCGCATGGTTGGCTTAGCATGCCTTAGCCATTCCATCGCGCTGCAGCTCCTTGTCGCGTGGTCATTTAGCATCATGCACGACATCTACTCAAAATGCCCATTGCCGCGGCACGTCTAGCCTCGCACTTGCTACCCAGCTGCACGCTAACAGCCCACACACACATACTCAAATAAGAGGAGTAGGGTTCAGGTTTTACACCCATTGTGCCGTCGACTATTCAGATTTGGATTGGTTGACTTGTTTAAGGGTGAGAATAAGTGCCGCACAATCGTCTCGAAACCCTTATGAGGATGCGATTGTGACACCTAACGTCCAACTTATTTGAAATTATTGACACAGGAATGTTTAAATAAATGGATAGTTGAAGTGGTCTTTACATATTTACTTGGTATGATTAAAAGAAGAGTAAGGGGAGTTTGGGTTTGAACATAAGGTAGAGGGTGGCTTTTGGACTGTCTCATCACCTACAAATTTTCTCTTCCTTAATAACTTAATCTTTGCTCTATTTTGTGCATATATTTGATATCAATTCCAAGGCTATTCAAGGACTAAAGCAAGAAGGTATTGCAAAGAGTTTGAAGAACTTTGTTTCACTTGTTTGATTACGAGCATCAAATTGTAGGGTTAGATTCAAATGTAAGTTCCATTTATGATGATTAAATGAAGTCAAATATTATTAAGTCTAAATCAAGATAGAATTTAATTGAGTGCATCCAACGTATCATTTATTACAAGTTAAGCATCGATTAATGAAACTGTCTATAATTTCAAAGAACTTCAGGTGAAGCTTCATTTATATATAGAAGGTAACAACCCTTAAATTGACCAGTGACTTTTAGAGTTTCGGTTTACACTTAGAATATGATCAATCGTATGTTAGAATGTAAACAAAGTTTCAAGTTGGTTAGGGGGGAAGTGATCATGTGTACATAAACGAGAACAATTTATCTTCATTAGTATGAGATTTTTTTAGTAGTTTTGAAAGTAAAGTCATGGAAGTTTATCCAAAGTGGATAATATATACTTAAACCACTTAAGAGATAGATATATAATGTTGGTCAATCCCAAAAAGTGTTTTTTTTCTCCTCTTCTTCTAACCTTAATAATATTTGCAATTCTCACCCATTGTATGTATGTGTCTAACATTCATATTTGAGAGCTCTAGTAACATTCATATTTGTGAAATTTTCTATGAAAACCACAAAAACAAGATGGAGTTTTTCAATGGTGCTCTTAATTATAATTTCTCATGTTTGCAATGCAAATTATTCAACCTCTGATGACATTGCCATCACATTTTGTTATTATCAGTTAATTTCATTTTGTGTTTGTTTACTTTTGTTCTCAGCATTATTGCCATTACATATTTTCTTTATGAAATGAAAATTATGTTTACTGTTTAGAGGCTTTACATTTTTAGGCATACCTAAGGTAAATGAACCTTGCAACTAATTAAGGAGCTTAAAACTAAACTTAATATACTTTTCTTAGTTCTTAATTCTATTTTTGTTACCTACAAAGATTTTAAACTATAGGAAACATAGTAAATTGTGACAGTACAACTCAAGAGAAAGAGAAGAAAATTTGTTTTCTTACGCACACAATTTAGGAGAAACAATAATTGGAATATCTAATAAACAATTTCACTTACCTTGACTTACTTAAAAATGAAAAATCAAACACATATTTATACTAGAAGGAAAATATATAAAAAGACGTCATTAAATATTAATACATGTGACTCTTCATCAATACAAGAACATTGATCAATGTATTTAGTGATTCCATGTATCTAACTATTCATGTGCATGCAATTAAATGTAGTTCATGTATGTAAATGTATAGATTAATTTTAACATCCTCCCTTAATCAAGACTTAAGCAATCCCGAACTTTTCACTAAACTTAATAAATAAGTCAACTTCAATGCTTTTGTAAAAATATTTGTCACTTGATCTTGAGTTTTGCAATAGTTAACTATCACTTCTCCATCTTTAACGAAGTCATAAATGATACTTAATTCTAATATGCTTCTTTATTCTATGAAAAACTTGATTATTTGATATTGTGAACCATAATCACTAAATAAAATGGTCTCACATCTTTGAGCAACAACATGATGTTTATTTGAAGTCCATGAAAAAACACTCAGAAACAATAGTAAGAATAGAAACAGATGCACTTTAATGATAATCAACAATTACCTCCCCAGTTACTACATAAAAAAACCAGTCAATATTGATTCTAAAACTTTTTTGTAATAAATTCCAAACTAATGGTGCCAAGAATATGACGAAGAACTCTATTACCTATTTCTCAATGACTTCATTTTGGGTTGTCATGAATCTACATAACATACAACAAATAAAATATTAGGATTCGTTGCAGTTGAGTACATCAAGTTTTCAATTAAACTTTGATACAAACCAGGATCAACTTCTTCTCCAATATCATCCTTCCTCAATTTTAAATTTGCATTCATGGCCATGTTACAAGGAAAATTTTTTCCATCTAAATGTTTTCAACAAATCACCAGCATACTTTATTTATTTATTTTTAAAATTTTTGAGATGACAATCTCCATCTTCTTAGTTAACTTCAAATTTGAGAAAATAACGAATGAAACCCATATTCCTTATCATGGAGTTTGACAATGCTCATTTATAAGGGTTATTTAGGTTCTTCATTGAAGTTTATTGTAAAAAAGCAAGTGTTTTGTGATGAAAGTCATACCAAAAAGAACAATTTAGGTAAAAACAAGTTTGAAGTATGTTGTGAAATGTAAATGATTTGTTGATAATTGAGTCATTTTGTGTAGTTTTGGTGTTATTTTGTAGAAGCTCATACTTAAGACTCAACTGTGGCTTGTGTTTAGGATGCGGACACAACGTAACCTACTAAAACAAGAGCAAAACAAGACGGTTGGTAAACAGACCAAATGCGATAAAATTATGCCAACATCACCATTTGGCCCAGAAATGTATTGAAGGTTGTCAGAAGACTGAAGCCAAATTGCACCCGTAACTGGATATTGTCGACAAATTGCTGAAACACCGGATGTGGCAAATTATGATTTGATTACCCAATTACTGTTGAAATCATTAGAAGACGATCTCAAGGCATTGAAGGTTGATTGAAGACTCCCACGTCTATAAATAGAACCTCAAAGCTTCCTAATATTTGAGAGTTTGAGAGTTTAGGGCAAGAGATAAATGTGGTAGTAGTGGACTTGGAAATATTCTCTTACACAATAGTAGGTTTCATTGTTGTATTTTCTGAACAATTTTTTACGCGTATGATCTAACCGTTTACGGTCGCCTGCCAAAGACTAAAAATTAAATAAATTTATAAACTACCAAATCCTTCTCCTAACTATGATGGCATAGCAACAATGGTAAGTCTAGGTCGATTCGTAAGGAAGTGCTAGCATGAGTTTTTTTGTTAAGCTAATTGACTAATTAGAGCGGTAAATGAGAAGGAGGATTTGGTTGGATAGTGTGATAAGTGTGCAAGAAAATAAAAGGCAATGAGTGTATGTAACCAAAGATTGAATTTATCTAGTTTCGAGAGCAAGAGAGAATCTATGTAATTTCCATCATTGACTCCCATTAATTGAACATGCATTTGATTTATGTGTGCACAATGACCTATTTAGTCTAACCTAACTCAACGTTGCTACAGGCAGTTGAATCGCTCGATTAAACTAAGCAAGCATCCTAAATATCAATTAAAGTCTTAAGCAAAGACTTAATTAAACTACATGTCTTAAGTCCTTTCGATATGGTCATATAGAATTAAGAACATGTGCATTAAGTTTTAGGATTCCATTGTGTGATTAACCAATTGAGTAGCCTAACCAATTAACCAATTTTTTCTTTGAACCTACTTAAAACATGAACTCCAGGTTAGCCATAAAATACATGATTAACTAATTGCTACTTAAATGATTGAGCTAGACATTCGAGGGCAAACATGACGAAGCTACAAATCAATTAGCAAGGGCAACACACATTTACTAGGGATAGCCACACATAAACATGCATCTAAAAATTGAAATAGATTCAAAGAAGACATAAAATCAATATGCAATTAGTTCAACCACAAAAAACTCAAGAAAAATACATAAGTCTTGCTCCCTAACTAGATAAAATTACTTACCTCAACATCTCATGGATAAGATGGAGAAGAGATATATCCAATCTTTAATTACAACTCAAAAAAATTAAAATCATAAGATAAAATATTTAGAAAGACAAAAGAAGAAGAAGAAGAAATTTGAGTCTCTCCACGACCTCCATTGTTGAGTTTTATGTCATAAAACTTATGGTTTGTAAACAATAAACGAATTCTATTTTACAATAAATTTTTATTGAGGTTTATTCAGTAAAAATATTATTGAATATGTGAATTGCATTTAAAAACCTTAAATCCAATAAACTAAGAACCCTTGACTACAACATGAATACTCGAACTATATGTGGAGACATAAAAGTGAATCAAATTTGAGTAAATAGACAAAACGGTCTATAGTATAGGGACAAGGCTGAGTACCTTATCCTATCTTGGGGATACTATGCATGCGACCCACTTTGTATTCGATACAAACGATGCGATCCTGAATCGTTCATGTAAAGACATGCGAGTGGGGGCATCCTAAGCAATGAGTTTGCATAAGACCGGACCAAGAAATGGTCACCTTTACTTTATGACGTCGTTTACTGTTAAGACTGACAATTTCAATACGATAACCTAGGTAACTCAATCTTAATCCTGACCTGACTATGAGTTTCTGTTTATTCAAGATTATCCTTGAATCTGCATGGATAAGGGTGGCTTGAGTTCGCCAACTCAATAAGCCTACCATTTTAGGGGTAAGACCAAATAGATAGCTGGGGACAAAGTTTTGCAAGATGGTGTTGGGATTAGTTTCCTAATTCTCCCGGAGTCTTATAGTTTGTAAACTATACACATTGTTATGAATAAAATAAGAGTTATTTTATTTGACATTTATTCATATCCAGTAAACAAAGCTCCATGCTTATTGTATGTAAACTTAAGCATGTATATGAGATATACAAGTGGATCATGCCTTAAGTAATAACCTAAAAAGGTCTGTAGTATAAGAATCAAAGAGGGATACCCGATCCTGGTGATACTATGGATACGACCCACTTTGAAGAGGTTAACAAGTGTTGTGAACTACTACAGATGGTAGATCCTGACCATTCATGTATAGACATGCGACTTGAGGTGTCCTATACAAAGAGTTTGTATAAGACTGAACCATGAGATGACTAGTCTCTTTATATAACGCAGTTGATACTTGAGAGTTACATCTCACCTAAACGACCATAGGTGACATGACCTTAATCTTAAGTGTTTTGGGAATTCTTGCCTTTGAGGGCGGTCCTTTGATTAGTATGGATGAGAGTGGCCAGATTGCCAACTCAACATGCCTACTTTTTTGGGGATTTGTCTAATCTGGGAGTTGGGAACTCAGTTACACAAGATGAAATTCACTCCTTCCCTGAAGTAGGGGTAAGTAGATAGATTGCTCCCTTAAGGGCTGATTCCAGGTCTTGAACATAGTGGACACAACTTTGTTTTGGAATAGAAGACTTAATCATAGTAGGACTATGACTTATGTTCATTAGAGGGATCAGTGGTACTTAAGGAGTTAGATGTAACTATAGGGGCATAATGGTTATTGGCCCAACTATACTTACGAGTAATCTGTGAAGGGTTATCGCACTATTGATCGATTGATATGGACAAAAAAATATATCTATAGTGAGGAGAGTGTCTCTGTCGATCTTTAGTGGACTGTCCAACAATTAACGGATAGTGGATTCCGTGACTAAAGAGTTTAGTTAGTTATAGATCCAAGCTATAGGTCCATAACATCCCCTTGGTAGCTTAATGGATTCAAGTTGAGAATCAGTTCTTGGTGTTGATTTGAAATGTTCAAATTGACAAGAGGGAATTCGATTATATATGATATGATCGGTATGATGTATGAGATACATCAGGTGGAGGATTAACGTAAATGTGATTTACATTAAGTACCATAAAATAGAAAAAGAGCTATGGTTTATATGTTTCATGAGATGAAATTTTAAAACTATAGGTTATAAATATAGTATGGTAAGTTGGTTATCATATATATTTATAATAATATTAATTATTGGAAAATTATCTCTTTTTCTTTACTAACCAATTGAGTGGGAGGTTATTAATGGTTTAATGTTAACCGTGAGATAAAAGGAATTCTTAAAATTAGAAAAGTTTCTATTCTCGAAAAGAACTCACGGTTTGCTGTCAAGTGGAATTGTTTCACTAAACGATAGCTGAAAGAGAGACTAAACGATCGTGGAGTGTTACTATGCGATAGTTCACTCAACTGATCGTAGCTAAAGGATCGCAGGGCATTCTCTATACGATAGGTTACCTTCTTCTACAAGATTGAGCATTTGTCTATACGATAGACACGTCTCATCTCCCACTTGCTCAACCGTTTACACGATTGTTATTCCTCCGGTCTCTTCATCTAACCACACACAGTGCTCACACTTCTGGATTCTCACACCAAGAAAACTGAGGTAGCCATTGTGGTAGTGTCCTCACTCAACTCGACTGAGTTCGAGGTTTTGGAGGCCATTCATTGAGTTCATGATCTTGGAGATTGTTGAGTTCGTGTTTGCTGTTGATCGTGCTTTGTTGCGGTTGTTGTGTTCGAGCATTGTGTATTTCCGTCTTGGAGACTATTCGAGCGTTCATGATCGAAGGAGTTTGAAGCACGGGTCTTCAAAGGTATGATATTCTATCCTTTGATCTTATCCTAAAGCATTCTGTAATTTTGTATTGTGCATGACCTGTTAGTTTTCATTTTTTGACTGCAATTTTTAATGTTCAATTTCGATTGGAATTTGGTATGATCGTTCTATTGCTCATGAAAATCCTCATGTCTAATTTCCTTCAGATGGAACTCATTCATACTCAGTTTTAAAGATAGTAGATGGATTGTTCTCTAAAAGTGCTGACTCTGGGTCTTTAACCAGGTGCCCCACCCTCTCATTGGTCCGAGAGGGATTCGGTTTGGTAGTTGGATCACAAACCAATTTTTCATTAGAGGATCAATGAAACTTAAGGAACAAGATGTAATTACAAAGGTAAAATAGTATTTTTAACCCAATTATATTTACTAACAACTTGTGAAGGATCGACTTACTGATCATGGTTATATCGAATGGACAAAAATATACCTACAGTAAGAAGAGTGCAGCTACTGGGCTACAGTGGAGTATCTCGGTAGTTAACGAATGTTGGTTAACTAGTTTAAAGAGTTTAGCCGGTTAATCTCGGATCGTTGGAGCTCATGATCTTTAGGTTCATTAGGTCCCCGTACTAGCTCATATCAGATTAAACCTTAGAATAGTGTGATGAGAAAATTTAAAACGTTCAAATTTAATTTAGGAAGTAAATGTAATCATATTTGATATATTTAACGACTTATTGTTTAATTATGAATTAAACAATAAGAAGAGTTGGAAATAATGTATACATTATTAAATGTGGTATACATGAATAGGGATACATGATTGAGATTGGTATTAATGATTAATATAATATCAAATATTAAATTAATATTATTAATAATTAAATTGTTTTAATTAATTATTATATTTGATTTTATTTAAAAACTTATTTAAACTTAATTTTATTTAAAATTAATTTTTTGAATTTTGAATTTTGGAAATTCAAAATGGGAGAATCGATTTTTCCCAACTTTGAACCTCTTTATCACCTCAAAATTCCACTAAATTAATCCTTAATTTGCTGTCATTTTGAGGTAAATCTTTGGTGCATGATTTCTTCTTTAAATAGAAAAGGAATTTCTGAGATTAGTGTTGAAAGAATTAGCTTTTGAATCTGTTTTTAGTTCTCAAAACCAAAGCTCCAAGACTCTTTTTCCCTTAAAATTCATCACAATTTTATATCCCACAATCTATTCTAAGGCCGGGGAATAGAGGGGAAGACGTGTTCGTGATAAAAAATAACCAAAGGATTGGTTCAAGTTTGAGCTACATCATGGTTTTCTTTAACAAACTCTGTTTTTACAGTTTTGAACTAGCATGCTCAATCCTTAAAATTAATGTAGTTATTAGGTTCAAATTGCTTCTGCTTGCATGTTCTTTACTCTTACCATAACTTCGCACCTAAAAAACCCTTAAAACTTGAGGAGGAATATTTATAAAACTTGTAGAGCACTGCAACATTAGGCACCCTTGTCAGAGCACCAACCCTTGAGCAAAGCAGTGCTCAATGTTGCACTCTTCACTTGGCAACGTGCGCACGAGCCTTCACATTTCTATTAAAATCTGGAGCACCATGGTGCTCTCGTCTTGAGGTGCCCACTGCCTTCAAGCATAGCATGCAACGCTGTTGCGCTGACCTCAGGGCCATTTTTGGTCATTTCACTCCTATGAAGCTTTGGTTACTTAATTTCACTTCGGTAGCTCCAAATCAACCCCAATCAGCTTGCAAAGCTCCAAAGTGCATGATTTTCTCAAATTCCTACAAATAGAACCATTGAATCACATTAAACATAACAAGCAAAAAAGGAGATTAGAGACACAAAAATAGCTCTTTTCAAGAGCTATCAGTGTACACTTAGACATATGATAAAAGTATATCATTTTTGTTTAATCTTTTCATTCATATTATAAAGTTTATTTCAAATGGTAGCATTCGTAAGCACTTTTCAAAGTTGATAAAGGAGGGTTATTATGAAGTATACCTTAGAACATTGCAAAAAGGTGCTACATTTCGACATATGTGTGAAATATACTAAGACTTTTGATATACTTGACTATAATATAGAACACTGTATTGTGTATTGAGATGTGATGACACTAGAGGTGTGATATTATAAAGTATATTTGGAATGTACTAAGATATACAATTGAAAGTTCCAAATATATTATCATACTAAAATGTACTCGAATATACTATATCAAACCATATCATATTAAATAGACATTTAATTAAATTTGAGAATAATAATCTATTGTAATACATTATGAGGCATTATAATCCATGGTGTATTTTTAAAGAACATAGATCTAGCCATTGAAAATTTGGAGTTAAAATAAACTGTTTTCAAACAATAGAAACACAAAAACTAATCCATTTCTTGTCAATACAGTTGTGATAGTAGGTTGAATGTTGAAACGTTGAAATCTTCAATCTTAATGGTATTATTTTTTTTTCTCAGTCGATTCAAATTTGGATGCAAATTTTAGAATTTTGGAAGACACGATCGTTCTACAGTCTCTTTACTCTAAAGTTTGTTTGTCTGCGAACAAATTACTACCTCTCAACTAGTAAGATATACTATAATAAAAACAATAGTCAGGAAGTTAAGATGAATGTAAACATGAAAATAGTAATGCCCCATGCCCATAATTTGATACCCGATGACCCAACATTTCTTTGCATCCTCTACGATCTAGCAACATCATCCTTGTTTGTCTTAAATCACTTCAAAAAGTGAAAGTTATCCCTGCAAAGAAACGCATGTGCTTTCAGCATGCTTTGTCCACACTTGTTTCTTAGAAAAATTACCAAGAGATTGCTGGGATTGATGCCCTGAATCTCGTAGGTTTTGTAATTGTAATTGTATTGTACAAATAATTTATTTATCTAATAAAATAAAAAGGTATTTTATTTATCGTCTAGTTGCATTTATCCACCAAAACCAATAAACTAAGATGTAGGGTTATTTTCTGAAACTTAAACATATATGTAGAATCATACAGGCGGATCATGTTTAAGTGATAACCTAAACGATTTTTAGTAGATGGATAAGGCTGGGTACCTTATCCTGATGATACTACGAATACGACTTACTTTATAGTTGTTACAATTGTTGTAAAGTGCTACAAATAATCTAATCCTGATCATTCATGTATAAACATGTAAGTATGAGTGTTCTATGCAAAGAGTTTGTATAAGACTGGACCACGAAATGTATAGTCTCTCTATATAATACCATTGATAGTGGGACTTGCATTTCATCAGGATGACCATAGGTGACTTGACCTAAATCTTGAGTGAGTTGTGAACTCCTGCTTATGAAGGTGGTCCTTTTGTGTGGGTGAGAGTGATCAGTTTTGCCGACTCAATATGCCTACCTCTTTGAGGACTTGTCTGAGTGGGGACCTGAGAACACAACTACACAAGAAAGAATTCACTCATTCTCTATGGTTAGAGACTATAGATAAATTGCTCCCTTAAGAGCTGATTTTGGTGCTTAAACAATGTATCGCCACACCATTTCCTGGTCTGAGAGGATTTGATCATAGTTGGACTATAAATTATTGTTCATTAGAGGGATCATTAATACTTAAGGAGTTAAATGTAACTATAGGGGCAAAACGATAATTTTGGTCCCAATTGTATTTACGAGAAATTTGTGAAGGTCTATACACCGTTGATTAGTTATATCCATTGGACACAAAAATATATCTGTAGTGAGAAGAGTGCAACTGTTAGTCTTTAGTGAAGTGAATGACAGTTAATGAAAATTGATTAATTTAATAAAAGAGTTTGATTAATTAATCGAGTACTATTGGAGCGTCAAACTATAGGTCCATAAGATCCTCTCGTTAGCTCAATTGGGATAAAATAAGAATCGAATTAATTCAGATTAATTTGAATTGTTCAAATTAATAAAGGGAATTATATATATAAAATTGTATGAGATATAATTTGAGAGAGAGACAAAAACAAGCCGCCTTAATATGAATTTGATTTATATTAAATATTTGAGAGGATTTATATATATATATATTAAAGTATATTTATTAAAGTATAATAGAGAATTTAAAAGTATATTTATAAATTAAATAAATATTAGTTTCATTTAATTACATTTATGTTTTTTAATTACATAAAATTGGTTGTTAATTAAAGTACATATTAATTAAATGAAAATTATTTTTATTTTATTAAGTGTATATTTTAATTACATAAACTTTTCATTTTCTTTGATAAATTCTCTCATTATTATTTGGAAGTTGAAAATAAAGGTTCTTTCATCTTCCACTTGCACTATTATAAATACTCCAAAATATGTTGGAGTTGTAAGGTACTGAAAATATTGAAGTTGTTGAAGGTTTTGGAAAAATATTTTTTCTCTAAAAAAAAAATCATTCCATCTCCAAATTATTCAAAGAAGCCATAAAGTTACATGCTCCAGTATAATCTTGCGCCAATACCTCGTGCACCTGCCTGCACGGTCCAACACTCGCTCTACTGCATGGACGAATGCCCTCATCATTCTCTTGCGCTTACGACCTTAGCATGTGCTGCATGGTCCAATGCATCTCAGCGCGTCCTTGCGCCCAGGCCAACATACCCCTTTCATCCAACTTAACTCTCAGCGCATGTGCTCGCCGTTTGGCCTTTCAAGCTACTTGCTTGTTCAAGATTTCAGATTCAGATTAAAAATTTATTAACTAATTTTCCAGGCCGTTTCTCAAAAAATTTCCTTCTATAAACTTTCTCTAAAATCTTTAGCTTATCTTAAAATTTCAGCTCTGAATGCTTCGTGGTTTAGCCGGAATCCTCAAATTATCAAGACTAGCCCAAGCTTATCTGAGAGCTCGACCTTCAGCCGGATTCTTCACCCTCCAGCTCGATTCCTCTAGAATTTCCTTCCAGCAACCCAACCTCAGCAACTAGACACATTCAAGGTTTGAATGGCTCTAGAATCATTTCATTTGCACAAGTGAATTTCTCAAACTCTCTCTTTGAAGTCAAGCTTTCCTTTTGTACTAGCAGCTGCATGATTACCCTTTCATATCAAACTGCCACCTCTTCCTTAAAGGGATAATAATAAACCTAATTATGACAACTGGCTTAGCTGACTAATCACTAGGTTGATTTTTACGTCTTGGTCATCAACGCAACGATCAACTCTAAAGTAAATGCCTACAACCCTATGGCTGCATGTCTCTTTTACACAATGCATAGCCCATCCTTGGCCAACGCATAGCTCACTTTGAGGCTATTACACTGTCCTTGGTCGCATACCAAGCCAACGCATGTCCTACCCACACATAGCTTAGTCTTAACATAACATCAAACATTAGGCCTTACTCACTCCATCGCATAGTATAGTAAGTTATTCACGTACCGTTGGAGCTTTAAGCTACAGGTCCATAAGGTCCCCTTGGTAGCTCAATGGATTCAAGATGAGAATCAGTTCTTGGGGGTTGATTTGAAATGTCAAATTGACAAGAGGAAATTTAATTATATATGATGATGTATGAGACACATTAAGTGGAGGATTAATGTAAATATGATTTACATTAAGTACCACAAAATATAAAAAGAACTATGGTTTATATGTTTCATGAGATGAAATATTAAAACTATAGGTTATAAATATAATATGGTAAGTTGGTTATCATATTTATTTATAATAATATTAATTATTTGATAATTATCTCTTTTTCTCTAATAACCAATTGAGTGGGAGGTTATTGGCGGTTTTATGGTAACCGTGAGATAAAAGGAAAAATATTTTCCTAAAATAAGAGTTACTTGATTCGAAAATAACTTACCGCAAGGCTATCAAGTGAAATTGTTTCATTAAGTGATAGCTCATAAAGAGACTAAAGAATCGTGGGGTATCACTATACGATAGTTCACTTAGTTGGTCATAGCTAAACGATCGCTTGGCATTTTCTATACAATAGGTTGCCATCTTCTACGCGATTGAGCACATCGTCTATACGATAAAATGTGTCATCTCCCACTTGCTCAATCGTCTACACGATTGTTGTTCCTCTAGTCTCTTCCTCTAAACAAGATCATACAGAGCCCATAACTCCTAGATTCTCACACCGAGAATACCAAGGTAACCATTGTGGTGGTGTCCTCACTCAACTCGATTGATATTGAGGTTCTGAAGGCCATTCGTTGGGTTCGTGACTTTTGGCTGTTCGTGTTGTTCGTGTGGTGTTTGCTGTTGATCATGTTGTTGCATCGGTCATTGTGTTCAACGGCTGAGGTGCTATTCTTGGACGTATTGAATTGATTGAGGGAGATTGAAGAATGGTTCTTCAAAGGTACGTATACTCTATCTTTTGATCTCATCTGAAAGCATGCTATAATTTCGTATTGTGCATGACCTGTTAATTTCCGTTTCTTGTACTATAATTGTGTATGTTAAATTTTGAATGGAATTTGGAATGATCCTTTTGCTACTAATGAAAATTCTCATGTTTGATTTCCTTCAGAGTTCATACCGTGAAATCTATGCTCGACTTCGTGTCGCTTTTACCGCGATTGCTCCATTCGAAAAGTGTTTGCATGGGTCAATAACAAGGTGGATAAGGGAAGTAGTACATAGTAAGTGGGTGCAGGAAATGTGTCAACATATTCTACGGTCTCTTTCATTTGTTTGAATCGTGAGATTCTTATGTTGCACCTGTTGTCGTTTTTAGGTGGCACTAGCTAGTCATTTTTACGGCGATCCCCTCGGAGGATTGTAACATAAGATTCAGAACAATCAAAACTCCATAAATGAATAGGTTTCTTTGTTTCGGCTTGAACTTCTTCTTCCAATTTGGGGAAATATTCATACTGTTCTATGAAATCTAAAAATGGAGGGTTACACTTACAAGAGTTACTAAGTGTTAGTAAGTTCTTGACAAAAAATGGTAACTAAATGACTATAGGAATAAGAGTTATTCTGGATATAGTATTTAGTCAAGAATGTCTTGCTTTAGTGAAAGAGTTTTTTACTACCTCTTGGTAGCAATTATTCTGACTCGCTAAAGTATCGTTGCAAATAAATAAACAAATATGGGTACTTTATTATTTTGCTAAAATTTGATTTAGATATAACTTTCTCATAGAATTTGTTTATGTTTCAGTATGTCAAACTCGATTATACAGCTCTTAGCCTTCGATAAATTCAATGGGGAGAGTTATGCAAATTGGAAGTCAAACATAAACACAATACTAGTAGTTAATGATCTGAGATTCGTTTTAATAGAGGAACGTCATCCTCTTCCCAATCCTAATGCAACCCAAAATGTTTTAGATGCCTATGATTGATGGTCTGGACTAATGAAAAAACCAGAGCCTATATTTTAACAAGCATATCTGATGTGCTTACTAAAGAGCATGAAACCATGGTCATTGCTAGAGAGATTATGGAGTCATTGCAAGGTATGTTTGGACAGCCGTTCTCATCGGCAAGACATAATGCTATAAAATACATTTACAATTCGCGTATGAAGGAGGGGGCCTCTATTAGAGAACATGTCTTGGGCATAATGGTCCACTTGAACATAGTAGAAGCAAACAGTGTTGTCATAGACGAGAGGAGTCAAGTTAGTATGATAATGGAATCTCTTCTGAAGGGTTCTCTAAACTTTCATACAAATGTTGTACTGAATAAAATTGATTACAACTTGATAACTCTCTTGAATGAACTCCAGACTTATCAATCCTTAATGAAAAATAAAGAAGGGGACACAAATGTTACTTTCCAAAGAAAATTTTAGAAGGGTTTATCATCTAGTTCAAAACCCTCTAAAAAGAAGTCTGGATCTTCAAAGGATAAGAGTATCCAAATATAGAAAAGGGGAAAGGGAAGAAACAAACTTATGCTATTATGAGCAAGATGAAAGTTTTAAAAGGAAAATGTTTCCATTGTAACGTCGACGGGCATTGAAAATGCAATTTCCCTATGTATCATGCAGAGAAGAAAGCTAGAAGGCAAATCAAGGTAAATCTGATTTACTTGTAATAGAAACGTGTTTAGTGAAAGTTCTCACTTAACCTGGAGACTAGATTCAAGTGCCGCTAATCATATTTGCACTTTCATTTAGGAAACTAGTTCCTAGAAGCAGCTATTAGAAAACGGACTTTCAAAGTGGGAACAGGTGAAGTCATTTCAACAAAAGTAGTGGGAGGCATCAAATTATATTCTTTAGATTCTTGCATTTTACCAGAAAATGTATATTTTTTTACCTAAAATGAAAAGGAACTTAGTCTCTGTATCTTGTTTACTGGAACATATGTATAAAGTCACTTTGATGTAAATGAAGTCTCCATTAGTTCAAAAGGTGTTCAAATGTGTACAACTAAACTTGAAAATAACTTGTATGTTTTGAAAATCAATTAAGCAAAAGCCATTTTAAATATAGAGATGTTTAAAGCAGCATGTTCGGACTCAAAAATCGATGTCACTAATTGACTCCGAACCAAAACAAAAAAAAATTATTAAATACCGAACTACTCCTATCACTACTAAAACGTAGTAACAGTGGTACGTACGAGTCGATCCATAGAGAAGTGCGATTGGTTTCATTAAGTTAATTTTCTAACGAGAGTGATAAATGGTGGGTTTGATGTGAAAAAGATGACTTGCGTGAAATTAAAGTAAAGTGTAGTGGATATATGAAACGGTAATGGATTCTTTTAGCTCTCGGATCAAATAGTCATTCAATGTAAATTAAATCATAGTTTTCAGCCAACATATCATATATTCAAATTATGCATGCATAGCTACCCAATCGATGCAAATTAACTAATCTCTATAAGCTTGAAAATCAATTAATCTGACCGATCAAATGTCCTAATTCGTAGTTGAGGTTGGAAAGTCGTGCTCTAACTAACCTACATGCTTCTAGATGCAATTGAGTCCTCAGTGGCCATAAAAAACTAGAAACACATGTATTAAGATTTAGGATTCAACTATGTTGATGAAGTGTTAGGAAAACCATGTTCAAATAATCAATTTGTTCCTTAAATCTAGATTAAACGTGCGATGCAAAGATTCATGGACGGCTTAAAAACTTAATCGTGCTTATCTAATCTATGCTACAAGGGTAAATTCAAAGCATGGATGATACAAGGATGCGTGCGAGTTTAGTGTTACAATGCTGCACATTCTGCCTTAGAGCATCAGGCTAGCATTGCAACCCTGTGACAGTGGCAATTTTGTAATTTTCACTGTTTTGAGTCCTGATTGCTCAAATCACCTCCAAATTGCTTCAAATCAGTCCCCATTGACTCCGATTTCTTGGTTCTACCTCCTTGGTGCATGATACCTACGAAATAGGAAAATAAACACATAAAATCCATTAAAAAGTCAAAATTAAGCTAAGAATAATAGCTCTTTTTGAGAGCTAACACAATAGAAACTCAAAATAAAAAAGGAAGATTTCTCCTAACGCCTATCTTTGGCACTTAAGACTTGGTCACATAATCTCAACAAGATTGAGAGATTGGTAAAGAATGATCAACTAAATCAGTTAGAAGACAGATCTTTACCTCCATGTGAATCATATCTCGAGGGAAAAATGACTAAAAAATCTTTTTTTTAAAGAAAAGGTCTTAGAGCCAAAGAACCTCTAGAACTTATACATTTAGAACTTTGTGGTTCGGAGGATCTGAATATTATGTCAGTTATATTGATGACTTTTCCGTATATGGCTATATTTATGTAATGCATCATAAATCTGTGACTTTTGAAAGGTTCAAAGAGTATAAGACTGAGGTTGAGAATCTATTAGGTAAAATGATTAAATTACTTCGATCAGATCGGGGTGGTAAGTATATGGATTTATAATTCTAGAACTATTTAGTAGAACATGGAATTCAATCCCAACTCACATCATCTAACACACCACAACAAAATGGTGTAGCAGAAAGGAGAAATCGAACCTTGTTAGACATGGTTCATTCAATGATGAGTTATGCCTAGTTACCTCAGTCCTTTTTGGGGTATGCAGTACAAGCTATTGTACATATACTGAACATGGTTCCATAAAAAAGTGCTTCAAAAACATCGTAAGTGTTTCAGATACACCGTATGAATTATGGAGAGGACATAAAGGTAGTTTACGTCACTTCAGAATTTGGGGATGCTCGACACACGTGTTGGTGCAAAACTCTAAGAAATTGGAACGACGTTAAAAAATATGCCTATTTGTAGGATACTCTAAAGAAACAAAATGTGGTTTATTTTATGATCCTCAAGAAGAAAAAAATATTTGTATCGACGAATGCTACACTCTTAGAGAAAGATCACATAATAAATCATCAACCCGCAGTAAACTAGTATTAGATGAGATGTCCAAAGAATCTACAGATAATAAAAAAAAAGTTGTTGATCAAGTTGGTCCTTCAACAAAAGTTATTGATCCATCACATCCTTCTCATGGGTTGAGAATGCCTCGACGTAATAGGAGGATTGTTCAACAGCCTGACCGCTATATGGGTTTAACAGAAACTCAAGTCATCATACCTGATGATGGCTTAGAGGATCTATTGACCTTTAAACAGGTAATTGAAGATGTTGATAGAGATCAATGGATAAAACGCATGGACCTAAAAATAGAGTCGATGTACTTCAATTCTGTCTGGGAACTTGTAGATCAACCAAATGGGGTAAAACCTATTGGTTGCAAGTGGATCTACAAGAAAAAGCGAGATCAAACTTGTAAGGTACAAACCTAAAAAGCCAGACTTATGGAAAAAGGTTTTACCCAAAGAGAGGGGGTAGACTATAAAGAAACTTTATCTCCTGTTGTTATAACTAAATCTATTAGAATACTTTTACCCATTGTTGCTTTCTATGATTATGAAATCTTGCAAATGGATGTTAAGAAGCCTGTTTGAATGGTGACGAAGTATTTATATGTCTCAACCAGAAGGGTTTATTCAACAGGGTCAGGAGCAAAAAGTTCGTAGGCTTAGTAGATTCATTTGTGGATTAAAACAAGCATCTCAATCCTGAAATATAAGATTTGACACTGCGATCAAATGTTATGGCTTTGTACAAAATGTTGACGATACAAGAAAATAGTCAACAAGACTGTAGCTTTCTTGGTACTTTATGTAAACCCTCGAATCTCACTTAAGCAAGTTAGGTCAAACTTGGATAATAAGGAAAATAAGTGAATATTCTAAAAAGGAAGCTTGAGAATGATTAAAAGAGGAGGAAAATACCTTATGTGTTGAGAGTCAGATTTTTGAGGACAAAACATAAGATATAGTTAAGCTTGGTTAAAGAAGGGCAAAAATTTGACCAAATATGGGAACATGCATGGTTGCCATGAGGCATTAGTGTGAAGACTCAATGGGCGATGGCCTTATCATTTGGAGGTTAGGTAAGCATCTAGAAGAGTTAGTCTTGTCGGCTAAGTGTAGAGGCCAAGAGTAAGCATGTGTTGAAGCTTGTGAAGCATGGGCGCATGAGGTATTAAGATGCGCGGCAACCAAGGGTTGTAGAGGTTATGTGAGGCTAGGTGTTGGCCAAGTGCTTGCCTTGCACTAGTAATAGGCATGCATTAATCAAAGCCTTGAGAGGTTAGTTGAGTAAGGTGGTGCATAAGGCAAGGCATGAGGTGATGGCATGGCTAAGCAATGGCATAAGCGTGCTGTTTAGGCGATGGCATGAAGGCGTGATGCTTGGGCAAGGTGATGGGCCAATGCATGTGTTGGTCTAGAGGCATGCGACCAAGGGTGATATGTGATGGCCAAGGGTGATATGCGATGTCCAAGGGTGATAGACGATGGCCAGAGGGAGGATGTATCCAAGTAAGACCATGCAACCAAGGGAAGGACTATGCATCCAAATGGGGTTAGATGTTAGATGAGCCATGTGGCGAAGAAAGGCTATGTGGCCAAAAGGAAGTATGCGTTGAATGAAGTAAAATTGGGGAGCAAGGCTACGTTGACAGCAAATCAGGGCAAGTGGATAAATCTAGTGAAGCTTGGGATGAACCAAGGAGGAGGTGGACGCATCGCAGACATGCAAAAGGAGGTTATGTGTTGGCTCAAAAGGAGGAGGACACTTCAGCCTCATGCAAAGAAGTGATGGCAAGGTAGATGCATTGACACATGCATTGTGAAGGCATCTAGACATGCATAGGTAGCGTGGTGTCAAACATTGAGGGTTTTTGGGCTTCTATAAATAGAGCAGAAAGAGGACCTCAACTCTCACAATTCACTTGTTCAAATCTAGTAAAATTTATGTGAAAGTGTTGAGAAGGGAGTGTAGTAAGTGAACCTGGGTTGCCGTTCAATTTGGAGAAGTAAGGAGTGAGGAATTTGCATTGGAAGGTAGAAGGCCTAGTTGGATGCACAGGGTAGGCGCCATCACACTTCAATTTGGAGAAATGAGGAGTGAGTGGATTTTTTATATTTTTGTATCTTTAAATTATATAAGTTACTATGTATATATATGTAAGGTTTGAAATTGGCATGATCTGAAAATGTGTTTTTCTGGATTTTATTTATTGAATTGATTCTTGTTGTTTTGCATAACATGAATTACATTGAAAACTAGGATTGTACCCTGGAAAGTTGTTAGCATGTCTCAAGCACGTCTAATGAGATATTTTCGACATGTGCACATTCAGTGGCTATTAGGGTACTGGGATTGTTTCTTCAACATTCATATTGGGAAGTTCACAAGAATACCTAGAAAATACATGATCATGCCAGGGGTAGCCAGTTATCAGGCTGGAAGAGTTACATTCTTATGTGTTATGATTGCTTGATTGTGAAAATGGTTTCCAAAAATGAATTTATGAAACAAACCTATTTTCTTATGAAATGCACCACTCATTGGGCTTTTTAGCTCATGTTTTCCAATGTTCTATTTTCCTCCCCCCAAGGTAGCGGAAGCTAGACGTTATGGGAAAAGCCACTCAAGGTCTGCAACTGCCACTCTCTCATAGAGCAAAACTCGGATCGGGTTACTTTTGAATGTCATTAGGATTAACTAGGATTGGAAATATACTTAGTATGAATACTTGTAATTGCTACTCAAAGTTAATTAAAATTTTACATATTTGTTATCTGATGAGTTGGTAAAAGTAGGACAGTTGATATCACAAGGGTGGTGTCAATTGTATTCACATCTTCTTTCGGGTTTAGGGGATAAAATCTGGGAAGGGGTGTGACACTTTATGTTGATGATATCCTACTCATTGGGAATAAAACAAGATTCCTTGCTGACGTAAAAAGATGGCTAGTATCACAATTTCAAATGAAAGATTTTGGAGATGCACAATATGTTCTTGGAATCCAAATTGTTTGGAATCACAAGAACAGAATACTAGCACTATCTCAAGCATCTTATATTGACAAAATGTTGTCAAGATATAACATGTAAAATTCCAAAAAGGTTATGCTGCCTTTTAGACATGAAATTCATTTGTCTAAGGAACTGTGTTCTAAGACACTTCAAGAAATTGAGAAAATGAAAAGAATTCCTTATTCATCAGCAACTGGGAGCTTGATGTACGCTATATTATGTACACATCTCTATATATGCTTTGCAGTTGGAATCGTTAGCAGGTTTCAGTCTAACCCTAGACATAACCATTAGACTGCTGTTAAGAACATCCTCAAGTATCTTCGGAGAACGAGGGACTATATGCTCGAGTGTGGTCCTAAGGATTTGATTCTTACATGATACATTATTCCGATTTTCAAACTGATGTATATTCTAGAGAATCTACTTCAGGATCAATATTCACTCTAAATAGAGGAGCAATAGTGTGGAGAAGTGTCAAACAGATTTGTATTGCTAATTCCACGATGGAAGCTGAAACATGTGAAGCAGCTAAAGGAGCAGTATGGCTTAGAAAATTCATGACAGATTTGGAAGTAGTTCCAATTATGCATCTCCTAATCACACTGTATTGTGATAACAATAGAGCAGTTGCCAACTCAAAGGAACCTAGGAACCACAAGCGCAGAAAACACATCGAGATAAAGTATCATCTCAGTATGGAGATAGTACATAAAGGAGACGTGATAATCACGAAAATAGCCTCTGTAGATAATATAGCTGATCCATTTACCAAGGCCCTCATAGCTGAAGTGTTTGAGGGTCACCTAGTAGGATTGAGACTATGTGCTTCATAAATCTAGGGCAAGTGGGAGGATGATAAAGGTATATAGATGCCCTAGTTTATTGTATTTTCTCTTTTTCTCAACATTGTATATTTATATATATCCGTAACCAACTGAAATTTTAGTCCAAGTGGGAGATTGTTGGGAATGTTCTAAATCTTGAAGTTCGTAATAGAAACATATTTTATTTTCCAACAAAAGTATTATTGAAATTTCACTCTGTTATAAAATCCAATAAACGAACCGATGGATATAGTATGAATACTTTAACTTTATATAGAGACAAAAAAGAAGATCAAGTTATAGTATATAACCTAAAAGATTTATAAGTATATAGATGCGATTGGGTACCTCATCCTAGGGACATTATGGATGCGGCCCACTTATGTATATTACAAACGATGTGATCACGAATTTGTTCATGTGGAGACGTATGGGTGGAGGCATCCTATGCAAAAGACGTTTGCATAAGACCGGACCACGAAATAGTCACTTTTCTTTATAACAACCGTTTACGGTTAAAACTGACTTTTTCATTTCGATGATCTAGGGTGACTTGATCTCAATCCTGAGCTAACTATGAACTTCTATTTATTCGGGATTACCCTTTGATTTGCATAGGTGAGAGTAGTTCAATAGCACTTCTCAATAATTCTTCGATTTTGGAGATAAAACTAAATAGATAGATGGAGACATAGTCCTGCAAGATGGAGTTCACTCCGACCCAATTTAGGGTTAGCAGATAGGTTGTTCTCTTAAGTACTGGTTCCTAGTCTTGAACAAAGGGGTCTCGCCCTCTCATGGTAGAGAAAGATATGGTTTATTAGTTGGACTATAAACCAATTGTTCAATAGAGGATTAGTGGTGACTTAAGAAGCAAGATATATTTATAGGAGTAAAACAGTAATTTTGACCTAGCTGTAAATAAGAATAACCCGTGAAGGATTAACTTATTAATTATGGTTAAATCAAGTGGACAGAAATATATTTATAGTAAGGAGAGTGCAACTATCGAGCTATAGTTGTATGTCTCAGTAGTTAATGAATATTGATTATTTTGAATTAAAGACTTTAACCTATTAATCTCAAATCGTTTGAACACATGATTTATAGGTCCATAAGGTCCCTCTACTGGCTCGTAAAAGATTAAACCTTGGATTAAAAGATTGAGTGAATTTGAAGTATTAAAATTTGTATTTAGGGTTTGAATTTGAAATGTTCAATTTCAATTTAGGGTTTGAATAATTATATTCGATATAATTAATGTTTAATTTTATTGAAATTAAACGTAATTAGAGAGTTTAAAATATTTTAATATTGATTACATGAATAGGATTCGTGTTTGAATTAGGTGTTTTATTAAATTATTATTATTTAATTAATTAAATTTGTTTGATTAATTAATTAAATTAAATTTCATTTTAAAAATGAAGAAATTCAATTTTAAAAATTGAATTCAAATTGAATTGAATTTAATTTTAAATTAAATTTGTTTTTAAAATGAAAAATGAGAATTTAAAAAGAATTTTAAATCATCAAAGTGGATTTATCCCAAAATTTGATTTTGAGTGGATTAATCCATAAAATAAAATATAGCCCATGTTTATGCATGTTTACTCTATCAATAGACACCTCTTACTTCAAGATTTGAGTGGGAAATAGATGTTTATGCAAGTGGAGAAATCTCACGTTTAGTGGATTTTTCCAAATCAAATTTTCTTTTAATTTTTGAAATTCTTTTCAAAAATTAAACCAAATTTCAGCGTTAATTTATAATTAAACTAAAATTTTATTAATTTTGCAAAAAATTAGTTCAATAATTAGTTTTTAAGTAAAATTAATAATTAATTAAACAATTTAATTAATTCTATTAATTTAATATCAAATATTAAACTAATTAAACACCAATTCCACAGCCATGAATCCTTATTCATGTAATTAGTATTTAAATTGAATTTAAATATTATTCAATTCTCCAATTTCATTTAATTCGATAATTAAACATGTAATTATATCACATATAATTACTAATTCCCTTAATTCGAATTTGAACATTTGAAATTACTCATCACTCTATTCTAAGATTTATTCTATTTGTGAGCTAGTAGGGGGACCTAATGGACCTATAGATTATAGTCTCCAACGATCTGAGATTAATTGGCTAAACTCTTTAAACCGAACTAATCAACATTCGTTAACTATCGGGTCACTCCACTAAAGCCCAACAGTTGCACTCCTTTCACTATAGATATAATTGTGTTCACTCGATATAACCATAATTAGTAAGTTAACCCATCACGGGTTGTTCGTAATAATGGTTGGGTCATTAGCTGTTTTACCCTCGAGATTATCTCTTGTTTCTTAAGTCTTACTGATCCTTTAATGAAAAATTTGTTTGTGATCCAATCATCAAACCAAGTTCCTCTCAAGACAATGAGAGGGTGGGGCTCCTTGTTCAAGACTCCGAGTCAGCATTTAAGGGAACAACCTCTATACTATTCCTAAAAGTGGGAAGGAGTTAATTCCATCTTACACCCTATGTCCCCAATAATCTACCTGGTTTTACCTTTGATATAGGAGGCTTATTGAGCAGACGCTGTTGAGCCAACCCTCACCAATACAAATCTATGGATAATCCTGAATAAACAACAGTTCATAGTTAGCTTAGGATTAAGGTCAAGCTACCTAGATCATCACTTTGAAATAGTCAGTCTTAAAAAGTAATCAACATTATAAAGTAAGAATGACTTGTTTCTTGGTCTGGTCTTACACAAACTCATTGCATAGGATGCCTTCACTCGCATATATCCATATGAACGATTCAGGATTACATCGTTTGTTCTAAATACAAAGTAGGCCGCATCTAATAGTGTTACTAGAATAAGGTACCCAACCTTATTCATATACTATAGACCGTTCTAGCTATTTACTCAAACTTGACCCATTCTTATGTCTCCACATAAAGTCCAAGTATTCATCTAATAGACATACAACCCAACAAACTCCTACTTAAACTAAAACTTCAGTGGATTTATATATACACAAATATATACAATGTTGAGTAATGAGAGAATAAATACAATAAACTTAGGGCATCAGATACCTAGTATTTCTTCCACTTGCCTAGTTCTATCTATCTCGTACTTCTAGTCCCACTAGGTGACCCTTAAACACTTTAGTCGGGAGGGCCTTTGTTAATGGATCAACCAAGCTATCTTCTGAGGCTATCTGCATGATGATCACGTCTTCTGAGGCTGTGATCTTAATTGTTCATGTGATGATATGCGAGTGGAGATATTCTATACAAAGTGTTTCTATAAGACTGAGCTGCGAAATGATTAATCTCTTTATACCATTAATTGAAAAGATTAATATTTCATAAGATGACCATAGGTAACTCGCCATCAATCCTAAGTGAGTTATGAACTCCTGTCTATAAAGGCAGTCCTTTGTTTTGTATGAGTGAAGTGACCAGTATCGTCGACTTAATATGCCTACCATTTTGGGGATTTTTCTGACTGGGAGCTGGGAACGTAGCTACATATAGGGGTGTTCATGGGCTGGGTTGGGTTGGGTTCAAAGACTTTTTAGACCCAACCCAATTGTTTAGGTTATAAATTTCTTCAACCTAAATAACCCTTATTAAAAAATGAACCCAACTCAACCCAACCATGAAATATTTGGGTTGGGTTGGTTCGGGTTAATCGGGTCATTTATTTAAAATTTTGTTCTAAAAAGAAGCAAAACGTAAATATGTAAAAATCTAATTTCATTATTTTCATATATTGAATTAAGATTAACAACTCAATTTCAATTTATATAGTGAAAATTTTCTTTCTAAAGTGCAAAGAAACTACTTTAAGAGTTGTTGAAGAGTAAATTATTCAAAAAATATTGGAATTAAATAAAATTAAAATCAATATATGTATAAATAATTGTGTTATAAGTAATAAAAAATAAATATTTTAAAGTTATAATAAATTCGGGTTGGTTCGAGTTGGTTTGAGTTATATTAGTTAAACCCATGAACCAACCCAACCCATAAAATTTTCATTTATTTGAACCCAACCCAACCTAAATGAGTTGATATCCCAACCAAAACTGCACGGATTGGGTTGGGTTGATCGGTTTTTTTGGGTCATCGGGTTTTTTGAACACCCCTAGATATATAAGATGAAATTTACTCCTTCCCCTATTTAAGTTAAGTAGATAAATTACCAAAAAATGTCTCACCCTCTCACTGGCCTAGAGGGATTTAATTTATAGTTGGACTGATTATTCATTAGGGGATTAGTGGTACTTAAGGAGTTAGATTGTAATTATAGGGGTAAAACGATAACTTTGACCCAAATGTAGTTACGAGTGATTTGTGAAGGATTGACTTACTGTTGATTGGTTATATCCGGGGATACAAAAATATATCTACAGTGCGAAGAGTGCAGTTGTGGGTCTTTAATGGGGTGTTCTGCAGTTAATGAATATTGATTAATTTAATTAAAAAGTTTAATTAATTAATCTCGTATCATTAAAGCTTCTAATCTATAGGTCCATTAGGTCTTCTTGCTAGCTGACTAAAGATAAATCAAGAATAATTTAATTTTGAATTAATTTGAATTGTTCAAATTAAATAAAAGAATTAATTGTATGAGATACAATTAATATAATGTATATAGATATATTAAAGTTAATTTTGAATAAGATTCAAAATTATACTTTATTATATAAGAGAAAGATGAATATTTGTTTAAGATTCAAATATTGTTTATATGAATAAGATTTATATAAAATTATAGGCTAAAATTAATATGCATGAAATTCATATTAAAACTATAAGTTATATGAGTGGATGTTATTTGAATATGATTCAAATGAAATTAAATGTATGATATTTAATTTATTAATTGTTAATTAATTTATATTTATTTAATTATATATTAAATAAATTTATTAAAAATTACTCCCATGGGAGTAATGTGTGAGTTAGTGGAGCAAGTTGAAACTCCCTCTCCAAATCTCTTTCTCAATATCACGTTATTGAGAGTTTTTGCAGAGTGAGTGTTGGACATAAGTTTCTTTTTCTAAATGTTCCTTGCATTTTTCTCTCTACAACAAAAAGAAAATTTTTCTTTCCCTTAATAAATTTTTACAAAAACATTATTCTGTAAAAACTCTCCCATTCTAAAAGGTTTCCACAAACCTTCATTCTTATGTAAAGAATAGTAAAGAGGACTCAGTGATGATGTTTTGGTGCTTGTTCGTGACTGTTCATGGCTATATGCGAGTTCGCAGAAAAGGATTCGTAGAAGAAAGTTTTCAAGAGCAAGTCACCTCATCTATGTAATAACATGTTGTTTAATGTTTACCCTTTGTTCTGTTTACGCGTTCATGCGCTTCCGCTGCAAAATTCGATTCCTTCAATTGCACCATCTTTAGATAGAACTTCTTATGAGCATTGACATGAAAAATCTCTACATATTAGATATTTCAAAGGTTTTTTTATTGTAAATATTTTATTTTGAACGACAAGAAAAACTTGGAAATTTTTATTTTAAGAAAGATATTCGTATTTTGCTAGGATATTCCTTTAATAATATAATTTATAAAATTTTCAATGGAAGAACTTTAGTTATTGGCCACTTAAAAGATATAGATAATAAATAAATAAATAAATAAAAACGAAACCTACGTACAAGAAGTTTTCGTTGGTTTTTTTTTTCTTTTTCTTTTTTTTTTATTAGTTTTCTTTTATTTCTTTTTACTTTCAACCTCCACTTCACTTTCACTTTTTACACACAATCCATTCCTCTCTTTTTAAAATTTCATCTTCTCTAGAGAATTTTCGACTTTTCACATCTCTACGATCATAAAAAATTAGCAAAAAAGTGATCACCATTATTGCTCTCTCTCCCAACTTTCATTTTTCATTCTTTTCATCTTATTCTAAAGACAAATTTTTATTGTATTGTGAGATTTAAATTGAGTGAGCTCAAATTTGTACATCTACTCGTTTTAGATAGATGCGAATCAAGATAATTTCTTCTTTCTCATGTTGTTTATCTACTTGAAGAAGTGAAAATCCTCTTGCTTTGTCTCCATTATGCTCTTTCACTTGACATTTTTACCCGAACCATTTTCTATAACATTTTTGCAGTTTACAACATTGCATTACGTGAGTAGTATTTTAGATATCCCACAACATATATATCATACATTGCATTATTCATATTACATATAATATAGTTTGTACCATTCACTACATAATCATATCTATAGAATATATTTCATTTAATCGAATTCCTTAACCAATTATACTACAATATATAAATTACAGAACGATCCAATGCTCAACATAAAACATATATGTTAAAGTATATATCATAAAACAAAATGCGTAAATGATGAACCATCTCGCAAGCCTCATTTATATCAGAAATATTCATATTCTCAAATAACACAATATATATTTCACAATATATCATAAACCCCATTTAATTAGTCAGAGATCCCTCTCACACAATTTCATGTACCGAAAATGGCACATTTAAACCATCGGTAGAAACCGCAACCCATATTCTAAGATTATATATATCATAAACCTCATTTATATCATATCACAGAATCAAAATGTATATGTGAGAATAAAAATTATATCGAAGTACATACTTTAGGTTTTTAGAACTTTCACTATTCTATTCTAAAATAGAGCAGAAGAGAAGCTGAAATATTTGACTGAAATTGCTAGGAAAAAAAAAAAAGAAAAGAAAATGTTCCAGATCTTTCAGTGGAAGCAAATTGAATCGCCTCTGTTCTTCTTCATTCTCACTAACATTTGAAAAGAAGATGGAGAATATCGTAGGTTTGGAGATTTTGAAGTGATTTTCCAGATTATTTGAAATATTTTATGGGATAGTTTTTTTATTTTTATTATTTAATGCGCGCATGAATGAGGAGACCTTTCATTTTCCGAAACTGAAAAAACCCAATTAAACGTTGTTAGCAAATCTATCGTGGAGTATGTGATATGACTTTCTACAATGTAATTGTTGAAGAATACATTCAATGTAATTATTAAGTATTGAGTTATCAATTCCCATCCGAAATTGATTAAATACAAACTTTAATAAAAGAAGGTATTAGCTTCCAGCTCATTTAAAAAGCAGCAAGTGGTTTTCCTCTTCGGACTTGAATTTTACTTTTTGCAAAGCCCAAATCAATCTATTTTTATTAGTTTCTCAAAGCCCATCAGTGTAACAAGTTGTATCAGAGCCTCCAAGAAAACTTCAAGATTAATCAAGAACTAAAAGAAAGTGAATCTTGGAGCTTTTCGAAATTAAAGAAAAAGAAATGGTAGTAGCAAGATATGATATTGAAAATTTTGATGGGAAAGGAGACTTTGACTTGTGGAAAGCCAAGATCAAAGCAATCTTGGGGAAATAAAGGGCTCACAAGGGTCTTGAAGATCCAACCAAGCTACCTATAATAGCAACAGAAGAAGAGAGGGAGAATATGGAGCTAATTACTCATGGTACTCTTGTTCTTAATTTGCCAGACAGTGTATTAAGACAAGTAATTGACCAAGAAATGGCATTCAAGATGTGGACTAAGTTGAATGAGTTGTATGAGACAAAGAACCTGTCAAACAAGCTTTTCTTGAGGGAAAGGTTTTTCACCTTCAAGATGAGCTCTTCAAAATCGTTAACAGAAAATCTAGATGACTTTAAGAGGATTACAATCAAATTTAAGGCTCAAGGTGAAGAGATTGGAGTTGATAATGAAGCTTTTGTGCTTCTTAACTCACTATCAGATTCCTATAAGGATGTTAAGATTGTCCTAAAGTATAGTAGAGACTCTTTAACAACTGATATAATAATTTCAGCTCTTAAAATTAGAGAAATGGAGCTCCTAACCAACAAAGAAAATAAACCCAGTGTTGAGTGTTTATTTGTTAAAGGGAAGTCTAAACAGAGAAACAAGGAAAAGGGGAAGCAAAACTCAACAGAAGAAGATAAAGAAAAAACCAAGGTTAGCTGCAAATATTGTAAAAAGTTGGGACATCTAATCAAGGATTGTAGAACCTTGAAATGGAAAAATGAACAGAAGAATAAGCAATCACAATCACAGCCTCAACAGAAAAACTAGCAAAGTCTTCAGAAGAAGCCTCAGTCTGTGAGGACTCCTATTTCTATTCAGATGCCCTAGCTACATCAAATCTAAAGGCAGATGAAGGATCAGATAAGAACCTAGATTAGGTTCTAGACTTAGAGTATTCTTTTCATATGACACCCCACAAGGACTGGTTCGGCACATATAGAGATTTGGATGGAGGCTCAGTATACATGGGTAATAATAACTCATGTGATGAAATATTGGTATAAAATTGTGCGAATGTTACAATGAGTATGTGGGGAACGGGTTGGAAGGGATTAGCTAACACTTCATAAGATTGCGTTCAATTTATGCGATCATGCTACACACATACAACGGCATGTCATTTCTCAATGCAAATGCCATAGTTCCTATTTCTAGGACACATGTGATGTATACGATAGTATATAAGATAGAACTTATGCCTAAGCCTTTATTCTTGTCTATGCGATGATGAATGCTTCACACATACATAAGATGACCACATACTATCATATCCTATTTATAGGGTGCATGCGATGCATGATAGCAAACAGAACTTATCTCTAAGTCTCTATCTTTTGCTTATGCGGTTCTAATCTGACTCTCTCAAGCCTAGATTCTAACCCCACTCTCTAAAGTCTAGGTTCTTTCTTTAGACTACTTTCTCAAGTATCTCTAAAGGGTGAAGGGCGCATACATTAGACAAGATGATCAAATAAAATGAAGATCTTAGGTCATGCTAGCTAAGTGCTTCTCAACCTATTCAGAAATTTAGTTACTCATGCGCAATGTGAAGAGATTGAATAGATGTAGAGATGCAATTTTCATTTTATAAATAAAATCAGAATACAAAACGACAATGGAAAGTAGGGATAGGAAGCCCGGTAGCAATGACTTGCTTTTCAAGGATTTTATACTGTGTTTTACTCTACTCTGCCCAAAATAATGTTCTTGTTTTCGCAAGTGTCGGCCCTCTCTCTGTTTATAGCACCTCCCAACAGTCTTTTGAGCTACCCAGGAGTGATCTCTCGGCGTCTTCTGCTCTTCACTCGCCTCCGCCTTCTAAGTATAAAAATTAAATACTAACGTCTATCTATGATCTATCTTCTATGTATATGGCGAACTGTGTATATTTCGAACGAGAACTATTTTTTCGAACTCTCTTCACGGTGGTGGCCTTCGGTATTTATAGAGCTTCAAGGTGAAGAACTTTTCTCTCAAATGATTGCAATGATGGGCGATCATTAATTTGCGCCAATTAGTGGTCACTGAAAAGATGAATGTACTTGCTACAGTGCGTCGTTAACGGCTTGTCAACTAAATTCGGATTTAATCATCGTCAGCTTTTTGTCCCATCGGATTTATTATACTTTCACTTTGATGCACCATCTTTATACGACCACCTTCTTGAGCAGATCTTCGCGAACGTATACGATTGCGTAGCTTTGCGGTTGCAATCTTCTTACGCGCTTGGGTGCCGAATCCCTTAGATCACAATTTACTTTGCGCCAACGCATTTTCCTGCAATAAATAAGTAAATTAGCTGCTTTAATGCGATGGGCGCATGCGATCACAATATTCTTAACTTAATGCTTTTGGACACGATTTTGCATATTTTTACCGTCGCATTCCCACATTGTTTTATATCTTTGCGTTGTAATAACGTGCATTTCTGCCCGTTATCAGGAGCCAGGTACTTTTTAACCTTTGTAGATGATTACTCTAGAAAATGTTGGATATTTTTCCTTAAATCTAAGGACTTGGTGTTTGATAAATTCAAAGAATGAAAGATTATGGTTGAAAAGCAGTCTATCAGCCAAATAAAATGTCTTAGAACTGATAATGGGCTTGAGTTCTGTACAGAAGAGTTTAATGTCTTCTGTAGACAGTAGAGGATCATTAGACACATGACTGTTAGGTATATACCTCAGCAAAATTGGGTGGTAAAGAGATTGAATAGAATAATCATAGAAAGAGAGAAGTATCTTGTCAGATGCTATTCTTCTTGAGAAGTTTTGGGCTGAGGCAGCATCCTACACAGTCTATACTCTTAATAGATACCCTCATGCCTCTCTTGACTTGCTAACTTCAGAAGAAAGGTGGACCAAACAACCTCCTAACCTAAATAATCTAAGGGTGTTTGGTTGCACAGGTTTTGTACATCAGAACAAGGGGAAGTTGGTAGCCCGAACTGTGAAATGTATGTTTTCGGGTTTCGCTAAAGGAGTGAAGGGTTTCAGAATGTGCATTCTATAAAAAAAAAAGTGTATTACTAGTAAAGATGTTATTTTCAAGGAGAGTGAGATGTTCATGTAAAAACTTATTCCAACTGTTACAACACCTCAAGAAAAGTATGATACAATTGAGGTGGAACAAGTTCTTAACCCTACTACTGACCCCTCAAGCTCAGAATCATATTTTGATCAACTACCTCATCATGAAGAAGATGTAGAAGATGCTATTTCTGATCCAGAGCAAGAGGAATCAGATCTAAGGGGTTATAGCCTAGCAAGAGATAGGCAAAGAACTATAGTACCCCCTTCAAGATATGATGAGTATATCAATTTAGCTTTAAATGCTTCAGACCTAAATAATGAAACTGAACCCTCTACTTTTGAAGAAGTAATAAGTTGTCCTAAAGCTGAATTGTTGATAGAGGCAACAAATGAAGAAGTTGAATCACTTGTTAAAAATGACACTTGAGAGTTGACTCGCTTGCCTAAAGGGTGCAAATCAATTGCATCCAAATGGGTTTATAAGTACAAGGAAGGATTCCCTAATGGTCAAGGTACTAGATATAAGGCTAGTTTGATAGCTAAGGGATTTACTCAAAGACCAGGTATTGACTACAATGAAATATTTTCTCATATGGTCAAGCTAACTTCTATCAGACTTTTACTGTCTATTGTGGCTCAGAATGATCTAAAGCTTGAGCAACTTGATGTTAAAACAACTTTCCTACATGGTTTCCTAGATGAAGTCATTTACATGAGTCAACCTAAAGGGTATGAAGTCAGAGGAAAAGAAGATTATTTTTGTCTACTTAAAAGGTCAATATATGACCTTAAATAATCTCCTAGGTGTTGGAACAAAAGATTCAATGATTTTGTTCAGAAGAATGGTTTTACCAAGAGTTCTTATGATAGTTGTATTTATATAAACACTAACACCTACTCACATCCTATCTATCTACTTCTCTATATGGATGGTATGTTGTTATCAGGAACAACTATGCAAGACTTAAATAAAGTTAAAGATCTACTTAAATCAGAATTTGAAATGAAGGACATGGGTAATGCAAACAGAATATTAGGCATTGACATAATCAGAAACAGAAAATCATGCATACTTAGCATTTATCAGTCTCGATATTGTCAGAAGTTACTCAAGAAATATCATATGACAGAAGTTAAATCAGTTTGTACTCCTATTACAAATCATTTCAAACTTTCAGCAAAGAACTCACCAAAAGAATCAAACATTGAACATTTGAAGATAATGTCAACTATTCCTTATTCCTAAGTTGTGGGAAGTTTAATGTACGTAATGGTATCTACAAGGCTGAATATTGCTTATACTACAAGTCTGATAAGTAGGTACATGGCTAATCCGGGTAAGAGGCATTGAGAGGCAACTAAATAGATAATGAGGTATCTTAAAGGTACTTCAAGTGCCAAACTACTGTATCAACAATTATCAGACAAAGAACCGTAATTAGTAGGGTATGTTGACTCTGACTATGCTGGAGACTTAGACAAGAGGTGATCCCTATCAGGTTATATCTTCCTATATCGAAGGTGTGTTAGAAGTTGGGTCAGTAGTAGCCCTCTCCACTACTGAAGCTGAATTTATAGCCCTTTCAGAAGAAGTAAAGGATGGACTATGGCTAAAAAGACTCCTACGTGATTTTGGGATTAAGCAAGATACAATAAAGATTTTTTGTGATAATCAAAGTACTATATATTTGTCTAAGCATCCTCAATATCACAACAGAACGAAGCACATAGATGTGAAATTTCATTTCATATGAGAACAGATTGAAAATAAATAGATTGAAGTGTTAAAAGTACATACCTCAGAGAATGCTTCCGATATGTTAACCAAGACTTTCATTCAGCTCAAACTTTACAAATGTCTCGATATTTTAGGGTTTGAGCTAAGAGGGTTAGCAAAGATAAGCTGAAGAAACTACTTGAAGTTTTCTTTCAAGGTGGAGATTGTTAATAAAAGAAGGTGAAATCAACTTAAAAGTTTGTTGATTCAGTTATACTCAGAACTGTCTATAAATACTTTTGGAATCTTTACTTGTGTACTTAGAAAAAATACATTAGAAAAGTAGAAAAGGAAGAAGCTCATCTCTGTAAAAGAAAATAATCTCTCCATCTCTTAATGAATAGCTTCTCTTCGTGGATGTAAGCTATTTTGGGCTGAACCACGTTAATCCTTGGTGTTCTTGCTTCTTCTCTTCATCTACTTTATCTTCTTGCTCCGAATCTTCAGCTCCATCGCCATTCTTACAGTATTTCGGTAGCTCTTCCTCATTTTTCTTTTTTTTCTCTCTCTCGGTTTGCTTCTGCAAGAAAAGAATAACTTTTGTTAGTTATTAAAATCATTCCATTTCAGTGAGTGCTTGTGATTAATTTTGGTCGTCAACGTGTATGTTCAAGATCTTCCTTCACGTGGATTGTGCTTTTAGCACAAGGTATTAGCTTCGAGCTGATTTAAAAAGCAATAAGTAGTTTTCCTCTTTGAGCTTGAATTTTACTTTTTGCAAAGCCCAAATCAATCTATTTTTATTAGTTTCTCAAAACCCATCGGTGTAACACAAACAAAAAAGAAAAGGAAAACCCTAGACAGTAATATATTTTCGCATTTAAACCAATAATCATTCTTAGTTTTTCTCCCCAAGTATCAAATATATCTTTTGTTTTCGGATTTCTTTTTATATAACTATTTTTTCATGTGTCGTGACTTTTCTTTTCAATTTCTTCGATAAATTTATTTCAATATTCAGTTTTATGTAAAATCTATTTTCATTTGTTAAATCAATATTGTTATTTATCCTTTTTATATTCTTTTGTTATCATCTTATAACGTTTCGATTTCTTTAATAAATTTGTTACTAAGATTCAGTTTTATCTAAAATCTATTTTTGTTTGTTTTATTTTTTAAATTAATATCGTTATTTATCTTTTTAATATTATTTCGTTTATCTTCCTATTTCGTTTGTTATCTCGAACTATATTATTGTATTATTATCTATATTTACACATACGATATAATTGTATTGTAAAATTATAAGGGTTTAATTATCATTTTTTGTGATTCATGATTATAACAGTTTACATCCTGATTTTTCTCTACTAATATCAGTATGTTCTACTGCAATCCTCCACCAATTAGTTTCTTGTCTTCAAAATATACCCAAATCAATCTAATTTTTCAGCCTTAAATTTTTTTTATTATTTTCTTCGGTTGTGTATCTATATTTGTTTTTCATTAATGATTTCTAAAGTACTAAATACAGTGTATTTGCATTGGTTTAGATCTTTTTAGATTTGTTATAGGTTGCAACGTTGGTTTTTATCAATTTTAGTGTCCATGGGTAGTTGGGACATTTGTTAATTAGTATTTTTTATTTTTTTAAAAAAATGTTTTATTATTTTGAAAATTTTTTACTAAATGAAAGTTCAAAATTTACTATTTGTCTTGTTAGCTCCGTCTCAAATTCCTTTGATTTCATTAGCATGGTGTTTGGGTTAATTGAAATCAAAGCCCAAAAGAATTGAAAGAACTTGAAGGACAGAATCAAGAGTCAACCCATTCAAGATTTGGCCTCGGCTTTGCTTCTTTGCTATTTTATTACTCAGGCTCTTAATTTAAGAGGCAACCCTATTGGCCCATGACTTTATGTAGAACAAATTATTATTAATTAATCGGACTTTGTCTATTCTAATATCATTTTTTATGTCTAGAATTATCGATGACATAACAATAGAACTATTTTATGCTAACTTTCACGTTAGAATAACAAATTTCACGAGATTATAATGTTTGATTTATAGATTTGGAGAACAATAAAGATTTTAAACGAACTAAAAGAGTGCTAAGTAAGGAACTTAAATGGAAAAAAAGATGTGAAGTAAAATTAATTGTCTTAGGATACGTTATCCCAAGCATCTTAATGATGTCTATAGTGAAGTAAAAAAATTTGTACAAACAAAACATCTTTGATGGTACGACTTGAATAAATCACTGCTCACTCGACGTCACATATCCATCTCAATCCCATCTGACTCTGCAAGCAAAAAAAAAGTTCCTGACTATCTAAAGTCATACATGTAAAAAACTTCTAAAAGAATGTTAGTTTTTAAACTTGCAATTAAAATAAACTTTGCTTGAAAATCGAGCCATGGACTTTTTTCTTTTTTCTTTTTTCTTTTTGCTTACAATTGTGGGTGAATAGTATTCTTTGATTATTGATTAAGTAAACGGACACATTGGTTTTATTTTTTTTTTTTTTCATCACTTAACACACTTAATGTGTTTCTCAAGATACAATCTTTAATGTTACAATATTTATAATTATCTTTTCAACTAGAAAACCAATCTTAAGAACGAGATACTCAACAATATTAATCACTATACTAAAATTTGACCATGTGCACTTGTGACTTTACATATTTTCACATCCAACAACAAGTATTTGGCACTATTATTGTTGGGAGATTAGTGACTTTTTAGTTCAATCGATATGGTGAAGAACTCACTAGAGTTTACTTTAAAGTATCTACAGCCTGATGGAGCCGAAAGTATAACATCACATTTTTGACACAACGAACCCAATATACACGGTGGAGTTTTCTTTCTAAGGCATCTAAAATTAAATTACATTATAGTTGGGTGCCACTTTGATTAGGATCGTTTGTAGTTCATTCTCTTTTATCATTGTTGTTTCTTGTTGAGATTTTGGCTTCATTATCATATCATTGAGCTACCAATTGTCGTATGTCTCTACTTGTAATCATGAAAACTAGTTGGACCCCATAATTGATTATAGTGAAGATTTTGACTTAAGATCCATAGTTTTTTTTTTTTTTTTTTTTTTTAACTCTCCGCTTAAAGTGAAAGTATTGGTATCTCGTGTTTGTTTTTTTATTTATTGTTCCACTTGCTACATTTTCCACTAACTTTTTAACTCCTCATCTTGAGGTAGATTTTCACACTAGAATAATAATTGATCTCTAGAAAAATAGTGTTTATCCAACATAATAAAAGAATTTAGTTTGTCCTCATTACATTTGTAGTCCCAATTATATTGTTTTTCCTCATTTGTCCTCTTGCTTATACATTTTGGGGCCACCATCTGAAGCACATGACTAACAAATTTAAATTAAAATCGAAGCATTTGGATTATTCACAAGGCTCCAATAATCCCACAGAGATATTATTAAAATATTTTATTGCCAGTCACTTTCTGCAAATAATTCACGTGCATTTTTTTGGAGACAATAATAACATAAAATCTATCTAGAATTGATATGCACCAGAAATTTTTTGTTGCATATTGTCATAAAAAAATCCATTTTTTTTTTTTTAAAAATAAAAAATATCCAAACTTCATACATTCTACTTTCAAATTATCTACAAGAACGGTGGCCTTCCATATTTGGATTGGTTGATGGGTTTTTATGTAATTTTGAGTTAGATATATTTTTGGGAAATTGTACTTTATTTATGCATGTCTTTGAATATTTACATGGTATTTTAATAAATTACATGCAATACTAATTGTTTTTCTTTAAAAAATTGTACTTTATTTGTTGCATATCTTTGAAATTTTAATATTAACTCAAGTAACAATGTGAATTGTTAATTATGAATGAATTCAATTAAAAACATATATCACAAAATTTCCATTAAAACTATTTTTGAAACATAGTTAAGTGATCCTTGTAATAAGAAAATCACAAATAATGTAGAAAATCATATTTATTATTATTATTATTAATTTAATTCAACAATATAGAAGAGAGGATTCGAACTTCTAATCTTGTGGTTGATAGTTCATACTTTATGTTAGTTGAATTATACTCTTCTTAACTATTTTTGTTTGTTATCGCTAACAAAATCATTTCATATTATAAATACTTCCCTAATAAAATGAATGGATAAGTAAATAATAGAAGTTGTTATATAATGGTGTGAGAGTAATTTTGATAGATCCAAGCTTGTTAAAGAGGGGTAACTAGATAAATACCATTTTTAATAAGTACCATATTTAATTACTCCTTTTGAAGGAAAAAAAGGCCTTCTTTTCTTTAAAAAATGGTTAAATACTAATTTTAGAGAATTAATCAACTAAATTACCCTCATAAAAAATCAACAAACTTCCATAAAAAGGAAACAATGGTAAATCAAATCAAAAGAAAAGAAGACGTGACTAAATATATATAAATTCTAAAACCTGTAAAACTAGGAGACAATATATTTTGGTTCAAAATTAGATAAACTCTAATCTAACGTAACTTCTTCTCTTTTTTGTTTTTATATTTTTATATATTTTTTAATAGCAATGCCATCAACGAGTTTGGCATAACATGTCTTGTAGTTTGTAAATACAAATCACATATCTAATAAAATAAGAGGTATTTTTTTAATATTTAAACTGCATAAGTTCAATCCAATAAATTAAGATCCAAGGTTATTTTATGAAACTTAAACATGTATGTGGAGACATATAGGTGGATCATGTTTAAGGGATAACCTAAATGGTCTACAGTAGATGGATAAGACTAAGTACCTTATCCTAGTGACTCTACGAATATGACCCGCTTTGTAGATGTTATAATTGTTGTAAAAAGCTACAAATGATCAGATCTTAATCGTTCATGTGGAGACATGCGAGTGAGGATATTCTATACAAAGAGTTTGTATAAGATCAGGCCACGAAATGAATAGTCTTTATATATAACACCGCTACTAGAAGAGACTTACATTTCACTAGGATGACCATAGGTGACTTGACCTTAATCCTGAGTGAGTTGTGAACTCCTGTTTATAAGGGCAATCCTTTGATTTGCATAAGTGAGAGTGACCTTGTTAGCTAACTCAACAAGTCTACTATTTTGGGGACCTGTCCAAGTAGGGATCTAAGAATACAACTACACAAGATCGAATTCACTCCTTCCCATCCTTAAGGAAAGTAGATAAATTGCTCCCTTAATAGCTAATTCTGGGTCTTGAGCGTTGAGGCCTGAACCTCTTACTAACCTGAGAGGTTTTAGTTTATAGTTGGACTATAAACTGCTTCTTCATTAGAGGAAGGTAAAATGGTCATTTGATCCAGTTGTAGTTATGAGCGATTTGTGAAGGGTCGACTCATTGTTGATTGGTTATATCCGTGGAAACAAAAATATATCTACAGTGTGAAGAGTGCAGTTATTGGTTTTTGGTGGAGTGACCGGTAGTTAATGTAGATCAATTAATTTAAACAAAGAGTTTAATTAATTAATCTCATAACATTGGAGCTTCTAATCTATATGTTCATAAGGTTCTTTTGTTAGCTCACTAAAGGATAGATAAGAGGAATCATTTGAATTGTTCAAGTAAATTGATGAAATAGCATATTAATGAGATTAATATGATATGGTCAATTATAGATGTGATTTATAATTAAGAGAGAAATATTTGAATTAGATTCAAATATTAAATTCTTATGAATTAGATTCATGAAGAATTAATTAATTAATTTTAAGAGGTGAAGACAAATAAATCTTGTGCTGTTTATTTATTTAGTAATTAACTATATATATTAAATTGGATTTAATATGTATGGTTATTTAATTGGTATGTTAATTAATTGAATAAATGTTATTTAATTAATTGGGCTTAAGAGTAAATTGGGAAAGACTTGGAGAAGGGGTAAACCATTCTCCATATAAATATCCCTTTATGACCAATTTAAGGGATGGAATTTCATTGTGAAAAACCCTAGCCTCCAATTTAGATTTCCTCTCAAAGTTTTTCCTTTCAACCATTCTCTATTATTCTTCCCCTTCTAAGGTGATCGAGACCACTCTTCTACCCTTGGATTTCTAGAGAATAACAAGGTTGCACTTGCAATGGTGTCCCTTGTTCGTCGAAGAAATGTTCATGAGAAGACAGAAAGGAAAACATGAAGAGTTCGGGATTTGAAAAAGGTTTGTTGCTTTATCCCTTTGTTTTTTCTTTTAAAGCATGCTTCCTATAATGTTCATCCATTATTATTTCTATTTTATTTGCTATTTTTGTTTCCTTAAAAATCAAAAAACAAAATGCAAGACGATCTCAAGCTAACACGGGAATTCAATTCCCTTCACGAAAGGGGGAAGCTATCATTCAGACATGCCTTGTTGAGATTGATAAAGTCAATGCACATTCTCCATTTTCTATTAGCTTTCTTGACGAGTACTACATAAGACAACCATTGTGGGCAATGGACCTTCCGAATGAACTTTGTTTGCAATAGACCATCCACTTGCTCAGCTATTATCTCATTACGAACATGGTTAAAGGCTTGTCTCTTTTGACGCACTAGTTTGTAGCTTGGGTCAACGCTAAGTCGATGCACCATCACCTGTGAGTCTACCCCAACATGTCATCTGTAGACCAGCAAATACGTTTGTGTTGCTTCTTCGAAAAGCTATAATAGCTTCCCTCTCGTTAACTCTCAATCTCATCCTAACATTAACTCTCTGGTTGTCAGATAGTAATGGGATAGATTATAATGGCTCGGCTAGCTTGCCCTGAGGCTTGAGCTTACCTACTTGTTTGGGATTAGCTACATTGTCTAGGTTTGCTTCATCGACTGACAAGGCACTCACCATCGACTTTGAGACGTGCGATTCAAATACGGTCTCCTTCGTGATCTGAAGAGTCATCCCACACTAATGGCATGCACTACCTCTACTTTACCTTCTGAATTTCACTTGGCAGTTTGATAACATTCCCAAGACATGAGTTGTTCTCCTCTTACAATCCCGACTCCACTCAAAGTAGGAAACTTCAAGAGTTAATGATAAGTAGATGTTACATCTTTCTTTGATGAAGGGATGGTCTTCCTAATATGACATTGTAGATTGATTATCGTCCACCACTAAGAACTCCACCATAGTTGTTACATAGGTCATGCCCCTACGAGTTCTATGTTACCCTTTAGATATACTGATTGTCCACTAAACCCTAACAGTGGGGTTGCGTTTCTTTTTAATCATTCCCGTCCCAATCTCATTGCGTCGAAGGCACGAAGGGATATGATATCTGCAGAGCTGCCTCCATCTACTAGGATTTGATGCACTTTGATATTTGCTATGGTCAAAGACACAATTAAAGTGTCATTATGAGGTTGATGCAGACACTGTGCATCTTCATCAAAGAAAGTGAAAACTTTTTCTGTTGTAGTAGTAGAACATACCTCCCAGACCCTTAGAGTGAGTCTAGGCTCACATGTTTTGTTTTTCCACTTTCTTCTCGAGTCACCTCCGGAGGACCACCAAAGATTGTCTTAATTCCCCTGGGTGGTGTCGGTGTTCGATCTCTTCTGCTTCAAGTTGTTCTATTCTGGTTACTATTTTGGTCGCCACTTTCTCCCACGTACTTCTTCAACTGACCTCATTGAATTAGAGTTTCTATGGCCTCTTTGAGGTCGAAACAATCTGTGGTACTACGCAATATTTGTCTTTTTTTCTTCTGTGTGAATTGGCCTTTAGCATGACTGGCCATTTCAACATTTCTTTGTCTTGGATTTCCATCAAAATCTGCTCCCCAGGAACTGACGTGAATATTTTGTGTTGCACGCAAGTGTACATAGTCAAGTTATAATATTAAAACGACTTGTAAGGTCGTATTGTCCTTAGGGATCAAATTAACAAGTTATTGTTTAGATATCTCAAAATCGTGTCAGTTTTAGCTAAAGAATCAGAATCGAATTGAATTTGTGGTTTTGTGAAATAAAAGACAGCAAAAGAATTGATTGAAAATTTGAAAATAAAAGCATTCTAGGGTATTGAATTCGTTAATTACTTCATTAGATCTATTCTAGTCAATTCATAGAATCATGTATAAACATTATGCCTACATCTAGAAACTTAATTCAATATTACATTCTCTAAAAAATAACCTATTCTCATGCAACTCAATAGATAATGAATCTCATGAAATAAAATTAAGACACAAGGCATTAGGAATTGTCATCAACAACTTTCACTATTAACCTAACCTCGATCATGATAGATTAATAATGACTTAATGGTATATGTAAACCTTTAAGCTTGTTTTACTAGCTAATTATATTTAAGTCCTCTTAATTATGTAATTAAGCTCTTGTAAGTTACTTATGATGTTTGTATTAGTTGAAGCATGTTGGAAGCTGAATATATGTGTATGTATGATTGAATGAGGGAAACTATTCTAGGTATTAGCAAGCCATACTCTTGGGTACTTAGATGATAGAAAAATGTGCTAAGTATGGAATGTCAAGCTCTCAGGTGAAGTAGGGAGAAATTAACACTAAGAGGAAAGTAGAGGATTTTATGCATTGGAGCTATGACACGCTATACGACCAACCTCGTATGCAAGTGGTGAGGGCTAAGTTGGCAAACGAGGTGATTGGGGACCAATACGTCGAAGGTGTCGCTCAGAGGGTCCAACAATGAGTAGAAGTATGTGATGATCAGGAAAAGGCTTAAGTGACCGCAAGCCCAATGCAATGAAGTTGAGCAGAAGAGTTCAACTTAATTAGTTAATAAATGGGCTACGTGGAAACCTTAGAAATGTTGGGTTGAGGATTAATATGTCAGGTGGCGTTTAATTAAGATAAGCCTACATGCAAGCTCAAGTATAAATAGGCCTTGCAAAGAAGAGAAAAGTTTTGCCAAAAAGTTTCCTACACTTTAGAGGATGTGTTCTTGCCATTTGAAAGCTTGGAAGGAATTGAAGAAGTTCTTGGCAAGTTTGAGAGATTAAGGGGATTTTCGACCTATTTAGAATTTAATGCTCGAATTCAAATGTACGAGAGTTAAGATGTTTTTCAGTAAATTCACTAAAGGAGATCTAGTTAGTTAAAGGCTGGAATTGGAGTTATGGGATTTGGAAGATCGAAATCAGAAATGATATTATGGATGAATAAGTAGGTAGCTGCATTTGAAGAATAAACAAGCAGCTGACCAACCGATGATATGCGTTGATGCGTGTAAGCATTGACACAGTACTCACAACCAAGGCACATTGGATACGTTGCACAGTAGACGCTCATTGCATAGGCTAAGAAAGGTGTTCCAATGCCTACCTGAGCACTTGAGTAATGATTGCCATTTTTCAGCCAAGATATAAGGTAAAATGGCTACGTGTAGCTGATGCGATGAAATGGTTAGAATGCGATGAACTTAGTCACGATGCGATGAATTACTAGTATGCGATGAAGTTAAATTTATGTGTTAAGCTAAAAAATGGAGCTAATTATACTGACCAAGGGACCATTCTTTATTTCAGGACAGGCACAAATAAGAGAGGCTTACAAACCCTTGGATGAGTAGCTTAAGACAGTGAGTGACAAGTTTTAATAAATGATTCCTAATAATCTGTTTTGTGTATGATTTCCAACACATAATTAATTTAACATGCAGTTTTAGAACCATGATTTCTACAATGCATGCTTTACTCGTCTGTTGAACGCATGACCTATGTTTTTAAACAAACGAGATTTCACTCGTGAATTTAGCATGCAATTTTAGTAAGTAGCCTATGAATTATACTTGATATTTACAAAGCACTACGTCGTGATATGAGATTTATGAAGTATGGTTAACTAACATGAGTTTTCTGTTATTATATTTGTAATAAATGTTTTAATGCATTGTATAAACTCTACTCCAATGTTGGTACCGAAGGTATGGTAAGGTACCCAGATTTCAGTTATACTAGGGATCCTTAACATTGAAGGTATGGTAAAGTGATCAGGACCCAATCCAGCTCTACATGCACATATGACTCGTATTATCGATATTGATGAGATCGAGCAAAAGGACTCTTTCTCAACTAAGGCTATTAGGGATTATTCAGACAGAGGAGTAGAGGTGCTATAGAGGATAATAATGAGCTTACTTCAGGGTTTTCACATATGATATGATTTTTTGTTTTCGATTTTATCTCCTAACCCTGAAAATGATTATGTAAATGTTTTATAAGCAACCACATCTATGTTATTTTTGTTGAAGCATGCTTTATTTTAGATAGTCACTCTAGATATTTTAAGCTCATTCTTTTAAATGTTTTCTTTTTTTAGGTAGTAGTTAATGTCCCAAAGTCGAGTAGATCTGCCAGTTAGTCACTATCAGAATTCCCTAGTAACTTGAACTTTAGGTGGTCCACTTGTTATGTTTTAAATCCTAATTTTGTCTGTACATGTCTTGGAATTTCTGGGTAGAGTTTTGGAGTCAAATATTTTATGTGTAAATGTTTGTTAACTGAATGACTGTAATATAATGGATGTGAATTTTCTATATAATAACACCTGTGTAGTTAAGTGAAAGATGAGATGATGTATATAATTACCATAAGATTATTAACTGTTATCAGGTCAATAGGTGCTAAGGATATAGGTCCAGTAGTACAGGTTGGACATTAGTTGTCAACTGCTATCTTCACATCCCTTTTTAGGGTAAGAAGCTAATCTAGGAGGGGGTGTGACAAGTTGGTATCAGAGCATAAGATTTTGGGAATAGAGTCATGCATTAGACTAGGGGTATAAAAGTTATGTTATGAACCTAATAATGTATATGTTATATGGAGCATGCCTCAAGAAGCTGACGGACTAACTCAACAGACGATTGAAGGGGATCATGACCCTACCAGAGATCCCATAGTACGAGGGGATCACGATCCAGTTCGAGAACTAGTAGTATAGGAAGCTACATCTGAGAGAGAGTCTAGTACCCCTCAGGTTAGAGCCGATCATCAGATGGAGGATAAAGTCTTTTATTGAATTGCTCTTAGGCGGCAGCTAGGTAGGATCTATACAGGTAGATCCTGAGAAGAAGTATGGCATTGACAGGATGAAGGCATTGCGTGTAACCGCATTTGAGGGTAGGACTGCCTAGCAGATGCAGAAGCCTGGTTGATTCATATGGAGAAATGTTTCCAGGTTACTTAATGTCCTGAGGACCGTAAGGTCAAACTAGTTATATTTCTATTACAGAAAAGAGTAGAACGATGGTGGAGAGTGATAGATTCTAGAAGAAATAAGTTAGAGGTGATGACCTAGGATGAGTTTAAGAGGTTCTTTGAAGACAAATACTATCCTACTTCTTATCGTGAGGCAACGAGGAACGAGCTTCTGAAACTTGATTAAGGTAACATGACCGTTGCTGAATATGAGCAAAAGTATATAGAATTATCCAGGTATGTTTCTACGATTATAGTAGAGGAAAAAGACAGATGTAGACATTTCGAGAGCAGATTGAGAATGGAGATACGAACTCCGGTAACTGCTACAGCTAACTGAACGAACTTTTCCCAATTAGTAGAGATTGCAATGAGAGTGGTAGAGACTCCGGTGATTGGTCAAAAAGTGCTAAGAATATAGGTCCAGTAGTACAGGTTGGACAGTAGTTGTCATAAGAGGTCAAGTGTTGTCTTCACATCCCTTCTCAGGTTAAGAAGGTAATCTGGGAGGGGGTATGACAGTATAGATCCGATAAAACATTTAATCTCTAGTTAAACATTCAACCTAATAAATATCAATGGTCAATCAATAAGAATTAAGCATGATAACACTAAAAAGAAAAGTGTTCAACAAACATCCATAAAAAGAACTAAATTCAATCTAAATTCATAACTTCATCAATACCCTAAAACAACAACTTTAGCCACTCATAACTTGCAAAAATATATTTTCATACATCAATTCAAGCATAAGATTTAAAGAAAGAAAAGGAAACCGCAAAATCCTCTAAACTCACCTCGATTGTCACCTCGGGAACTCAAACTGTCTTCAAAATATCCTTCCAACTCTCTAACTTTTAAGCATAAACTCTCTTTAAGGTCTTAAATCTAAATCTTTAGCAGTTAACTCGGTCAAAATTCCCCCTTCATTAGGTCAAAATGGAATCAAATTATATAGAGCATGCAAATTTTGGCATAAAATCTTTATCAAAATTATCAGACTTTTCAAATAAGGAAAGATAGCATTGCGACATCTGATAGCAGCGTTGCAACGCTGGTTGAAAATTGCCAGAGCGTTGCAACACTATCCAGAGTGTTGCAACGATGCGTCTGATATTGCATCTACTACCTTTTTGCATTAAATCTCGCTTCATGTCATAACGTTGCAATACTACACCCAACAGTGCAATGCTCCCCTATTTTTTGCAACATGGCATTTTTCCTCTATTTTCTTCACTTCATTTGGTTCATTGCTTGGTTTTGACTCCTTTAAGCCTAATTTAGTCTTTTTTTTGGCTTATTTTGAGTATAATTCACATCTTCATCATTAATCTTTTAAATTAGTAGCAAACACATCAAATCTGATAAAAAAACACTAAAAATAATCCTAAATCTATGGCAAATAACATACATTTTATTTGCATTTCACCACCCAAACTTAAGATTTTGCTAGTTCCAAGCAAAAAAGAAACAAAAAAATAGAAAAGTTCTAAATAAGTGTGTGATAACTTGTAGAAATACAAGTTATTGTATCTCTTTTATTTAAAATAATAAGGGAAAGGCATGAAATTTAGATAACTTTTACCAATAAATCTATACAAAAAACGAAGCATGCGAACACATGCTTTTAACGCATAGCATATTTAAATTTTTGGCTAATTTTACTACTTCTAAGCAGAATATCCTTCAGCAGTCTGATGAACGTGCGATCGCATGTTGCATACCCACTGATGCGATCAAGCAGGAATTTCCATAGAAGAAAAGGAAAGATGATCGCATAAGCTACAAATGTTGAGGCATGACATGACATGGGTAGTCGGTGTCACATCACAAGTTGCATTGGTGGCTGACAGGAAAACTTTGTTAAAGATTCAATGAACCCTTGACACATTGCAGACAACGCGATAGGGTATGGAATTTAATGTGCTCTATCAACGCAATCATGAGTTAGAGAAAAGAAGTGCTCGCGAACGCCTATAAATACCCATGCAAATGCCATGGAAAATATACAGCGGGAGAGACGAGAAGAATACCATGAGAAGGGATTCTACTATAAACTCCTACCAATTTTCCATAGAAATTCTATAGTGAGAGCTTAGAATTCTAGGGAGAGAAGAGGATAATACTGTTCAATCGCCTAAGTGAAGTAGCTGTAAAATGAGCCAGAGGAAGCAAGACATTGCGAACCATGACTTGACTCTCTATCCCTTTCTCTTTGTTTTGTGTATTTGTATTATATTTCTTGTATTGACAAATTCACATTTGCAGTATAATACATATTTGTTATATATCTTATCTGACTTTTTCATCAACATCATGCGTAGCTAAATTGCCTCATGGGTTAAGAAGAATGTAGCTAACACGACTAAATAATTAAAGGAGTCATGCGATCAACTTGTTTTATGCATGCTTATATTTGTTGCTTGAATCAATTGAGAAATTGTTCTAAGTAAAGTTAATCTGATTAGGACCTCATAAAACAAGAGAAAATGTTCCTTAAATATAAGTACATTCTCTGCATATTACACGTATCACATGCATCTTAAAGTTAAGATAAAGTGGCAAAGAACACTAAGAAGTACTGGTTGTAACATTGAGTGTATAGTTTGATCGTGTAACCCATCTAGTTGTATAGAAAGAGTTAGTAAAAATCCTTCTCAACCCTCCTATCGCGTAACTATTATCCAACTCACACAGCTTCATTTCAAACATAATTCCCATCACATATTTAGGTTTAAGTTAGCTTATTCAATCAACCCCTTAAACATTTTAACTTGCACTAAGATCATATTTTTAGTTTCATCGCGCGCTTGCAAGCAATCCTGTGTTCGACCCTGGATTCACTAGGAACACTAGTCAAATTTGCACTTGGGTTTGACTAGATAAAACTGAGCGTTAAATCTCATGAGCATTCATATGTATAGAACGCATCAGTGTGCTAGTGATTTGATAACTGGTAGGAATACAAGTTATTACAGCTCAAATAAGTAAAACAATGACAGAATGCGATGATAAAATAGGCAATATCATGTCCGAAAGCATTAAACTGAAAGGAATTACAATCGCGAGCACTCATCAAATAAAAGCAGTTAATTTACCTATTTTATGTAGGTACAATACGATGGCGCATATGAAATTGCGATCCAAAGGCACAATGCGTCAGTGCGCTTGAAGTTGCGATCGCAAGTCATGCGATCATGAGAAGTCTCTTAAAAAGGTGACCGCATAAAGACCTCGCATCAAGGCGATAACATAATAAATCATGATGGGACGGAAAGCTGATAACGGTCGATTCTAAATTTAGTTTACAAGTCGTTAAAAGCCACACTATAGCAAGTATATTCAACTCTCGGTGACTATTAAACGACACAACAGAGTAGGGGAATTAATGCCGCCTATCATTGCAATCATTTGTAAGAAAAGCTACTTTACCTTGAAATCTATAAATACTGAAGGCCATCAGAGAGAAGGAATTAGTTAGTCCATTCCCGTACATACTTATACATATACATAGAGGACGGAGAGAGCAAGAAGATGAGGAAAAGCCGAGAGAAATAGCTCTCGGACAGATCAAGAGACTGTTGAAAAGCAATACAAAGGAGAGAGGGTCAACCCTTGTGAGAGCAAGAATCCACGACTAGAACAGAGTTGAAGTGATAAAAAACAGTGTTAAAGGCCACGGGAAGCAAGATATTGCTTACCGGGCTTGTTATCTCTCAAATCCATCTGTTATTTTGTATTCAGTACTTTATTTTCAAAAAATGGAAACTTTATTTCGATCTATGTTCAATCTCTCAATACCATGCATGAGTAGCTAAATTTCTGAATGTGTTGAGAAGTACTTAGCTAGCATGACTTAAGATTTACATTTTATGCGATCATTTTTTCTTATATATGCATCATTCACCCTTTGGACGTACTTGAAAAAGTAGTCTGAAGATAGAATCTAGGCTTGAGAGAGTCAGATTAGATCGCATAAACAAGAGTAGAAACTTAGACATAAGTTCTATCTGCTATTTACACATCGCATATACCCTAGAAATAAGATTGGTGGTATGCGGTCACCTTGTCTTATGTGTGTGTCATTCAACATTTGGACATACTTGAGAGAGTAGTCTAAAGATAGAATCTAGGTTTGAGAGAGTTGGATTAGATCGCATAAGCAAGAATAGAAACTTAGAAATAAGTTCTATCGAAATTTTCGCATATGCATCGCATGCGTCCTAGGAATAGTAATTGAGGCATTCTACATCGAGAAATGTAGTCTTGATATTTGTGTGTGGCTTGATTGCATAACTTATGCACAATCTTAGGAAATGTTAGCTAAACCCCTTCTTAACCCCTTCATCGCATACTCATTGTAACTCTACGCTTTTGTCACTCCACGTCAACTCCGTCGCATAGGAAAAATCTAAATAAAAACACTATCCACTTCACTTTTTCACTACCGCAATAAAATTAAAGAGTGTTGCATATCTACTTAGTAGTCCCTGTGTTCGACCCTGGACTTACCAGAAAACCTAAGAAGGCTTATACTTGGGTCTTGTTAGGAAAACTTGCATGATCACCGCATAACACACATCATCGCATACTCACACCATAATTCTACGCATTATGATTCATGCCTCAAAGAATAGTCAATTGAGAACTCAAGCAGAATCATTCAAGCAAGTCTGTCGTTATGATTGTCGATGGCAAAATTTAATTATCTCCCATGTGTGCTTGTGTGCGAGACACATTCAATTTAAAACTCAGAAACTAAAATTAGCTCCAAGAAAGCTTCTCTAGCTTTCCCCTTACTTTGGCTCATGCACCAATCATCAAGTATCCACACATTACAAGAAAGTAATATGTCCACTAAGGTGCCTTAGTATTAACAACAAAGGGCCCTAAACTTGCATCATTTTACCTAGGGATACTAACTTTCACACACTCACTATAGGGAACTATACCTAGTCAATTCTCAGGTGTCTTAACTAATCATAAGAAGGTAGCTCTTTTTACCCCCATCCATGCATACACATTACAAGTTTACAAAACCTAAAATAGAATCTTTCTTTTAAGCACATGAGTGTACACTCTTTTTTTCAAAGGCTAACAAAATATTTTTTTTCTTTTGTCTTAGTCTAACATACAAACCATTATGCATATCAACTTTCTAACTATTGGGGCCTTTCGAGGTGACAACCAAATACACTAAACATGATTCTGGTTTTAATTAACATTTCTAAATTAAAGTGACTACATTCTCATGATATAGGAAACTCAAAGGACATAGATAAATCATACTTTAAGATACTCTCATATTTCCACTATGAGTCATTCAACATGTATATTCAAGTCTCATTATGGACAATCAACATCAACAACACGAAACAAAGAACTCATCTAAATATTCTCAATTCACAATCAAAATTTTAAAATTTTTTGAAATTTCACAAAAAAAAACATGCATATCATCAATAAAAACACATTAGCATGCATATAGGATAAAAACAAACAACACAAAAATAAAAATGTCTTCCCCACCCCAAACGTAAAAATATGTATTGTCCTCAATGCATGATTAAGATAGAAATACAAGCCTAGGAGTATATGAGAGTCCATCGAATAGGTGTCCTCAATGCATGATTAAGATAGAAATACAAGCCTAGGAGTATATGAGAGTCCATCGAATAGGTGTCCTCAATGCATGATTAAGATAGAAATACAAGCCTAGGAGTGTATGAGAGTCGAGCAAATAGGCTTTAGGACTGAGTACTTTTTTTGTGTTAGACAAAGATCCTGAAAAATGAAAAATTATGAGTGACATCCTGATTTAAAAAATAAAAAATAAAGAAAAATAAAGAAAGCAGTAAAAATATTGAGTTGCCTCCCAACGAGTGCTTAGTTTAACGACTTTTAGCTAGATGGGGCTTATCAATTATGTCGGATAGCAAGTGGATTTTTTCATGTCAATCCTAGAACATCCTAGAATAAAGAATGTTATCACTAAAATTAGCATTGCCAGTAAAAGTATCATGCATCACTTCTTTCTCCTTTATCTCAACATCTCCTTTACAAACATAATCAATAACATTCACTGTATCATCTTTAGGAGTATTGAAAAAGTAGGAATTTTATTCAAGTTAGCATTACATTAATTACCCACTCCATCATCTTTATCAACTACCTTAGAAGAAGACTCACCATTCAAAAAAGAGGAACCATCATTCAAAGAGCATTTATCAGGAGAATGGAAAATATGAACGAACTTACAAGTCTCATGAGGCTGAATATCTGTATGTTTAAAAGTTTTGTAAAGATCAAATTTTACCTCTTCATCATTGAATCTAAATGTTGGTTAACCATCTTGCACATCAATGAGAGCTCCACCGATAGTCAAGAATGGTCTTTTAAGAATTATTGAAGTGTCAGCATCTTCTTCCATATCAAGCACCACAAAATCCACTGGAAATATGAACTTGTCTACCTTAACCAACACATCCTCTACAATACCATAAGGATGAGCATATGATCAGTCAACTAATTGCAAGGAAATGTTGGTTTCAGCTATCCAATGTTGAGCATCCTAAAAATAGACAAAGACATTAAATTAATGGAAGCTCCAAGATCATACAGAGCTTTATTAATCATTATATCACTTAATTAACAAGGAATAGAAAAACTCCCTGGATCTTTCAATTTTGGAGGCAATTTCTTTAGTATCACCGCACTACACAATTCATTCAAAACTATTGTTTCATGTTTACAAAATTTATTCTTCCATGACAAGACCTCTTTCATGAATTTAGCATATTTTGGCATCTTTTCTAAACCTTCAGCAAAAGGTACATTAATATGCAACTTCTTAAATATTTCTAAAAATGTATAAAACCATGTTTCATCATTTTTTCCCTAAACCTTTGAGGATATGGAATAGAATTAGGAACAAAAGTAAAGGGTTAGAAGTACTCTCCATTTTTTACTCAGACATTTCTGCGAGCTTTCTCCTTTGTAGGCTCATCAACAAAGGTTGATTCAACCTCCTCTTGAATTGGCTCATCATCATCATGTAGATGCTTGTTTAATTTTTTTTTCCACTTCTAAGTGTGATTGATTTGTATTCTTCCCTAGGATTTTTCTCAGGACAACTAGGAAACTTACTTTTTTGCAAGGTTTGCATAGCAGAAGCCACTTGATTCATTTGCATCTCCAAATTCTAAATGAATTTTTCATGGTTTTGTATGGTGCTCAAGATAACATTGACTGAATTCCCTAAAGTAGATGTTTGTTCTGTTGGACCAGTATGGCAACCCTGGGGGGAGGGGAGGGGGTGAATAGGGTTTAATTAAACTTTTTCTTAAAGCATGTTCAATTTGATCTAATTAGATATTTATAAATTAAATTAATAAAAACTCTAATTAATTCTAAATAAAAAGATTGATAAAAATTATGTAACAATATACTCAATCAATCTCAATCAACAAAATCAAGCAATTAACATTAAAAGTAAAAATAACTAGAAAAGAGATAGAGAAGAAGACACCGTGATTTTTATAGTGGTTCAGTCAAACATGATCTACATCCACCTTCCTACACGCCTCTTGGGACTTTGATTAAAAAATTTTCTTTGACTCTTTCCACAGATGAGAGTCGAATTGCTACCTTGCTCCTTTTACGGGTTTAAGAGAAAACCCGATCGTTTCCACGAGTTAGGATCCAACCGTTACAATGTTTTGAAGCCTTAAATCACACAATAAAACTCTCTAGAAAGAGTGAGTATACAAGTTTGAGCTCACACACTTTAATCCTCACAATACAATAAAAATTCCTCTCAAGAATAAGATGAAAAGAAAGAAAATTGGAAGTTTGTAGAGGAGTAACAACGGTGGCTCCTTTTTTTTTTTTTTTTTTTTTTTTTTTTTTTTTTTTGAGAATTGTAAAATATGAAAAGTTGAAATAATTTTGGAGAAGATGAAGTATAAAAAGAGAGGGAAGTGGGGTAAAAAGTGGATTTTAATTTGAGCAATTAGATTATTCAAAAAACTAAATTGAATGGTTGAGATTTAAACTCAACTAGCCGTTAGACACAACAAACTATAATATAATAATATATATCATCTAAAAACATTTCTTTTAAAACCCACTAAAAAAAAATCCACCGTGTGTCAAAAAGTAGATGTTAGACACAAACATAAAATAATATTAAATTTATTATAATTTTTTAAAATTTATTTTTTTAATAAAACTAAAATCCACCAATTGCAATTTTAAGCCCCATGTGTCACTCACTCTATAGTTCCAAGTGGCACTCTCTAATTGGTCCAATTTGATGATTAATTCGCCATGTCATCGTCTCGAGTATTTTTCCGTTACATTTCTTTTGGTCATATCTTTTTCATCCGAACTCCGATTTGGGTGATTCAAAAGGCATCGGAATCATTGTTTTGAGCTCTATGCTATAACTTATTTAAAATAATAAAATTATTAGTAAATAAAATCAGATTTGTTATCATCAAAATATTAATTAATTAAAATTAATTAATTTGAGATTAAGAAGCAAAAAGCCAACAATCTCCCCTTTTTGATGATGAAAAATCATAGAAGAAAAATAACTTGAAATGCACATAATTATAGCAATACATATGATCAATAAATATTTTCAATATCAATTATACGTATCACCACAAAGATCATGCTTGAAATTCATTCAAAAGAATTAACTTCTTCCCTTTAATTAATTCTCCCTTTAAATAATACATTCAATAGAAACAATCACTCAACATATAGCACATTTTTCATATACTTCTCCCCTTTTGGAATCATAAAAAAAATAATAAACATACAAATGCTCCCCCTAAAAATATGACATATACAAAGATTCCAATTCTACCCTTTTCAATATGCATTATATAATAGTATGAAGTAAGATAGGAAATCAAGATGCATCACAATGAATAATACCAAGCTCAAGCCTATTTTCGTAAAAAACTTTCTTCATTCAAATACTTGGTAAAAATATTCGCTAATTGATTATTCGAGCTTACAAATTCAAGAGTAATATTATCATTTTGCACACGTTCTCTAATAAAATGATGCCTAATATCAATATGCTTAGTCCTAAAATGATGGATAGGATTCTTAGTCAAATTAATAGCACTAGTATTATTACAAAATATGGGCAAACTATCAAACGTTAATCCAAAATTACAAAAAAGTTTATTACATCTAAAGAATTTGTGCACAACAACTAGCAACCACAATATATTCCACTTCGGTAGTGGATAAAGCAACCGAATTTTTCTTTTTACTATACCAAGATACTAAGGAACTACCAAGAAATTAGCAAGTCCCACTAGTATACTTACGGTCAAGTAAACTACAGGCAAAATCTGCATCAAAATATCCAACCAAAGTAAATTCAACATTTCTAGGATACCACAAGCCTACATCAATAGTTCCAAGCAAATATTTAAATACTCTTTTAACGGTATGCAAATGTGATTCCTTAGGAGAAGATTGAAATCTAGCATGTAGACATACACTAAACAAGCTATGGGTCTACTACGATCAAATAAAGTAAACATCCGACCATACTTCGATAAGTCTTTATGTCAATGCATTTACCTTTTTCATCTTTATCAAGCTTAGTGGTAGTGCTATTAGGAGTTTTTGCAATTTTACCTTCATAAAATTTGAACCTCTTGAGCAAATCCCTAGTGTATTTTTCTTGACTAATGAAGATACCATCCTTGAGTTGTTTGATTTGGAGTCCAAGGAAGAAACTAAGTTCTCCTATCATACTCATCTCAAACTCACTATGCATACTCTTAGAAAATTCTTCACACAAAGATGGATTTGTTGAACCAAATATAATATCATCAATATATATTTGCACTATAAGCATATCATTATTCTTAACCTTAATAAAGAGAGTAGTATCAATTTTTTCCATTTTAAATCCATTCTCAAGTAAAAGTTGTTAAGTCTATCATACCAAGCTCTTGGAGTTTGTTTTAAGCCATAAAGAGCTTTTATCAACTTATAAACATGATTGGGCAAATCAAAACTTTCAAAACCCAGAGGTTGTTCTACATAAATTTCCTCCATAATATAACTATTTAAAAAGGCATTCTTCACATCCATTTGATACAAAATGAAATTCTCATAAGATGCAAAGCAAGCAACATTCTAATAACTTCTAATCTAGCAACCGGTGCAAAAATTTCTTCATAATCTATACCTTCTTCTTGACAATAACCTTGAGCTACAAGTCTAGCTTTATTTCTAATGATATTCCATTTTCATCCATTTTATTTCTAAATACCCATTTAGTTGCAATTATAGATGCATTAGAAGGCCTAGGGACTAATTCCCAAACTTTGTTCCTTTCAAATTGATTTAATTCTTCTTGCATAGCTAAAGTCCAAAACTCATCACATTCGGCATCTTTAAAACTTTTAGGTTCAATTTGAGAAACAAAACCAAGGTTACAAAATAAATTAAGAGAAGAGCGAGTTTTCACACCTTGTTTAGGATCACCAAGAATTAAATCCTTGGGATGGGATGTAGCATATCTCCACTCTTTAGGCATGGATGAAGAAACATCCTCCTTCTTTTCATTGATGCTCACTTCTTGCATGCCTGAGACAATTTTTTTACCTTTGTCACTAACAAGTAAATCTCCAAAATCTTTTTCTAAATCATCACTACATATAGACTCATTAGAAATATTATTACATGATTCACCAAACACAACATGCATAGAATCCTCAATGACTAAAATTCTCTTATTGAAAAATCTATAAGCTTTACTAGTAGAAGAATATCCTAGGAAAATACCAAAATCTGTCTTAGAATCAAATTTTCTAAGCTTTTCTTTGTTATTCAAAACAAAACATTTGCAACCAAAAACTTTGAAATACCCAATGTTTGGAATTTTTTCATGCCAAAGCTCATAAGAAGTTTTATCTAATGATGATCCAATTAAAACTCTATTTAAAACATAACAAATGGTATTAACAACTTCTGCCCAAAATATTTTGGTAGACCATACTCATTCAACATTGACCTAGAAAATTCTTGCAAAGCACATTTTTTTCTTTCAACCACATCATTTTGTTGAGGAATTCTTAGAGATGAAAAATTATGAAAAAAACTATTTTCTTCACAAAAAATCTTTAAAAGCATTATTATCAAATTCTCCTCTATGATCGCTCCTAATTTTAGAAATAAAAAATTCTTTTTCATTTTGAACTCTTTTAGCAAAACTAATAAAACTTTTTAAATCATCATCCTTATGTTTTATCATCAAAACCCAAGTAAATCTAGAAAAGTCATCAACAATCACAAATGCATAATAATTTCCTCCATACCTAGCAATTCTAGAAGGGCCAAATAAGTCTATGTGTAATAGTTGTAGGGGTCTAGTAGTAGAGATCACGTTTTTAAATTTGAAAGAAGACTTTGTTTTCCAATTTAACAAGTATCACAAACTTTATCTTTTTCAAATTTAAATTTAGGAAGACCTCTATTTGAAATTAAGTGCATGCTAGCATGTTCTAGTCTTCTATGACATAACCAAGAGTTATTATACAACATGGAAAGACATTTATCAACAATAGGACAATCATTCAAGTCAATGGTATACACATTTCATCCCTATTTCCAACAAAATGACTATTCTATCACAAGCATTTTCAATGATGCAATTATTTTAGTCAAATACAATTCGAAATCCTTTGTCACACAATTGACTAATACTAAGTAACTCAAGCTTTAAACCATCAACTAAAAGCACATTTTCAATCCAAATAGAAGATTCATTACCTATATTGCCCTTGTCAATAATTTTACCTTTCTTGTTGTCACTAAAAGTTATCATGCCTCCATCCTTTTTTGGAGAAAGAAATAAACTTGGATCGGTCTCCGGTCATGTGTCTTGAGCAACCACTATCCAAGTACCACTTATTTTTCTTGGAGGCTTTCAAACAAACCTACAAACAAAATAATCAAGTTTGATTCTTTGGTACCCACACTCGTTTGGGTCCAATAGTGTTAGCATTTACAAATTTAGGGATCTATTTCATTTTTGCATTAGCATTACAAGTATTGGATCTAGATAAGTAACAAGAATAAGCTTTATGGCCATATTTTCCACAAGAAAAACAAACAACATTATGCAAGGATTTATCTCTAACAACAAATTTCTTAATTTTACTCTTCTTGAAGAAATTCTTTCTTGGAGTATTGTAAGACTTTTCTCTTTGAGAAAAGTTTCTTCTTGAAGAAGTAGTGTTACCATACTTCAATTTAAATCACTTAGGTCTAATATGACCTTCAACACCAATATTATGACATATAGGCATGAAACTAGATTTAGCATTATTAGACATAACGTTAGGCATATTAGGCACAGTAGAAGATTCTTTTACAAATATAGTTTTAGAACTTGAAGGAGTAGAACATTCATCAATATAGCCTAAACCTATCTTATCACCAAAAGGCTTGCCTACTTCAATTATTTTGTCCAATGTTTGAGCACCTATTGTTAACCTTTTAATCGACTCTTTAGCTCTACCAAGTTCTTGCAAAACATTTAATTCTTCTTCTTTAAGTGATTTAATCAAATTCTCCTTTTCACAACCATCATGCTCAAGAAATCTAACTTTATCAACAATGCATTTTTCTCATCACAATCACAAACATGCTTATCACAAGAGACATTTATTCCATCAATTTTCACAATATGCCCACTCTCTTTAAAGCAAGCAATTTCATCAAGTAAAGACTTATTTTCACTAGTCAAAGTATTGTATTTCTTCTTAATAAGGACAATATATTTTGAGTTAAGTTTTTCTAAGTCATTTTGCATACTTTCAAAAGCTTCAAATAATTCATTATAAGAAGGGGATTCTAGAGTTACCTTATCATCAAGTTCATCATCTTTTTCACTATGAGCCATAAGACCAAGGTAGCTACTTCTCCACCATCACATCCACTTTCACTTTCACTACTATCATCCCAAGTAGCCTTCATTGTCTTCTTCTTGGATTTCTTAGATGATTTGAGGAGTGGACAATCCATCCTTATATGATCCGACTTTTTGCATTCATAACAAATCACCTCATCTTTTTTTCTCTTCTCACTTTTTGACTCTCTTTGGGTTGATAAGTGTTTCTTGAATTGCTTCTTCCTCTTGATGAATTTTTTGTACTTACGTGAAAAATAGGCAATGTCATCTTCATCAAGGACTTCCTCATCTTTGGAGTCAACTTCCAAGGAGATGGTCTTTAATGCAATACTTTTCTTCTTTTTGGACTCTCCTCCAAGTGCTCATTCATAGTGATCTCATGGGTCATGAGTGAACCAATGAGTTCCTCCAATAGAAGTTTAGTGAGATCTTTTGCTTCTTGGATTGCCATCACCTTTGCTTCCCAAGTCTTAGGTAGAGACGTAAGAATTTTCCTAACATTTTTGGATGTTGTATAGACTTCACCAAGTTCCTTCAAAGCATTGATAATGTTAGTAAATCTAGTAAACATATCCGTTATAGACTCATTAACATCCATTTTAAATAATTCATAATTATGAACAAGCATGCTAATTTTAGACTCTTTAACTTGATTTGTTCCTTCAGGAATAATTTCAAGAGTATTCCAAATTTCTTGAGCAGAAGAACACATGGATATTCTATTGAATACATTTTTGCTCAAAGCACAATACAAACAGTTAATAGCCTTAGCATTAAATGAACACTTTTTCATTTCATTTTCATCGTACTCTTCTACTAATTTAGGCTTATCAACATTATCAACCTTTTTCATGGGTACATAAGGACCTTTAGTAATAATTAACCACAAATTATAGTCAATAGATTGCAAATAAATTTTCATTCTAGCTTTCCAATATGCATAGTTTGAACCATTAAAATAAGGAGGTCTAGAAGTAGATTGCCGTTCAACTATTCCATTTGCTACTAGGTTTGCCATAATGCTCTAACAATAAAGTTTATCAAGAAAATTAAATTTCAAGAGAGCAATCTTGCTCTGATGCCAATTGTTGGACCAACTCTAGAGGGGGATGAATAGGATTTAATTAAAATTTTTCTTAAAGTATGTTCAATTTGATCTAATTAGATATTTTTAAATTAAATTAATAAAAACTCTAATTTATGCTAAATAAAAAAAATTATAAAAATTATGTAACAATATACTCAATCAATCTCAACCAACAAAATCAAACAATTAAAATTAAATGCAAAGATAACTTGAAAAGATAGAGAAGAAGACACCGTGATTTTTATAGTGGATCGATCAAACACAACCTACATCCATTTTCTCAAACACCTCTTGGGACTTCGATTAAAAAATTTTATTTCACTCTTTCCACGGATGAGAGCCGAACCGCTACCTTGCTCCTTTTATAGGTTCAAGAGCAAACCCGATCTGTTTCATGGTTCAAATCCAACCTTTACAACGTTTTGAAGCCTTAAATCACACAATAAAACTCATTAGAAAGAGAAGGTATACAAGTTTGAGCTCACGCACTTTAATCCTCACAATACAATAAGAATTTCTCTCAAGAATAAGATGAAAAGAAAGAAAATTGGAATTTGTAGAGAGAGTAACAATGGTGGCTTTTTTTTTTTTTTTTTTTTTTTTTTTTTTTTACTAATTTTGAGGATTGTAAAATGTGAAAAGTTGAAATAATTTTGGAGAAGATAAAGTATAGTAAAATGTGGATTTTAATTTGAGCAATTGGATTATTCAAAAAGTTAAATTGAATGGTTGAGATTTAAACTCAACTAGCCGTTAGACACAAACAAAATATAATATAATAATATATATCTTCTAAATATATTTCTTTTAAAACCCAACAAAAAATAAGAGCCCACCATTTGTCAAAAACTAACCGTTAGACACAAATATAAAATAATATTAAATTTATTATATTTTTTTCTAAAAAAATCATTTTTTTAATAAAACTAAAATCCGCCAATTGCAATTTTAAGCCTTATGTATTACTCACCCTATAGTTCCAAGTGGCACTCTCTAATTTGTCCAATTTGATGATTAATTCGCCATGTCACCGTCTCGGTATTTTTTCGTTACACTTCTTTTGGCCATATCTTTTTCAACTGAACTCCGATTTGGGTGATTCGAAAGGCATTGGAATAACTGTTCTGAGCTCTATGCTATAAATTATCCAAAATAATAAAATTTTTATCAAATAAAATTAGGTTTGTTATCATCAAAATATTAATTAATTAATTAATTTGAGATTAAGGATCGAAAAACCAACATGTTCTTGAGTTACCTTGACAAGGCTCATCACCAATTCCTACAAGGATGGTTTTTGTTCAGTTTGGGTAAAACCTGGAGGAGCCACAACATTCTTATTATGCATATGAAAGTTTTTCATGATGTCTCAAACCTAGATGGTAGTGTGTGGGAACTTGCTGTTGGCCTCTATAATGCCCTCTATCCACATAATTTTTCGTCTCACTATCTTGTGAATCCCAAATTTGTTGAGTTTCTAATGCTTTAGTTGCTAGAGAGGCTATGAAATTGAATTATGTGCTTGAATATCTGTAGTCAGTTTATTCAAAGCATTAGTAATTATGGTCAATTGACCTTTAATAGCTCTTACCTCGTCAACCTCATAAAGTCCTCCTTCTTTGTTGGTACAATCTTTATCACATGGCCAATTATATCTTATAGTGGCCATGTCCTCAAGAATATTGTGAGCTTCTGTAGTAGTTTTAGAGAAAAAGGACCGTCCAGCCGTAGCATCTAGAATGGATTTAATGCTACCATTCAAACCATCATAGAAAAATAGTACTTGCAACCAACTAGGGTATCCATGTTGTGGGTATCTCCTCAAAAGATATTTATACCTCTCCCAACATTCAAATAAGTGTTCGTTCAGTTGTTGAGAGAAAGAAACAATTTAAGACCTCAATTTAGAAGACTTGGTATGAGAAAAATATTTATTAAAAAACGCTTGAACTAGCTCCTCCCAAGTAGTGATAGTGATGCTTTCCAACGGTATAGCCTTAAGCAAATCCTTAGCCCTATCATGTAAAGAAAAATAAAAAAATCTTAGTCTAATTGCATCATTTGTAACTCCATTAATTTTAAATGTTCCAAAAATTTCAAGAAAAAATCTAATGTGCCTATGAGGATCTTCTGTGGGGCATCCTCTAAAAATAATATCCCTAACTATTTGAATTAACCCCGAATTTAACTCAAAGCTATTTGCATTGCTCGGTGCCTCCATAATTCTGGGTTGAGCAATAGGGAGAGATGTTTGGAAGTGATCCTAATAGCCTTATCACATTCCTCAACCATCTCTTCTTCTACACCTTGCTTATTTCTACAATTTCTTCTCAAAGTACATTCAATCTCGGATCAAGAGGCAAAAGAAGAATGTCCTTATCATAGGGCATCCACAAGAGAAAACTCCAAACAAAATTAGAACAAAAATAACCTTTAGCCTAGATTATCTCCAACTCTTAAAATATTAAATAAAAACCATTATTTTGATCCCCAGAAATGATACCAAAAGTTGATGTGAATATTTTGTGTTGCATATAATGTGGTCAAGTTATAATATTAAAACGAATTATAAGGCTGAGTATCGTCCTCGGGGATCAAATTAACAAGTTATTGTTTAGCTATCTCAAAATTGTGTCAATTTTAGCTAAGAAATTGGAATCGAATTGAATTTTTAGTTTTGTGAAATAAAAGATAGCAAACGAATTGTTTGAAAATATGGGAATAAAAGTATTCTAGGGTATTGAATTTATTAATTACTTCATTAGATCTAGAGATTTCCATGGGGCGGGGCGGGGCGGGGGATGCCATTCCCCATCCCCTTGAAATTCCCCACGGGGATCGGGCTGGAATTCCACGCGGAAAATTTTTCCCCGTTACCTTTTTTTTCTATAAAAAGTCAATTAATTTAAATCACTAATATGAGAAAATTTTAATTAAATAATTAATTTTATCACTAAATTGTTTATTATGGTTAGTTTTATATGATAATTTTAATTTAAAGATAAATTACTCAAATTTTGACTTAAAAAAGTTAATTAGTTTTTTTAGTAGAAAGAAAAAAAATATAGATCAAATTATTTACTATATAATCTAAATTTAAACATATTCATTATCTTTCCCAAAAAATAATAAAATTTTAAAATTTAAATGTAATATTTATATAATAATAATAATAACAACATAACATTAGATAACTATACTAAATAAATATGTAAAAGTTAATCGGGACGGGGACGGGGAACGGAGTGGGGCCGGGGGCGAGGATGGGGAATGCATTCCTCGTCCTCGTCCCCGTTTAGCTCACGGGGAATTTTTTTTCCCTCACTCCCTCCCCCATTCCCTGCCTAATCGGGGAATCCTTGCCCCGTTCAAGGCTGGGCCCCACGGATCCCATCCGCGTGGGAAAATTGGACATCTCTAATTAGATCTATTCGAACTATTGGGATTGGTGTCCTAATTCTCCCGGAGTCTCGTAGTTTGTAAACTTTGTACACATTGTTATTAATAAAATAAGAGTTATTTTATTTGCATTTACTCATATCCAATAAACAAAGATCTGTGGTTATTGTATGTAAACTTAAGCATGTATATGAGATATACCAGTGAATCATGCCTTAAGTAATAACCTAAAAGGTCTGTAGTATAAGGATATAGGAGGGATACCTTATCCTGGTGACACTACAGATACAACTCGCTTTGTAGAAGTTTACAAGTGTCGTGAACTACTACAGATGGTCTTATCCTGATCATTCATGTGTAGACATACGGGCGGAGGTGTCCTATACAAACAGTTTTTATAAGACCGGACCATGAGATGATTAGTCTCTTTATATAACGTGGTTGATACTTTAGACTTACATCTCATTTAAACGACCATAGGTGACATGACCTTAGTCCTGAGTGTTTTGGGAACTTCTGCCTTTGAGGGCGGTCCTTTGATTAGTATGGGTGAGAGTGGCCAAATTGCCAACTCAACAAGCCTACCTTTTTGGGGATTTTTCTGATTGGGGAGCTGAGAACTCAGTTACACAAGACGGAATTCCGAGTCTTGAACATAGATAGATTGATTGCTCCCTAAAGGGCTAATTCCGAGTCTTGAACATAGTGGCCACACCCTTTCTTTGGAAGAGAGGACTCAGTCATAATAGAACTATGACTTATGTTCATTAGAGAAATCAATGGTACTTAAGGAGTTGTGATGTAACTACAAAGGAAAAACGGTAAATTGACCCAACTGTACTTACGAGCAATTTATGAAGGGTTATCGCACTGTTGATTGGTTGATATGGATACAAAAATATATCTGTAGTGAGAAGAGTACAGTTGTTGGTCTTTAGTGGAGTGCACGGAAGTTAACGGATGGTGGATCCCGTGACTAAAGAGTTTAATCAGTTATTCACGTATCGTTGGAGCTTCAAGCTACAGGTCCATAAGGTCCCCTTGGTATCTCAATGGATTCAAGTTGAGAATCAGTTCTTGAGGTTAGTTTGAAGTGTTTAAATTAACAAGTGGAAATTCAATCACTAGCAAATTCATGTATAAACATTATGCCTAAGTCTAGAAACTTAATTCAAGATTACTTTCTTTGAAAAATAACCTATTCTCATGCAACTTAATTGATAACTAATGTAACGACCCGAGTTCAGGAGGGGTACATGAATGAATTGATATCACATCCGAATGAGAGGGATCCTGAGGATATGAAAGTATGGCTAAGAAAGGCTTAAAAGAATTGAAAGTTACTACCTATACCAACAAGGTGCACCTTCCTTTTCGGTGGCTCAATCATAAGAACTCCAAAGTTAAGCATGCTTAGCTTAGAGCAATCCTATATTGGGTGACCTCCTGGGAATTTTCCTAGGATGCATGTGAGTGAGGACAAAGCATGCTGAAAGGACCCGTGTTGGTTTATGGGGACAACTTTCCCTTCTAGAAAACATTCAAGGCAAGGGTGGAAGGGAGGATGACATAGCCAGGACGTAGGGGAATGCCTTATAATCATGATAGATTAATAACGATTTAGTGGTATAGATTTAGTAAAACATTCACTTTCTCAATTTAACATTCAACCTAATAAATGTCAATGGCCAATCAATAAGAATTAAGCATGATACAATTAAAAAGAAAAGTGTTCAACAAACATCAATGAAAAGAACTAAATTCAATATAAATTTATAACAACTTCATCAATACCCTAAAACAACAAGTTTAGCCACTCATACCTTGCAAAAACATATTTCCATACATCAATTCAAGCATAAGATTTGGAAAAAGAAAAGGAAACCAAAGAATCCTCTAACCTCACCTCGATCGTCACCTCGAGAACTCAAACAGTCTTCAAAATATCCCTCAAATCCTCTAACTTTTGAGCATAAACTCTTTTTTAGGTCTCAAATCTCAATCTTCAACACTTAATTCAGTCAGAATTCCCACTTCATTAGGTCAGAATGGTGTCCAATTATATAGAGGTTGAGAAATTTGGCACAAAATATTTACCAAAATTATCAGATTTTTGAAATATAGAAAGATGACATTGTGACGCCTCAACAACAGCGTTGCAACACTGGTTGAAAATTGCCAAAGCGTTGCAATGCTACATCTGATATTGTAGTTACTGCCTTTTTGCATCAAATCTTGCTTCATGTAGTGGCGTTGCAACGCTGAGTAGGAACATTGTATTTTCTTTTCTCTTTTTTCTTCACTTCATTTGGTTCATTGCTTGGTTTTGACTCCTTTAAGCCTAGTTTAATCCTTTTTGGCTTAGTTTGAGTATAATTCACATTTCAATCATAAATCTTGGAAATCACTAGCAAATACATCAAATCTGATAAAAATACACTAAAAATAACCCCAAATCTAGGGCAATTAACGTACATTTTGTGTACATTTCAGGAACCACCGTGGGGGTGTATCATTCAAACATGCTAGGTGACAAACCTTTGCGGGTTGCCTTCTCCGTTGTCACTGATGATTCTTCTATCCTTATTTTCTTCCCATGTCGACCCTCATGTTCTCGTTCTGTTGACTTATGATGGTCCAGACGGGTGGTTTTCTCTTCCTGACCACCTCTAGAGCGAAGGAGCTCACCTGCGCTCATGTACTTCTACGCCCTAGAGATGAGCTTGACATAGGTCGTAGTTGCTTTATTGCCCAAGGTGCAAAGAAACCTCTCATCCCTGAGCCCAACTACAATAGCCGTCAGAGAAACACCATCAGTATAACCTTCAATCTGCAGGGCTTCATTGTTGAATCTTGCAACATATTATCTTAGTGTTTGATTCCTTCCTTGCTTTATGGTGTGCAGATGAGTAAGAGGTTTTCTCTAATCTTAACCTTTTAAGAACTGGGTAATGTATGCTCTTGCTAGCTCTCGGAATGAGGCTATCGATCTCCTCTTCAACTTTCTATACCATTTTTAGGTTGGACCTGCAAGAGTAAATGAAAATGCTCGATATTTGATAGTGTCTTGGATTCCATGGACTTTCATCCATGATCGAAACGTATCTAAATGTTCTACTAGGTCTTTTGATCCATCTTAAGGTTTCATGGTAGGTAACTTAAATTTAGGGGGTATCAATTCTTGCATGATCTCATCCATGAAGGGTGTGTTGTGATTGGTGTTCTAATTCTCCCGGAGTCTCGTTGTTTGTAATCTATACACATTGTTATAAATAAATAAGTGTTATTTCATTCTGAAATTTACTCATATCCAATAAACAAAGCTACATAGTTATTGTGTGTAAACATAAGCATATATATTAGATATACAAGTGGATCATGTCTTAAGTGTAACCTAAATAGATCTGTAGTATAAGGATTAAGGTGGGATACTTGATCCTGGTGACACTACAGATACGACCCGCTTTGTAGAGTTTACAAGTGTTGTGAACTATACATGGTAGATCCTGACCATTCATGTGGAGACATGCGAGCGAGGGTGTCCTATACAAAGAGTTTGTATAAGACCGGACCACGAGATGATTCGTCTCTGTATATAACGTCATTGATACTGAAGACTTACATCTCGCCTAAACGACCATAGGTGACATGACCACAATCCTGAGTGTTTTAAGAACTCCTACCTTTGAAGGCGATCCTTTGATTAGTATGGGTGAGAATGATCAGATTCCCAACTCAACATGCCTAACTTTTTGGGGACTTGTCTGGTTTAGGAGCTGGAAACTCAGTTACACAAATTAGCTCATAATTGCTCCAAATTAACCCAGAAAAACTCGCAATGACTAATTCTACCTAAAAAATGCTCGATGCCTATAAGAATAGGGGGTTTTGGATTTGTTTGGATTGACAAGAGACCTAAATACAGGGAAGTAAAGAACAGAAAGTAAGATAGATTGAGAGAGAAAAAACGATACACGAGATTACTTTTCTCAATTAAGAGACTGTCGAGCTATCTATGAATCGATTCATTTATTAATCATGCAAATATTCATGGGTTATCTACTTTTCAACCCTAATCAAACATACAGAAATTCGGACAAAATCTCAAGGAGAAACCAACAAGGATGTCGATTCTTAAATTAACCAAGTATTGTCACGCAAGCCTATTTACTTAGGTAATCGTATTAAGCTCTTGGATTAATGAGGACATTAAGTTAAATTGGCTAAATCTAACTAACGTATTTCCATTTCTTAGATTTCATTATCTTTTGCTACTAATGACCTTAGAATCCTAGCAATGGAACCATATCTATAACTAAACCCATTGATACTCAAATTAAGCATGTTATGGATACAATTACGGATACCTACAACATGCATAGCACAGGCGAATGAACATAAGAAAATTCATGATTAAGTTGTCAATTTAATCTACCAATATGTTCATCCTTAACATTCAAACAAATGATTTTAAAAAAACAAGAAGAAACATATAATCCCAAGAACATACATCAAAATATCATAAAATCCATAGAAAATACTCAACAAACCCCATGACCAACGTTGAGCCTTCAATCGTTCATCAATATTTGAATCCCAATGACAAAATTTATAAACAAATCTCAAATCTAAAGAAATCTCATGAGTTTTGGCCAAGAATGGCCAAATTTGAAATCAGTCTAACTATTCTTCCCCTTTGCCCTTAAAACAAAAGAAATAATTTATAGAATGTGGCTGACGATATAGAGCTTAAGGATAGCGTCGTGGCACTCTAGGCCTTTACGCAGGGTTGCACCGTGCGCAACATTAGTGCGCCATACTCTAGAGAATTGTGGTGTTGCTTGCATTTCATGAAAATAATCTTCTCGAGAAAAAGCACCGAGTAACAACACTGTGACTCTTGGGGCAAAATGGTAATTTTTCTCCTTCTTTCCCGATTGATGTAACTGATCTCTATTTTATTCTGTTTTGACATCATTTCGACTTTAACAATCCATTTTACCTATTAGATTCTTGATACCTGTAAAATCATAAAATAAACGTATAAAATCCAAGAACGACCTCAAATTAAACGGAGTAAGATAACACATTTTCAGTGTTATCAAACACCCCCAACTTAATTCTTGATCTTCCTCGAGCAAGATTGAAACACACACTCATAGAAAGATATGCTTACTCAAACACATGGTTTGCTACTTTCAATAGTCTCCTAGAATTAAACTTGCAATCAACGATGAAATTCGATTACAATCAATCAATGAAGCACATTTTAAGAATGATTCCAAACCTACTCATGCATGAATGGGTCCAAAACCTTACTAATTGAGCCTATATAATCCCGGAATAATTTTATATGATTCTTAATCTAGTTTTCCCATCTCTGGCTCTAGCACTAACCATCAAGCACCAATATAATAAAAACAGTAATATATCAACTGAAGTGCCTGAAATAAAATTCTAAGGACCCTAAACTTTCATTATTTTACCCTAGGGGCACTAGCTTTCACGCACTCACTGTACGCATAAAATTCTAACAGCCCTAAACTTTCATTATTTTATCGTACCCATTCTTTTCTCGTAGGTGTCTAACTGATCACGGGAAGGGAAACTCTTTTTACCCATAGTCATTTACATGCATTACAAGTGTATTTTCTTTTTCATCATTCTTTTGATATTCTTTTTAGCACATCCATTTTTAAATCAGTTGACTCTTTTTTTTAGGAGGCATATGATCACTCTTTTTCTCCCATAGTATTGCATTACAACCTATATGAAAGGAATTGAATCTCGGCAAAAATGTGTGATCGCATTCATTGATTTTTTGAAAGAATTCGAAATATATAAACTAGAAGAAAAGGTTAAGCATCATACCTTTGTTGATCAATAACAACAACAAAATCTTCTCCTCGAATCGGTATTCTTCTCCTTGATGTCTTCCTATTCTACGAGATCTTCCTCGCTATGACTCTGGCAAGGATTCGACTTATGGGAACCGCTTTTCAAAGGTGTGAGGGAATGGGGAAGAATAATGTTTAGAGAACCCTTCTATAAAAATTGGGAGAATTTTCTTGAGAGAGAAATTTTTGTAGATGGCTGTAAGGATTATGATTTAGAGTGTAAAGATTGTATTCCATGAGGCTCCCAAGGACTATTTATAGATCTCTACTGAGTCACTCCTAATCCTATTAGGAGAATCCCTCTATAGATATTTTAAATTAAATATTCAATAATATCTAATAAAAAATATCTTTCCATTTTATATCTCATATTAAATAGTTTAAAATATTTAAATCATATTTAAATATTTATCTTTTGCAGATGCTCTTTAATTTGAATATCATTCAAATTAATTAATTAATTTCTTGAATCATATTCAAATAAATTAATTCTCCCATTACCTATTAATTAAATAATTTATTTATTTATATGGATCTCATCAAATAAATAATTAATTATTTGAATCATATTTAAATAAATTAATTCTCCATATTATAAAGTTATATTTGAATCTCATTCAAATAAATTTTACAATAAATCATGCAACTAATTGTATCCAATACAATTAATATTTTTCTTTATAGATTTGAACATCAAACTTTATTTCAACATATTTGATCCTTATTGGATTGTGATGAGCTAGCATGGGACCTCATGGACCTATAGATTGTAAGACAATCCAAGATTATTTAATTAAATTAATTTTCATTCATTTACTACAAGGCAAACCACTATAGACTCATAGTTGAACTCTTATGCACTGTGGGACAAGTTGTGTCCATGGATATAATTAGTATAAGCAAGTCGATCCTTCACAAGTTGTTCATAGTTACAACTGGGTCAACTGTTTGTTTTATCCATGTTATTACCTTTTTTCTCTAAGTACCACTGATTTCTCTAATGAACAATTTGTTTCTGGTCCAACCATAAATTATGTCTCTCTCAAGCCAGTAAGGGGGTGGGGCCCCTTGATCAAGACCTAAAATTAGCACATAAAGGAACTACTCATTTAGGTACCCTATATGGGAAGGAGTGAATTCTATATTGTGAAGTTATGTTCCCAACTCCCCATTGAATCAAGTCCCTAAAATGGTATAATTATTGAGTCGACAAATTGGGCCACTTACCCTCGTGCAAATCAAAGGTCTGACCTCACTGACAAGAATTCATAAATCACTGAAGATTAAGATCGAGTCACACATGATCATCCTATGAAATATTAATCTCATCAATTAATAGATTTGCAAAAAGAGATTAATTATTTCGCGGTCTGGTCTTATACAAACTCTTTGGATAGGATACTCTCACTCACATGTCTCCACATGAACGATCTGGATCAAATCATTTGTAACTATTACAAATTGGGTCGTATCCATAGTGTCACTAGGATAAGACACCTAACCTTATCTATATACTCTAGACCTTTAGATTATTTCTTGAACATGATTCACCTTGTATGTCAACTACGTATTGTTCAAGACTACATATAATAACATTGAATTTTTATAGTTAATGGATAAATTAATATTGTAATTAATAATGATACTAATCAACTAATAAATTATGAGGATACTAATCAACTAATAAATTATGAGGCTTTAGGGCACAAGTCCCAACAATCTCTCACTTGCACTAAAGCCAGTGAGACATATATCTAAGGGCATACTTGTCGGGAATGTCCTAAAACTTGTAGTTCGTACAATGTCTTAAAACTCGTAGTTTGTAATATATGAAACATATTCTATTTTTCAATAAAAGTATTATTGAAATTGCACTCTATTATAAAATCTAATAAACGAACTCATGACTATAATATCAATACTATAACATTATGTAGAGATTGGGTATCCCATCCTAAGGACACTATGGATGCAACCCACTTTATATACTGATACAAATGATGTGATCCCAAAATTGTTCATGTGGAGACATGCGAGTGGAGACATCCTATGCAAAAGACGTTTGCATAAAACCTGACCACGAAATAGTCAGTTTTCTTTATAACGACCATTTATTGTTAAAACTGACTATTTCAATTTGATGACCTAGGGTAACTCGATCTTAATCCTAAGCTAACTAATGAACTCCTATTTATTCGAGATTATCCTTTCATCTACATAAAACCAGATAGATAGCTGGGAACATAGTCCTGCAAGATGAAATTCAATCCTACCCAATTTAATGTTAGCGAATAGGTTGTTCTCTTAATATTGATTCTTCGTCTTGAACAAATGGGCTCCGTCCTCTCATGATAGAGAGAGACATGGTTTATTAGTTGGGCTATAAACCAATTGTTCAATATGTTCGACTGGTAGCAGCAAGCAACTGAAGCGACAAGGATCGATAAGCACTCTTAATTCATTAATTTTGGGATAAACGAAAACATGCTCAAACAGAATTTAATGGGTTTCAAGACATACCTTTGAAGAACCTTTGAAATCTTGATTTCTAGCTGCAAATTCCTTCAAATCTTTGTGCAGACCACCACAAGATCTTCCCTTTTATTCTCTTGGTACTCTAGATTGAGTTGTGGGACTCAAAATAAGTTGGAATCAAAGGGAACTTGGAGAATGCTCACAGCAGCAATCCAATGAAGAACACCTTCTTCTACTCGAATTTTCAGCTAAAATTCTATCGGTTGTCTTTCTCCAACTTCACTCCAATCTCTTCAATATATTGCAGACTATCATGCAAAGAGATTTGTTGCATGGGATGCAGCTCATGCTTGGAGTAAATGAAGCTTGAAGATGGTGGGTTCTTTGTGAGCTAGTTGAAGATGAAGTTGGAAAAACCATTTTTCTATTTTATGTTTTTCTATTTCCAAAATCCAATTTTGATTTTAAAATCATAATTGATTTCTAAAATCAAAATGTATTAATTTTTCAAATTAATTTCATAAATTAATTTTATAATAAAATTAATAAATAATTATTTAAATAATTTAAATCATTCTAATTAATTTAATATATAATATTAAATTAATTTTACACAATTCCATCTTCATATATTTAAATCATATTAAAAATATATATATACTTCAATTTCGTTTGATTCTAATTTAAACGTTTCAAATTAACTTACCACACTACTCTAGAGCTAATCCATTTCCAAGCTAGTAAGAAGACCTCGTTGACCTACAGATCATGGGTTCTAATGATCCGAGATTAATCGGCTAAACTTATTAAACTGATCTAACCCCCATTCGTTAACTAATGGGTCGCTCCATTAAAGCCCATAGTTGAACTCTCCTCACTGTAAATATATTATGTCCACTCCATATAACCATGATTAGTAAGTCAATCCTTCACAGGTTGTTCGTAATAACGGCTGGGTCGAATCTCTGTTTTACCCCCGAAATTACCTCTGTTCCTTAAGTCTCCACTGATCCCCTAATGAACAATTTTTTTGTGATCCAATCAATAAAATCGAGTCCCTCTCGGGCCAATGAGAGGACGGGGCCTCTTGTTCAAGACCCAGAATCAGTACTTAAGGGAACAACCTCTCTAGTTTCCTTAAAAGTGGGTAAAAGTAAATTCCGTCTTGCACCCTATGTCCCCAGCTATCTATCGAGTCTTACCTCTGAAATGGGAGGTTTATTGAGCCGACGCTGTTGAGCCAACCCTCACTATGAAAATCTAAAGATAATTCTAAATAAACAGAAGTTCATAGTTAGCTCAGGATTAAGGTAAAGTTACCTAGGTCATCGCTTTGAGATAGTCAGTCTTAAATAGTAAACAACGTTATAAAGTAAGAGTGACTAATTTCGTGGTCCGATCTTGTACAAACCCTTTTGCACAAGGACACCCCCACTCCTCATGTCCCAACATGAACGAATTAGGATCACTTCATTTGTAGCACTTTACAACTCCTTGTAACAACTAAAGAGCATGTCATATCCAATAGTGTCACCAGAATAAAGTACCCAACCTTATTCATATACTATAGATCATTTTGACTATTTACTCAAACCTGATCCACCTTTATGTCTCCACATAAAGTTCAAATACTCATCCAATAGTCAATGAACTTTCAGGTTCATTGGATTTCTATGAAGTAAAACATCTATTCAATAACACCTTATTGAATTTTTCAGAATAAGTTCCATTGTTTACAAACCACGAGTTTTAGGACATAAAATCCAACACAATAGAGGATCAATGTTGACTTAAAGAGCAAGACATAGAGGTAAAATGGTAATTTTTTACCTAGCTGTAAATACTAACGACCTGTGAAGGATCGACTTACTGATCATGGTTAAATCAAGTGGACAAAAATATATCTACAGTAAGAAGAATACAACTATCGAGCTATAGTGGTACGTCTCGGTAGTTAACGAATATTGATTAATTCATACTAAAGAGTTTAACCAATTAATCTTAAATCGTTGGAGCTCATAATCTGTAGGTCCATAAAGTTCCTCTAGTAGTTCGTAAAAGATTAAACCTTGGATTAGAAAATAATTGAGTGAATTTGAAATATTCAAATTCAATTTTAGAGTTTGGGTATTTTTGATATAATTAAACGTCTAAATTTATTGAAATTAAACGTATTTGGAGAGTTAAATATATTTAAATATTTATTTAAATATTGATTACATGAATAGGATTCATGTTTAAATTACGTGTTTTATTAATTTAATATTTGATATTAAATTATTGTTATTCAATTAATTATTTTAAAATCAAATTCAATTTCAAAGATTCAATTTTCAGAACATTGAATTAAAATTATGTTTAATTTATTTTCGAATTAAATGTAATTTAAATTGAATTTTGATTTTGAAAGTGGATTTATCCAATTTTTGTGATAGTAGATTTCTCCAACAATTAACACCTAGCCCACTTTGATAATGCTCTTTGAAGTGTCATTCAGCTGATTTTTGAAGTGCTTGCATGTTCAATCTGAATAAATACTTCAATTATCAGTTTTTTTATGGGATGAAATCTTAATTTTAGCGAAAATCTGCAAAATTATACCCTCTCTCAAAAACTCTCTCCAATCCACCTTAATCCCTTCTCAATTAAGAGTTCCACCACTCAAATCCAAGGTTGAGAATAGTAGAGAAGATTATCTTGGTGGACTACTGAAGATTTGAAGGTTAAATTCGTGGAGATTTGCAAGGAACAAGAGGAATTCTACAAAGGTTGTACATTCCGAAACCCTCTTTGTATAAACTTGAGTTTTAGCTTGCTTATCACTCAAATTAAGTGTAATTTGAGTATTTAATGATTTTGTTAGCTTCCGTTTTTGGTGTGTTTACTCTATCAATACTCCATACTCAACACCATCATGCAAGATACTCTTTAATTAGTGGAGCCTGTTGGAGTGACAACAGAAATTTAGGCTAAATAATACAATTCTAAACATGCAAGGTCTAATTTCGTTAGAAAAGGAACATAAAGATGCATGAGAGATAAGATTTTTTTTTTTAAATAGGCTAAAATATATGATTATGATCTTCAAACACAATCTCATATAAATCTAATTACAAAGAAAGTGTGTCATCAACTTGTCATCATAACGAACCAAATAAATGAGCAAGCAAGCAAATCAAGCACACATAAATAAAATCTAACCTCAGATGCTCAATGACTCCAATAGATCACAAATACCACATCCCCAACTTAAAATGATACATTGTCCCCAATGTATCTCTAATCTAAGCATAATGAAATAAAATAATCAAAGGAACAAAAGATTTTCCCTAATAACATTTACGTGCAAGGGATGGTGGTAAGAGGGCTCACTGCTTCATTTGATCTTCTTTCTCTTCTGGGGTCAAGGAGAGGAACCTACAAAAGAATAAACAAGAAGCTACACTATGAAAGCTATAAAATAAAGGAAGTAAATTTTGACACTTGGTTGCCTCCAAAAAGTGCAATTTTTTAACATTGGTTGCTCATATTATTTTTCTGTCAAGGTACGTAAAAATTTTCATATTTCTTGGGCCATTTCTTCCTTGAATCCATGAAGCTGCTTATAGGAAGTGAGTTTTGAAGCATTCAAAGGTTCTAGAGACAAAAATATTTTTTTAATTCTTTCATTTTTGAAAAATAAAATGAAGACTTGACTGACTCAACTGAAATAAAGACTTGGACTCATGAGGAAAAGATGGGCAATATCCAAAAATGAAAGAAATGCCCAAGGGAAGAATAGAACGAGGCTTTTCAACCTCTAACTCTATCACTTAGGGTTTCTCGAGATGAAGCTCGGGCTCATACTTACTCTCATATACTTGTTCTTGGCACGACAGGAGGTATACATCCTCATCATCTCTGGACCAAAAAAATGCCTCAAGAAACTTAGCCTTAATAGTATAGATGATGGGTAGCTCTTGTCAGCTCTCTAATGTTGGCACGAAATCTGCAAGCTGGAAAATTGGGTCATCCACCACTTACAAAAAGGTCTTGGTCTCTAGGTGAGACTCAAAAGATTCTTGGTGACATTGAGAAGAACGATTAGTAAGTTTAGAAATAATATGTTCCATTGCCATACCTCGGCCTAAAGTCTGTAGAATCAACTACTCAACATGGCATTCGATTTTGGTTACTTCATTGTTTCTCGACTCGGTAGTCTTAGAGGGTCGTTGCAACGAGGGCTCGTTTCGCCTCCCAACTGATTTAGCAACTTGAGCGGCAAGGTCATTAAAGCTTTGAAGTTCAGTTCTAGCCTCAAATCTAGAATAGAGGTTGTCATGCTGGCAGCTCGAGAACTCATGTTGCCCATTGAGGCAAACACTCATAAGAGTTGTTAGAAAGTTCCATAACTAATTCCTCTAAATACATAACTGAGTTAGCAAAAGGAACATGCATCGACATCGAGATCGGGCTAGGCAACTCCCAAAAGGGATAGGCATTGCACATGAAGGTACGTTGCAGCTGACAACATGCTTTAGGTTGATGACCCTAAAGTGAACAAACTATGCATGCTTCCACATCCAGCAATCGCCTAGCAGACAAATCTCAAATAAGATAAGTAAGCTCAGATAAACAACTTCTAAGCTCACAAATTTCTCTTACCTCTTCTTCGTCCTGCTGAGCTGCTTGTCTTGCTAGAAGTGCATAATAGATACATTGTTTGTCATCAACCATGATAAAACAAGTAGTCACAAAGAACAAGAAAACTCTTTTTGGGATTTCTAAAGTTTACAAGACAAGTTAACAAAGAGAAATTAATTGACTCCTTGAAACGACGCCATTTGATATTAGTAATTTGGTGTCGCCTGCAAACCCCTAATAATCAAATAAGTTTATAATTCACCAATCAAAAACTTTAACTAACTAGTAGTCTAATTAGCAAGAACGAGGTCAAACCAAAGGGAGCCTAAAATAAAATCTCTCTAAGCTAAATTGGTCTATGGAAAGCAGTAAAAACGAGGGGGTTTAAATGGGTTTGGTTAGACAGGAAAACTAAATATAGGAAAGTAAAGTGTAGAAAGTAAGATAGATTGAGAGAGAAAGAACGATTCACGAGATTACCTTCATCCATTAAGAGACTAATGGGCTATCTATGAACTGATTCACTGATTAATCATGCAAATGTTCATGGGTTATCTACTTCTCGACCCGAATCAAATGTACGAAACTATGGAAAAACTCTCTAGAAAAAATCAACGCGAATGTTGGTTCCTAAGTTAACTAAGTATTGTCATGCAAGCCTATTTACTTAGCTAATCACATTAAGCTCTTGGATTGATAGGACATTAAGTTAAATTGGTCAAATCTAACTAAACATATTTCCATTCCTTAGGTTTCATTATCTTTCGCTATTGATGACCCTAGAATACTAGCAATCAAACCATAACTGTAACTAAAACTTGTTGCTACTCAAATTAAGCATGCTATGGATATAATTACGGATACCTACAACATACATAGCATGGGCAAACGAACAACTGAGTATTCATGATTAAGTTATCAATTTAATCTTCCAATATGTTCATCCTAAACATTAAAGATAAAAAAAAAAAAAGAAGAAATGGATAATCACAAGAATATACATCAAAATCTCATAAAATCCACAAAATATCCAACAAACCTTAAAACCAACGTGAGCCTTTAATCATTTATCAAGACTTGAATCTTGATACCAAAATATACCAACGTTGGGCATCTTGTATCCTCTAAAGTTATAGAGGTAGATAAAGTTAACATTGATATTAGCCTTCCATATCCTACAGACATTAGGGAAGTGCGGTCTTTTCTTGGTAGTGCAAGGTTTTACAAGCGCTTTATCAAAGACTTCTCGAACATCACCCTATCTACTCTACTGTAGATGGATGTCTCATTTTAGTTTGAGAAGGAATGCAAAAAGGCCTTTGACATCCTTAAGAACTAATTGACTAGTGTCCCTATCCTCTAGCCCCCTCGATAGGACTTTCCATTCGAAATTATGTGTGACATTAGCAATCTGATCGTGGAAGTTGTGCTAGGACAGAAGATTGACAAAAGGAGCAATGTGATGTGCTTCGCCTCTAGAACTCTAAATTCTGCTTAGAAAAATTATACCACGGTTGAGAAATAACTTCTTACAATTGTTTTTGCTTTAGAAAAATTTCATTTTTATGTTATTGGATACAATATTACTATTTTTAATCACCACATTGCTCTCAAATACCTCATGACGAAGAAAAAGTCCAAGCCAAGGCTTATAAGGTGGATTCCACTCCTTCAAGAGTCTGACCTGACAATTAAAGACAAAAAGGGACTGAGAACTCTGTGGCTGATCATATGAGTAGGATAGTGCAAGAAGAGAACCATATGCCATTAAGAGAGAACTTCCCTAATGAACATCTCTTTCAAGTATCTATTATCAAACCATGGTATGCTGACATGGTAAATTACTTGGTCACGGGTCAATTTCCTCTTAACATGCCTTCTTCACAAAGAGCTAAAACTCATAATGACTCTAAATACTATGTTTGGGATGCTCTACATCTTTGGAAATTCTTTTCAGATCAAATTATTAGGAGGTGCATCTTTGAGCACGAGTTTGAGTGCATTCTTTCTTTCTATCATGAGTTAACATGTGGAGGGCATTTTAGTCCAAAGAGAACAACTCGTAAAATTTTAGACCGTGATTTATTCTAGAACACTCTATTTGCTTATGCATATACTTATTGTAAGTCATGTTAGAAGTGTCAAAAGTCTATATCACTGTGTAAACAAAATGAAATGACTCTGAACTTTATCTTGATCTATGAAAATTTTTATGTGTGGAGCATGGATTTTATAGGCCCTTTTCCCTCATCTTGTGGTTATTTGTATATTTTGTTGGTTGTAGATTATGTATCAAAGTGGGTTGAGGAAGTTCCCACTAAAACTAATACATCTGTTGTGGTTTCAGGTTTCCTTAAGAAAATATTTTGTAGGTCTAGAGTGCCTCGTGCTATAATAGCGATCAAGGCACACACTTCTATAAGAGAACCATAGAAGCTCTCTTAAGGAAGTACAATTTTCACCATTGTGTGGCTACACTTACTATCCTCAACGACCAAGAAAAAATTTCTAATAGAGAGGTGAAGAGCATTTTGAAAAAGATTGTGAGCCCTAGGAGAACGGATTGAAGCTTGCACCTTGACGATGCTCTTTGGGCATAAGACTCCTATTGGGACCACTTCCTTTAGACTTGTCTATGGCAAGGCGTGCCATTTTCCAGTTGAAATTGTGCACTAGGCATATTGGGCAGTTAAGAAGTGCAACATGAACTTAGCCTAAGCAAGTTTTGAGGAAAGGTTGTTGAAGCTCCAAGAGCTTGAGGAATTGAGGCTAGAGGTTTACAAGAGTGCTAGAATTTATAAAGAAAATACCAAGCTCTTCCATGATAGAATGCTCGTAAGAAATAACTTTAAAGTTGGTCAAAAAGTCTTCCTCTATAATTCTCTCCATCAACTCATGCCTGATTAGTTGAAAAAATCGAAGTGATTAGGTCCTTTTGAGATTACTAACGTGTTCGCTCATGATGCAGTTGAAATCAGAAGCTTAGATATAAGAACGATGTTGAAGGTGAACGAACACCATCTGAAAATTTTCAATGAAGGGAGGTTGACCCATCTCGCTTGAGCATGGGCCTAGCGCTTCCCTTGTACAGTTGAGCCCATAGTCACCCACCGTCTAGCAACCAACGTTAAACATTTGTGCTTGTTGGAGGCAGCCAGGCATTGAACTTTACTACTTTCTTTTATTTCTGGTTTTTGTTTACTTTTAGGTTTGGATTTGAGGGATTTGTATGATTGTCCTTGGCAGATGAACTCATGCATTTCAAGTTATGAAGCATGCTCAACCTCCGTAGATGCCCATATTTAGGGAAGTTTTTTTTCCCTTCCTTTTCTTTGTCCCTATGCTTTGTTATTGCTTTATACTGGGAGAATGCTTGATTCAAAATTTGGGGGAAGTTTGGTTTAGCATGCTTGCACATTTACTATTTTAGTTTCGTTGATGAATATGATTCATTTATGATTTTGTCTAGTGAGCTCTTGAGCATATGAGCTCAGATTTTGTATGGAATTACATGTTGTTCGCTTTGTTGCTTGTGCTCATTTCTATGAAAGTTGAAGATGCACCTTTCTTGACTGTACTTGCATGATCTTAGGATGCATGAAACATTCATGATTTTTTAGCCCATTTAAAAAAATCATGTCATTTCATGCATATTTAAGTGCTTTATTGAGTCATTTTAGATTTTAGATGCTTTGAATTAGATTTCTTGCTCTTATTTTTGTTGCCACCCAAAAAGGCCCATCTTTGATTAAGGAGTAGCCTTTCTACATTAAGTGTAATGTGATACTAGGAGAATAAAAGAGTATTGAGCCTATGTGTTTAAAGAAGAAAGAAAAGAGAAAGAAGAAGAAAAAAGAGGAAAAAAAGAGGAAATGTAAAAGGAAAGTAAAGAAAGAAAGAAAGTATAATATATATATATATATATAATGAGTGGTGTGAGTACATGGATAGGGGTGAAAAGTGCTACCTTCGTTGTGATCGGTTAGGACACCTGTGAGAAAAAATGGGTATGAGTCCTATAATGGTTGTGTGAAAGCTAACGCCCCTATGTAATATAAATGCCCTTTACTTTTTAGTTGTGCGTGTTTTAGGAACCTTAGTCAAAGTATTACACTTTTGATAAGTTTAGGTAGCTTGAAGGTTGATAACCAAGCCAGGATAGGGGAAAACAAATTGAGAGTTTTATAAGGCCTTTCGAGGTATGCTTAGAGTTAAAGTAATGAAGCTTTGCACTTACTCATGTATGAATGAACTTGAAAAGCATTTTTAAATTTGACTTAAAGTGATTGATTATTTTTGGATCTCCTAATTGATTGCAAACATGTCTAGAGAACTGTTAAAACCTGAGTCACGAGCCATGTAACTATGCAAGCAAATTACTGCATGATTGTTTGTATGTCTACCTTGCTTAGGGATGATCAAGGATTAAGTCGAGGGTTATTTTATAACTTCTTAAAAAGAGCTATCTTTCCCGACTTAATTCATGCTCATTCTACTATTGGTTTATTCCTTGATTTTTGTAGGTCTTAAGTGTTAAAGAGGTAGAATGGACCATTGAAGTTAACTTGAGACTAAAACACATCCAAATGGAGCTCTGAAAGCATCAACAAAATGAAGAGGCAAGAATTACGAAAATAACCCTGTGGAGCGTGGCTACCCTCTCCCAGGCATTGTGCACTCTGCTTGAAGGCAGTAGTTGCCTTTTCGCAGAGCGCCACCATGCTTTTAGCCCAAGAGCATCATTTTTAGTGCAGTGCCACAACGTCACACAGGAGTGTCGTGACACTCCAAAATTTGACGGAAGACTGAGTGGCCTCCCGCGTGTGTCTGATCGAATGCCAAGCACCCCAATGCCTGCCCTACACTACGACACGACGTTTGAGGAATGAAGAGCGTGCAACGCTTGGCCAATTACTTTATATTGATGCATAATTTTTTAGGTTAGGGAAAGCCTAATTTCCATCCTCTTTTTCATATCTTTTGTCTTAAACTTTCTTCTTCCCTCTTTCAATCTTTCCCCCTTTATTTCTTGTAACCTTTCCACATTGTATTGAGGATTTTTAAGACAATGAGTGGCTAAAGGTATCACTTAACTTGGGGATAGGATTTTAAACTAGGATCTTATGCTTATTCTATTGATTGTATTTTCAGGAATTAATTAAAATAGAAAGTGAATCGCATGTTAGAATTAGGCTTTCTAATTTATCATTCGTCACAACAATTCCCCGCAACACTTAATGCAAACTTGGATGGTTACTTAGAGAGCTTGATCTTGAAGTAAATTTGATAATTTTAGTTTAGTTAGGAGTTTTCTTAACTAATGCTTACGGGTGCTTATCAATTAGTTTGATAAATGGTTGTGTGTTTATGGAAGAGTGTCCAAGTTTTCAGTGTCCAATCCAAATCCATTCCTATCTTTGGGTTGTTTCTCTAATTAAATTTTTCAAAAGGATTTGACTTCTCTTAATTCTTTGCGACTTAGTTATGTGCATTTTTAATTCCTTGTTTGATCACCAATAAAATCCCCCCGTTACCATCGAATTCGATAATTATACTAAATAAGTAATAAATTCCCTGTGAGACGATTCTATCACACTTGTCTACAAGCTCATGAGAGCAATAAAAAATTTATTTATTCTTGGTCCCAACAGATCTCGAAAACCCATAGTTAATGAATGTTTATTAGTGTAATTAAAGAATTTAACTAATTAATTTCGAATCATTGAAGCTTTTAATCTATATGTCCATTAAGTCCTCCTGCTAGCTCACTAAAGGTAAAACAAGGATCAAATTGTTTTGGAAGAATTTTAATTGTTCAAATTAAATAAGAAAATGTGCATTTATTGTATGGGATACAACTAACATAATGTATATAGATGCATTATAATATAAAATTAGTTTTTTTTAATAGGATTCAAAATTAAACTATATAATATGAGAGAGTAATATGTTTGAATAAGATTCAAGTATTAATTATATGAATAAGATTCATATAAAAATTATAGGTTAAAATTAGTATGAATAAGATCTATATTAAAATTATAGGTCATGAGAGAGATATGCATTTAAATATGATTTAAATGCATATTTAATTCAATATATGATATTTAATAATATTAATTAATTAATTATTAATTATTATTTAGTATTTCTTATTTAATTAAAATTAAACTAATTTGGTTTTAATTTAATTTTTTTGATTAAATAAAAATAGAACTCCCCTGTAGTTGCAGGAGAGTGATGTACGTAAGAGGGAGTTGCTCTTTCTCTTTTATTTAAAAACTGCAAATTGTCTGTAGTGAGAGGGCGTTAGTTTTTTCAATAATGTATCGATCTCTCTAAAAAAATCTCCCCCTCTCTCTAAAACTCTCGCAAATAAACAGATGACTATCTCTGTATTTTTTACTATTCCCACATTTCAAAAGAGGATCCCACAATCCTTTTCCTTACTAGAGAATAGCAAGGAAGTCCTGACGGCAGTGTCCGACTTGTCCGACTTGTACGTTTTCGTTAAGGAAGAGATCTTGCAGAGAAGAAGAACCAGAAGAAAGTCTTCAAAGGTAATAAAGCTTTGTTTTCTCTGTAGTTCGAAAAGTATACTTAATTGATTGTATGTTTTTTCTATCTCTATTTTTGAATAAAATTCCAAATGACAAATTCAATGACATTCCTTTGAAGTCAATTATATTATCATAACAACTCCATTGTCTATCTTCATTATATCCTCTTCATTATATCCTTGCAATGTGGGGTTAAAATCCAAATAACAAGAAGATTAGCCCAAAAGTAGAGCTCAACGTTCATAACAATCGCCACCTCCATTGTCTCTCCTCTTCTTTCTACTTCTACAATTTGCCATCAAAGTTCCAATAACCAGAAATTTAGCTAAAATTCTCAATTGTCTCCTCTCCCTCCTTCTATCTTTATAGTTTATCATTCAAAACCCAAATAACTAAAAAAATTAATAAGGATGTTAATTAACATGACTCGGATTGAGTTGGTAAAAATTAAATTCAATGTTTAACCCACCAACATTTAATATTGGGAAATTGAACGGGTTATTTTTACCAGCTCATCCCAACTCTCCCTTTCTCCAATATTTTCAATCGCTCCACCCATCGACCACCATTGGTGAATATCACTACCACACTTCAATAATTATTTGATTAAGTAATTATTAATTTTGGTTTCTATACACAAAATTGGTAAATTAAACGCACATATTTAATTTACAGACATTAATTATCTTGCATATCCAAATACAGATATTTAAAACCCAGACATTCAAATTCCACATATTTAACATCTATATCTATGAAACAATGTCTGCGATCTAAAGGGATCCTTAAACTTAATCGGATTAAAGTAGTCAATAATTACTTTCATTGACATTGATATTAATATTCAACCTTCCAAAATAATGACAAAAATTGTTCCGCACATACATATCATCTTTTTGTCTTAAAGTTTTTTTTACCCTAAGATTCTAAGGTTATTTTGTTTAAAGTAACTTTAACGGTTCGATTCACTTCTTACTTTAATATCAGAATTAAAATTATTTTTCAAAAGTATAATTAAATAGCCGACATATAGTGGCGGATCCATAATTTTATATTAGGGGACACAATTTCACATAAGATTAGAAGTTTAGCCTATATACTTTTAAATTTATTTTTATATATAGTCACTGAATCTTAAAATGTGTATAATGGACTCTTAAATGTTTTATTGTGTGTTTGATATTTCATATGATTTCAAGTTCATGTCCAATCGGTTTCTTACATATATATTCACAAATGTCAAAAATTAAATGTTATATTATATATATATATATATATATATATATATATAAATTTAACTTTGTGTCTAATAGGTCCTATTCTATTTTTTTTTCCTTAGAAATAAAAATCAATGTACTATCATTGCTTATTAAATTGATATTTTAATGCTCAATTGGATAGAAAATTAATTTGTTTGTCCAATAAAATAATTAACTTTAATTTTTGTGACCTCACAATTGCCTGAGGTTAACGCACACAGAACACCAAAACAACTATAAACCAATAGAGACAAAACTAACAAACCACATAAAGAAAATGCAAACAAATAAAGAAAAAAGTTTCCAAGGAGAATTGGTCGATTAGGTCCTCCCAATAGAAGCCCAAAGCCAATTAGAATAATAACTAAAAATTTCAGACCGAACAACCTTATTAATCACCTGGGGAGGCTACAAAGGTAGCCCTGTGGTCACACAAATAACGTTCACGCCAAACATGAGAAGTAACAGCACACCAAGAAACTCTCCAAACTCAACGCTTTAGCCTATCATCAATGCTAAAGTGATAAATCCAATTAAACTTTATATCCCAATGCGAGATCCAATGAAAACTTTATATCCCCTGGTCACATAAACTTCTAAATTGACATTCAAAAAATAAATGATCCCTCGACTCAATTTCATTAGTATATAAAATATAATTTCTTGGAATACCGGAACACCATTTGCTAATACAATCACATATTCGTAAACAATTGAGAACAACAAGTCAAGACATAAAAGAATGCCTCGAAATATTACTTTCAAACTAGAGGAGCCTAGCCCAAGTAACCACAAGCTGCCTAGGTCGTAAGGACTCCAAAGCACTAATGATCAAAAACACACCAGATCGACTAAGGAGCCAGGTAACTCTATCCCCCCAACCCATATCATGCATAATTAGATGTACCTGCAAAAAAAAGCTCACCTAAGTCTCTAGAATTAGAAGGCTAGTCCCAAGTCCTATCAGGATGCAGAAAATCATCCACCTTTGCATTGAGGGAACTATCAGCATCCAAAATAACTACAATGCTAAACTGATGAAGTACGGGGCTCCTTCAAGCCAAGGATCAAATCAAGTCAAACAATGACGTCTATTACCTATATAATACTAAACCAATGACCTCAAGTTATCCTAAATGCGAAGGATAGCATGCCAGAACAGAAATGAAAACGTAGAAGCACTGACTGTCCAAATACTTTGACCTTTCAAAATATGTGATTCCACCTAGGCAACCCATAATGACCAAAAGCAAATTAGAATAAGCCATAACAATTTTAATTTTTTTTAATACGTCCGAAACATATTGTATACAAAATTATGGATATGTTAAGCATTTTTTACTTATTAGGCACAAAATTAAAATTATAGAGATTTATTAAATACAATTTGAAAATTTTAGAAAATAAACTTGCATTTAACATTTATAAAAATTTAAAATACATTGATATAACGTTTAAATTAAATAATATCAACTAAAAAAAGGAAAATTGTATTGGGTGTCAATTTGAGTTTAGAGATTTGTAAGTATGTCTTTAACTTTTCAAATATTACAAATAAGTCAAAATTTTCAACTTTTCAATTTTTTCAAAAATAGAACAATAAAATGTATTTTAAATCTTTCAATATTTTAAACTTTTCAACCCTTCAACTTTAGTAATAAAATACATTTTAAATCCTTCAATATTTCGAACTTATGTTAGAACAGCTATTTTACGAAACACTAAAAAATAGCAAAAACGATTTTTTTCTAGCCAAAATTATTATCCTCTAAACAAATTTAACTACCCTAAGAAGTTATCTCTTAATTTAAGAAATAGACAATATTAAAAAAAAAAAAAAAAAAAAAAAAAAAAAAAAAAAAACTTCTAAAATAATTTTCAACAAAAAAAAAATATTGTTTCTCTTCCATACTCCAAAAAAAAATTATTTACAAAAGTTAATTAATGTTTAATATGTGCCTTATAAAAAAAGGTTTACTATGCCCTACTAAATTAAAATATGATAATAAACAAATGGCAATCTAAAAAATACCACATATTTTCTTTATGATTTATAGAGTTTAGTCGGTGCTCATGGATTGGGAATGTCTACATTTGAACTTTTCAAATGTCCATACTCAACTTTTCAATTTTTCAAATGATCTATGGAGTTGCTCGCGTTCGACAAACAATTGATCGCTATCCACGTCACTCATTGATTGTCAGTTGTTGTTGCCACTAAGTTTCTATGCGATTTTCTCTCTCTCCTCTCTATGCGTCAACCCTCCCATTTCCAACATAAATAGCCCCAATTAAAGAAGATCTATTTAATTAAAAAATTATCACAAATCTTTATTTACATAAATGTCCTTCGATTTACAATGCTTAGAATAATTAGTCATTTTCAATCATGTATCAATGGTACATCAAGTATATTAAGTGTCTATTAATAGTCTATTTAGCATGTATCAATAGTGTATCAAGTGTATCAGGTGTATACTGGTAGTGTATCAAGTGTATCAAGAGTATTAAGTGTATATCAGTGGTGTATCAAGTGTGTATCAGGTGTATCAAGTGTATTAGATGTATCTGTACTTTTTTTACATTTAGTGGGCAGGATTTTTTTTTTATCATTTTTGCAAAAGTAATAAGTTTGAGCTATAGACCTAATTTTTAAAACTTAATTGGCATATATAAGCAAAGATGAAATTTGAAATATATATTAGGATATTTATAATAGATAGAGAAAAAATGGAATAAATAAAAAAAATTGGAGAGAAGGAGAGGAAAATTAGGTAAAAAGAGAAATTAGAAAGAGAAGAACTTTATCATTTTGTCAAAGAAAGAAAAAAAAATCAAAAGATAAGTTGAGGAGAAATGTTACACTTTTATAAAGATGAAAGCTATATACATTGACAGAGCGAGAAATATTTAGAGGGAGAAAAGATTGGGAAAAATATTAAATTCTAAGAAAGTATATATATTAGAAAAGTGAGAAGTATAGAAAAATACAATTATAAACTATAAGATCCTAGGAGATTTAGGGCATCAACCCCAACACCTATTTGTTCATGTAGAGATAAGAGGAATGAGAGCATCCGTAAAGAGTTTGAATAAGATCAGACCAAGAAATAAGTCACTCTTACTTTATAATGCTATTTACTATTTAAAACTGACTATTTCAAAGCGGTGACCTAGGTAATTTAACCTTAATTCTTAGTTGACTATGAACTCCTATTTATTTGAGATTATCCTTAGATTTGCATGGGTGAGGGTTGACTCAACAGTGTTGGCTCAATAAGCCTCCCATTTCAGAGGTAAGACCGTGCAAATATAGAAGTGTTGACTATTCAGCTTTTGAACTTTTTTCTAATTTTCAATTTCAGCATCTCTTGTCTTGTCTTGTTGCACACACTTTCTTATTCCATTTTCTTTTTCTTTTTTTAATTTTTCTTTCATTTCTCTGGTTTTTCTTCTCTCCTTTCTTTCTTTTTATTTTCTTTTCTTTATCCGATTTTTGCTTCTTCCTTTTTTATTTTATTTTGTTTCTTTTATCCAATTTTTGTTTCTTTTTTTCATAACAATAATGAAGTTGATTTTCATACCCAAAACTTGAAAGTATCCAATTCATAAGTGACTTAACCCCAACAAGCCAATCATCAAATTTGATTATTATAACGAAAAATTAAATATAAAGAGAAGATGAAAACGGATTTGAATGAAACTACTTTTTTTAGTCCACAAATTTGCACCATTTTTAAAAATATTTCTTCAAAGTTTGAAATAAGAAACGAGAATGATTATTAAATATGTTTATTTCTCAAAAAAATGAGAAATGTGAATGATATGAAACAGATCAATAGTTTTTTTCTTTTTACAGGAGTTTAAGAGTATGATGTCTATCATAAACTTGAAAAAATGACATAGATGACCCAAAATGAAGGGTACAAATTGAAATATTTGTATATTTGTGTACCGTAATATTTGTGTATTAATAATAACCATTATTAGTGATATTAGTGATACAACTTAGTTAGATATCAGTCATATTTATGTGTTAATGATATCAAATTTATGTAGATATCAGTGGTAGAAGTCTATTAATGATAAAAATCTATTATTGATAATCATGATAAAACTTTCTCAACAATAGCCACTGATAGCTTTGAGTGTTAGCCTTTCAAAATTAATAGTAACTAATGAAAGTCTATCAGTGATAGTCAATAATATTTTCTATCATTGATAGCTTAATCTTTGATGATTTTTTCAATAATTAATATCCACCTATAGAAGTCTATCATTGATAGCCAACTTAGTTAATTTAATTAATAAAGTTGAATATCGAACTAAAGTGTAAATGCAATATCTAGAAGTGATCACTAATAACATGTTATTGGTGATAGATACAATGTCTAGAGACGCAATTAACTTCACACTGACACGCTAACCATAGAGCCAAGGCACATAAGTAGTTGAAAGGAACAACATTATAGGTAAAGATATAAGGCCATGTTTAACATATCATAATGAAAATTGATGTAATTGAAATGAGATTTCATTGATGAATGAATCGTAATAGGTCTGAATCACAAACATAATTGAATTACTTTTGATCGTGTTTACTTAGAATTATGAATCTATCATATTTTACGTAACCGTTATTGCTTGACCTTAACGGTAATGGTAATGGTAACAATACAAATAATAATAAATATGGTAAATATATAATTTTTATTTTGTTACAATAGTAACGATAATAGTAATAGTAAAGATAGTGAGTTCTATGTACTTTTCAACCGTAATCAAATTGAGCACATTTCATTTCTCAATTAGATTACACGTTTTGATTATAAATTTCAACACGAACCCTACATCTCATTACGATTACGGAAAGCATGTAAATGACAATAAAAGTAATTAATTGGACCCGATTTTTTATATTATCATTGATAGATACCTTTCAACTAGCTTAAACTTGGCCTAAAATCAATGAAGTTTTGCCCCCACGTGGATCCACCCTGTATCCAAACATAATGTTTCTTTCTAAACCACCTGATTTTTTAAATAGTGTATATGAAATGTAATCTTTATAATAAAAGATTCATGATCGTCAAATTTTTTTTTTTTCTTTTTATAGGAGTATGAAATAATTTCAATATACCATTTAAGAAAGATATTGGGAAATTGTCAAGAATAACACGGTTAGATTTTCACCTTACAAAATTGGCATGTTTTTTGAGAACTCATAAAAATAGTTTTTTTTTGTCTATCTCGAACGAGATCGACCACCAGATTTTAGTTTAAAAAATCAACTTTTTCCAACTTATTGATTGTCTACAACTTTCTTGGTACATCTCGTCAGATTATACACCGAGATTATTTGCATCTTTGTGCTAATCCCAGACAAAACAATACCGAGATTCTATATATTCAAGCTTACTCAGTGAAATTTTGGGCATAGTTAGCACTGAAATTCATATATTTGAGCTTTTTCAGTGGTATCTCGGACAAATCTGAGATTCTATATATATCCCAAATCTTACCCAATTTTTTGAAAAGTTTGATATTTTCCAAAATTTAAAAATGTTGAATCAATTTGAAATATCTATTTTGATAATTGGAAAACTCATTTGGAATTTTGAAATTCATATAATTGTGAAAACATAAATTATGCTAAAATTTTAAAAAATTACGTAATAATTTGATATAATATTTAATAAACATAACCAACTTTGGAGAAAAAAATTGAAAATAATATAAGATTTGGGAAGATTACATAAAAGAATTAGCAAATCCTAGTATGTAATCAGGCGAGAGATTTCGAGAAAGCCCAAAACAATCGATAAGTTTGAAAAATTGATTTTTTAACCAAAATCTCGTGGTCGATCTCGTCCGAGATAGATTGAAAAAAACTATTTTTACGAGTTTTCAAAAAACGTGCTCGTTTTATAAGATAAAAATCTAACCGTGCTATTTCTAACCATTTCACAAAGAAGAATTTTGTTATCTAATTTCTAGCCATATTTAATATTAAGATACATATAGAATCATATTCAATAAAAGATAATGTAATAATATTTAATTATATATATGCACTTTATCTTATCTCTCAAGTATATGGGAGTCTCTCAAGTATACATGAATATATAATCAAACCTTAAATAAACTACCTATTTCTTCTTTAACAAGAAAAACTACCTATTTGAATAATTGTATAGTCATGTTTATGAGAGAGAACTTTATTTCTTTTTCAATTTTTTATTTAAAAAAATTAGTAATATAAGTTTGTATTTAGAATATATTTTCAAATATTTAATTTAAAAATAAATGAAGAAATTTGAATGTTTCACAACTATTTAAATTTTTCATGTCTATTTTAATAAATTTTTATAAAAATTATTTAAAATAAAAACAAATTTTTGGAAAAACACTTTTTTTCAAATCAATTTACATATTTCTTAATCCCTATTTTTATTGCAATTTTTTTTTGTCAATGACGTGTCAGCCAGCTAATTAATAATAATCACATTATTAATGGGCCAAAAGTTCAATGCACTTGAAAAATAAATTAATTTAGTTTTGCAACTCTATACTCCAATGTCACCCAAGTTTTGTTTTTATTATATTTTTTAATTTCTTCTTGAAATTCGCACTTCTTCTACCTTCTCTTTTTATATGGTTAATTTGTATTTTTAATTTAAGTCCGAATTTAAATAGCCTAAAAAATTTATACATTTCATTAATTGAATTCTATTTTAGTGGAAATAAACGTTTTTAGTATAAGAAGAAAACACATAAGAAAAGAAACTAGAATAAGGGTAATTAACTTATAAATTAAACTTCCTTAGCATATATGTCGGTTTATTTTCATTAAATTAGAAAATTAATTAAGGTCTCATTTTTAATTTTTAATTTTTGATCTTTAAAAATTAAGCCTATTTTCTTTTTCTTTTTTTTTTTTTCCTTACGATTTTCATCTTTCTTGAGTACAATGATTGAATTCTTAGCCAAATTTTAAAAAATAATAATAAAAAACAAGTATTTTTTTTTCAAATTTTGACTTGGTTTTTTAAATTATTGGTAAAAAAAAATGATAAAGGAAGAAATTTAGAAGTAGAAGTCATATCTATATGCCTAATTTTTAAAAACAAACAACTAAAAGTCAAATAATTATCAAACGAAACCTTACGCGCTTGATTTTTGAAAAATAATTACTTTTCAAGTAACTACTTTTATTTCTCGTTTGGTTCTTATGTGATTTATTAACCATTTATTAGATAGTTATATCTTCTTTTTTCACATTATTTTCTAAATGAAGAAACTAAATTACAATTTATGTCCTTGAACACCTTAATTTGGTTACCAATAGGGTAAGTTTACAAATTTTGTCCATTTAAGATAGTAAATTATTTAGGCTCGTCCGATAATATTTTATTTTTAATTTTTAGTTTTTGAAAATTAAACTTATTTCTTTTTAATTCTTACACTATTTTGCATCTTTCTTAAGTACAATGGTTGAATTCTTAGCTAAATTCGAAAAACAAAAACAAGTTTTTAAAAATTACTTTTTTCAGTTTTCAAAATTTGGCTTGGTTTTTTAAATCACTAGTAAAAATTAAAGTAATCAAATGGTTATCAAGCGAGACCTTACTTATTTTTATTTTAGAGATTAGTAGGTGGTTATTTAATCCACAGTTAGAATTTACATTTTAATAGTTTAATAAAACCCTAATTTATGAAAATATAGGGGACTATATGAGAGTTTTATCAAAACAATAAGAATGGAACTCCCTACTTAATTTTAACTTTCCACCATCTAAACTATAGAAACTAAAATGGTAATTTCACTCACTAAAAACCAAAAACTTAATATATATATATATGTATGTATATATTTTGCTATTTCTTCTTATTTGTTTTTTAAATCGCTAAAATATTGGCTAATTTTTGTAAGAAAAATTAGAAAATAATCTAAAATTCAAAATAATTTAAATATTGATTGGTATAAACAAGGTCACGATCATTAAAATTCAAAATTGAAATCATAGTTCAATTCAATGGGTCTTATTTTATAGGTGCTATAATAGGACCATTATTGTAGTCGATGAAATTAGAATATTAAGGAGTCTAATAATTTGTTAATCTCGATACAATTATATGATTAGGTTTCATAATTTTCTCAATTTGTTTGTAAATTGACTAAATTTCATTATAAAAGTCAATAAAAAGTTTTGGTTTATGTTTGTTTGACAAGACAGTAACCTTATTAGGGAATACATCACTTTTGAAATATAAATTAAATTTTATCTCAATAATGCATAATAACATTGAATTTTCCAAGGTTAATTTTTTTTCTTTTTTCTTTTTTTAAGGAAAGGAAAAAAAAAATGTGTTATCAATTGTTGAAAAATATGAGTTTTATAGATATTTTTTAATTATTTGTTCTCTATAATTTTGGTTGGAGTAATTTGTCTATAATTGTACAAATAAAAATAAAGTTTTGGCGACAAATCTAAAAGTGAGGCTTTTGTTGTAGGGCACTCTAAATTTGGACTTAACTATCAAACCAAAATTTTTTAATTGCAATTCTAATTTTTTTTTTAAAAAACGTGGTTGGTGGGTTTCATGCTACTTTGGAAAACTTTATGATTTTAATTTATAGGATTAAAATATCATTTTCCACCTATACTTTCGATTTTATTGTATTTTATCTCTATATTTTTATTTGTTGGATTTTATGAGTTATTTTCAAATAAAGGAAAATGGACCAACTTATTTATAAATATAGCAAAATTTTACTATCTATCAGTGATTGATGTCTATCGCGGTCTATCACAAACAGACAGGGACATTTTGCCATAATTGAAAATATTTTCAATAGTTATACCATTTAAAACAATGGTCGTAATTTTAAAACAATGGCCGTAATTATAATGAAAATATTGTCCATGTCCTTTCAATAAATCCTAAAACTTAGTCATCCAATACAATTTTTTAAAGAAAAATTATTTTGAATGACAAAATTACTGAAAATAATTATAAACATAACAAAATATCACAGTCTATACGCGATAAACCACGATAGATTGAGATAGACTACTGTACGTTTCTATCATGAAACTGATGACACATATAGTAGTCTATCACGGTCTATCATAGATAGATTGAAATTTTGCTATATCATGTAATTATTTTAGTTCATTTTGTTTTTAAATTGGTTAAATAATAGTAATAGTAATAATCTTGTCAGAAAAGACAATCTAAAGATATTTCCACAATTCATAACGAAAATGCTAGTAGAGACGATTTTTATAAAGAAGATGTTAGAAAAGAAAATAAACAATTTAGTTCTAAGGTTTATTGGTGGTTCCATTATTATCATTTCTTCTTGTTATAGCCTATATACCTTGATGGAAACGAATAATTTTAGAGATTATTGAAGAATGGAAGTTAGTACCAAATGCAGATCATTGTATTATAGAGGACCCTACTGCTTTGAAACCAAAAATAGCGCGGCCTCTATGCTAAATCGCAAGAAGTTGGTTTCTCCCCAAGGTTAACACAACACTGGATCTTTAACGTGCATTCATTAGATAAAAGATTGGAATTAGAAGGAAAAATAATTCGAGAACAGTAATACAAAACAGAACGTGAAGAAGAAGAAGAGAGAAAACAGTTTTCAAATCTAAAAAATATATTTCAAATCCACAATTAATGAAGAACACATTAATAAATCCTTTTGTAATGCTAATAATATGATAACTTTTTGGTAGAAATATACAAGAGAAAAGTAGTAAAAAGTTATTTCTTTTACGTGCGAGTGCAGTTACCCGAATCCGACCACTCATTCAGACCGAACAGGCAACATGCACGTGTGGTGAAAGTTTCTATGTCCACTACAACCACAATTTAGAAGCTCACGTGCAAGCCTTTGTGTAGGAACATTGCTGTGGACCGAAAGACCAAGCCAATTTCAATAATATCCCATGAATGATTTGTATAACAAACAAAACATAAACTATTTTCAAAACCATTTCTAAACAAAGATTGGAGAATAATCTTAAGCACCAATATCTTCTGATTTGAATTAATGTGTATTGAATTGGGACAACAACTTTATTAGAGAGAACGAGTTACCTCTTGAACTTTTAACAATTATGGATGAGACCACACAATATGTTTTACTCCTTAAATTTTTTTCCTTGATTCTATGATACAATGAGTGATATTTAAGGTCATGCATATAAAACTCGAGGTCACCATGAAATCTCCAGAAAAAATCCTTAAACTTTTTCATAGAAGATGGTCACACTCATATAATGTCGTTAATTGCTTCATCAAGTCCGTCAAAGACAAACCACCCAAAAATTGAGTTAAGAAGACTACAAATCTATTTTGTACTAGGACCAACTTCATCAAGTCTGTAAGAGACAAGCCACTCAAAATCTAAGCTATGAAAATTTCACAATTATCCATTAAGTTCCTACTAGGAATACCCTAAAAAAGGGTCATGGAATTTTTTGCCCAAGGAGTTGAGAAGTAAAAGTTGGGAAGTAGGAGTTGTGAACTCCACTCCTTGTTTGACCGAAGGAGTTTGTGGGTCTCACTATTTAAAAACATCAATTTTATACCTTACGAATTCCTAGCACTGTGGGTCCCAGAAGTTCACAACTCCCTAGATTTCATAACTTCTTGGAGCTTACTATTCCATTCCTTGCCCCAAACACACCCTCATGGTTTGTATCCCCCACATACTGGGGATTTTAGAATTATTCTCTTTGTTAGGCCTTTGATGAGTGAATCCACTAAGTGCCTCTCGGACCTTATATACTTCAAGGAGATAATTCCTTTATTTAACAACTATTTCACAACTCCATTTCTTAGGTATATATGCCTACTTTTGCCATTATACACACTGTTCTGGGTAATTCCTATAGCAATTTGTTAATCACAGTGCAAAGAGACTAGTTTCAATGCCCCTCACATTGGTACATCTCCCAGTGGGTTTCTAAGCCATTTAGCTTCTTGTCATATTAGCTTTAGCTATAAACTCAAACTTCATGGTGAACCTTGCTATGCATGTCTGCTTTATAGACTTCCATGAAATAGCTCCCCCCTGATACGACATAGGCACACACGTCGACTAATAATACAGTTAAAACAGCCTTAGCCAAGTGTCGTCCTCAGGAAATCAGATTGATTAATCTTTTAGCTATTTAGAGATCATTCCAATTTTATTTAGGGGATCAAATTGTGATGATACTTACGATAAACTAATCTATGAAAGCAAATAAAAATGATTGCATATGAATATTATCAACAAAGAGATGTTTTAGAGAATAGATTTCATCAAATGAATCAATGAACACAATTGTTTAAGTATTGAAGTAATTAACACAACGCCTAGAACGAAAAGTCTTTTATCCAGGTCGTCCCTCTCAAGGTCACTCTTGTCTTTAAATTAATCACTAATTATTAATCTCTTCAAACTAGATAATTAAGCAAAACATTACGACTCTTTATTAACAATCTCTACCATTTTCAAACTACTCTTTGTATTCAAACGATAGTTTAGCATGCATGATTTCATCTAAAACCTACTCTCTCAAGCAAGATTCAAATCATAAAAATATTCAAATGTTGATAAAACATTCAAAAGCATTAAGAACGGTCATGCTTGAAAGCATAAATGCAAATTAACATTCAAGAAGCAAATTTTTCTACAATTAACCCTAAGAATTCATCTACCTTTTGAAAATTGAGAAATTTAGTCCAACATTGAAGGAACCTTTGAAGGTCCTTGAGTGGAAATGGGGATCGGACCTAATTCCTAAATTTTATAGGTTAAAAAATTTTACAGAAAAGTACAGAATAATATGAATTTAATGATAAAATACAACATTCTGAAAAACAATTAAGAAAAAGAAAGAAGGAGATGGAAACTAACCCTTGAAGAACCCTTCTTCACGTTTTTTCTTTCTCCAGATCTGTCAGGAACAAACTCGATCCAAATGGTCAGCCCCACGAAAAGAGCCTTCTGTATTCTCTAATGGGATGAGAATCACTAATGAGTTGTGGGCTTTCAGGTTTTTGGAAGATAGGAAGTGATTGAGAGGAAAAATTGTTTTTCCAAAGAAAAACTTCTGTCTCTTTTTGGAATTGTGAAAAATCTATAGAGTACTACATCCACACATGCATTAAAGAGAGAGAAAATAGGGGGGAGGGGGTTATAACCCCCTTCCAAAACTATTTTCAAAATAAATTAAAATAATTTAATATATAAATATATGATAACTACCTTATCATATAATATATATTAAACCACTTATCATATAATATATAGTAACTATATGTTATATCTAATATAACACACAACCTATAATTTTCGTTCTCTCAACAATGCAGATATTTAATATAAATTCTATTTATATTAAACTTAATTATATGAATCCAATTCACATAATTAATATTTCAATCAAATTCAAATATTTATTTCTTATAAAATAATGCATCAAATACATTATAGTAATTATATCATATATAATTAAGTAAAATTAAATATATCATATATAATTAATTCCCCTCAATTAATTCGAACAATTCAAATTAATCCAAAATTGATTCTCATTTAATCCCTGTTGAGTTACAAAGGGGACCTCATGTACCTGTAGATTGAAGCTCCAATGGTACGTAAATAATTAATTAAACTCTTTAATTAAATTATTTAACATTCATTAACTGTCGGGCACTCTACTAAAGACCGACAGCTGCACTTTTTGCACTACAGACATATTTCTGTGTCCATTAGATATAACTAGTTAACAGTGTGATGATCCTTCACAAATTGCTCGTAAGTACAGTTAGGCCAAAATTAATTAAAGATAGCAACAGGTGAGAAAGTCTCCTCATAGTCGACTCCCACAACTTAGGTATAACCCTTTACCACAAGTCTAGCCTTGAAGGTTTGCACCTTTCCATTAGCACTCCGTTTTCTCTTGTAGATCCATTTACAACCTATAGGTTATACCCCATCAGGTTGATCTACAAGATCCAAACTAAATTGAAGTACATATACTCCATTTCGAGATCCATAGCTTTGATCCATTTATCTTTGTCAACATCCTCCATTGCCTTCTTGTAAGACAAAGGATCTTCAACACCTCCGTCAGCTACCATAGTTAGGATTTCTGTTAAACCAATGTAACAAATAGGTGGGTTCGCAACCCTCCCACTATATCGAGGTTCCCTCAACACTTGAGTGAACATGACCTATTAGATGAACCAACTTTAACAACTCTTGTTGAGGTATTTGATTCTTCAACAACTCTTGTTGAAGGTTCAATAGTTTCCTTGGAAAGTTCATTCAATACAATCTTATTGCGGGGCTTATGCTCCATGTTCGGACTCGGGAATCAATGTTGTTATTCAACTCCAAATTTGAACAAAAAATTTATTTATTTTCACCGATCTAAAACATATACCACAAATGTAGCTAAGTGGCAAGATCGGGGTCGAATTCACAAGAAGACTGTTGAATCAATCTAAGACAATTTACGAATTCCAAAAAAAAGATTTTGATTGTTTTGATTTTGATGAGGCAAATTAAACAAAAAGAAATAGGAGCAAGTGCAGAAAAAAAAAGTTTTGAGTCAAATTCAGAGAAAATCTTGGGATTAGTTTGTATGTTGTTTATTTTCTATCCTTAGGTACTAGTTATTTTTTTCCAATTATGTAAACCCCTCGACCTATTAGAAATTCTAATAGCCCAATTAGCCAATTTTTTATAAAAATCTAAATCAACCCTAATTCAGTTTAAAACTTTTCCTTTCTAGCGATGCCCAACTTAAAACTGAAAAGCATTAAGAAAGGGTTCAATTGTCGAGACATTCAACAAGCCGGAAAGCCATATTTTGTTGCATGATTTATTTGGGAAAGATTATATTAGGACCCACATGAACTCGGCCAGAAAAAGTCTAGACCTCAACCATGCGATCCTAATATTTGCAACTTAATCGATCAACAATGCATAGGCTAGAAAGATTTTGCAAACACGAAATTCAACAAATCAATTTGTCAGAAAAACTTATTTAATTCAATTAAACATAAAACAAATCCCCCAAAGAGTTCACAACAATTTAATAAAATAAACTAGATGGCCTTCAAGAATTAAGGCATACAACCTATCCCAAGAAAATAGTTTAGTCTCTAAAAGGCATAATTTAGACTACAATGATCAGAAAAAATAAGAATCGAGGTTACCTATACTAATAATTCCTCGCCAAATTGACTCAATCACTCAAAAACTAAACAAAAACTCTTAAATTTCTCTTTATTCGGTCTTAATCTCGAATGTGTAGTGGTTGCCTTCAAAGATGACCGACCCTGAAGGCCTTACTTATAAAATTCTCGCAGTGTCATGATGCTAGGGTCAAGCGTTGCAACGCTGCGTTGCGCCGCACGCGCCCTAGGTCTTTCGTAAAAGTTTGCAGCATTGCGACGCTCTAGGGGAGTGTTGCAACGTTGCGCTACTGTCTTATAGTGTCAAGCATCAACGTCAGGGGGCGTTGCAATGGTGGCGATGACTCAAATCCGAATCATCATGATGCTCTAGGCAGCATTGCGACGCTGCCATGTTCCTAGAGCTACTGCCTTTCGACGTCGAATAAGCGTTAGACTATTGCTTGAGATGAGCGTTGTGACGTTGACGCAGGGCAAAATCTCCCTTTTTCAACTCAACTTGATTAATGCATCTGGACTCCAGTTTTTCTGCTCTTTTGACTTGACTCTTTGTCTTTTCCACGTGTCGACTCCATGGGGCTAATTCTCCTACAAAATAAGACAATAGAATCCAAGAATTACCCAAATACAGGAAGTTAAGGCTATAAAATTAGCTCTTTTTTAGAGCTAACACTCCCTAATGATGTCCTACTCTAGAAATATAGGGCTTATCGACACATACACTTTATTTTCTTTAGGATCATAAAAGTAACCACCTCTCGTTCCTTTAGGGTAGCCTACAAATAAGCACAATTTTGAACGAGGTTCCAGTTTCTTAGGATCTGCCTCAAGCACATATGCTAGGAAATCCCAAATTTTGAAATGGCATAAATTACCTTTACGACCATTCCATAACTCCAAAGGTGCTCTGGTAACACTCTTGGATGGAACACTGTACAAAATATATGTTGTAGTCTATACAACATAACCCCGAAATGAGTCTGGTAGGGATGCGTAGACCAAACCATATCCAACAGGGTTCGATTTCTCCTTTCGGATACACCATTCTGCTGAGGTGTACCAGGTGCTGAGAGTTGGGATTCAATTATGTGTTCTATCAATTAGTTTTAGAAAGTAAGATCCAAAAACTCTCCATCTCGATCAGATCAAAATGCTTTAATCATTTTATTTAATACATTTTTAACTTCAGCCTTAAAATCTTTAAACATTTCAAATGCTTCAGACTTCTGTTGCATTAAATAAACATACTCATATCTTGAATAATCATCAGTAAAAGTGATGAAATATTTAAACCCTCCTCTTGCTTTAACATTCATAGAACCGCAGAGGTCTGAATGTACAAGCTCTAAGGGTTCTTTGGCCCTATGACCTTTTCCAATAAAAGATCTTTTAGTCATTTTGCCTTCAAGGCATGACTCACATGCAGGTAAAGAATTTTCTTCGAACTCGCTTAGAAATCAATTCTTTACCAATCTCTCAATTCTATTGAGATTGATGTGTCTTAACCTTAGGTGCCAAAGATGAGCATTTTCTTTAAGAAAAATTTTAAGTCTTTCATTTTGAGTTACCGTAGTTTTTAAATGGTCTTAGCACATACAAATTATCTTTAAGATTAGCACAACAAATTAATACTCAATTCTTGTAAACAAACACTTTATTTCCTTGAAAATTAAGAGAATAATGTTGTTCAAGAAGATATTTTACAAAAATCAGGTTTCTTTTCAAGCCTAAAACCACATATACATCATCTAATAAAATATAAGATTTTTATAAGCATGGTTGATGACGGAAATTTAGTTATCAATTACTTGACGACTAAAATTAGATGAACGCAATTTGCGATGCATGTTCTTAATGTATGCATTGATTATCATGCGTCGGTGGTCATGCGTTGGAATGACTATGCGTTAACGAATGTATGTGATGACCATGCGTTCCTGTCACAAGTTTTCTTGCGCTCACACCAAGTATAACACGAACGCAAGTTTCTCGAGTGATCCGAGGTCGAACTCAGGGACTTATAGCTAGACGTATGCGGTAATGTGCATGTGGCGGTTGAATAAAAGAATGATGAAGGGGTTGTTAAGCTAACACTACTCCTACTTCTAACTAACAGACAATGCAATGAGAAGCATGAATGAGAGGTAGAGACAAGACAACTATTGACGCGTAATAAATGCATGGAAAAATAGATAAAATATGAGGATGTCTTCACTGCAACACTGAGCTTGACCACAAGGGCAACCTCAGCCAACGCAAGCTATGCGATCATGCTACACACACTTGAGCTTAATTCTAGGACGTATGCAATGTAAATGCGATAGTGTCGAGAAGCCTATACCTAAACCTCCATAATCCGCTCATGTGCTCTCGTCGCATGAGCGTGATAGACGCACACCACCATATCCTACTTTTGGACACATGCAATATCCTATCTGTAGGGTGCATACGCTGTGTAATAGCAAACGGAGCTTATCTCTAAGTTCCCCATTCTTGCTTATGCATTCTAATTCGCTCTCTCGAGTCTTAGATTTGGGTTTTAGACTACTCTCTCAAGTATGCCTAAATGATGAATGATGCGCTCATAAGACAAGGTAACCGCATACACTTGGCTGACGTAAGATTATTTCTATCTCTAGTGAATACATGTTTACATTGCTTAATGCGATCAACCACTTACCCTCTCGGGCAATTGGTTGTTGCTGACTTTACTCATAGACAAGCATTGCGTCCGTCAATAGACAGGCATTGCTATAGCTTCACGCTAAGCAAATAAGGTTTTCTCACACACTCACACAATGCACACCTCTCGTGGTTTGCTATATACTTCATATCTCTAATCCACATGACTAAGTATGTGATACTCTAGCAATCTAACTAAGTGATGCAATGAAAGTTAAGGATGCTAAGTAAAGAAGATGGAGATGGGATCAAAGGAAACATAGAAATGCATTGAACACATAATATATTAATTCCTTAATCACAAAATGTAATACAATACAATATCAGAAAAAAAGAGAAAATAAAATGACCAGCTGGAAGCAATGTCTTGCTTCCAGAAGATATATGTCAAGGCTGCTGGTGGTGCCATGGATGGGCGGTGGAGCTGACTCTCTTGAGATCTAACTTCGGTCGAAGGCTTCGATCGTCACTCGGAATAGAGGAGGGAAGTGAAGAACTCTCAAGCTTTCTTCTCACGCATTAGTCCGGATCATAGGGATAACTCTGGATGATTTGAAATTCTGCTCATCGGCTTCTATTTATAGAGCTTGGATTGCCGACAGCATTTATGGACTGCTCTAATTCTGACATTCGCGGCGTGTTAGTCCTTTTCTGAATCTCTGCGGCTAACGGCATGATAGGTGAAATGTCAACATCATCTTTTGGTTTTCCTGAGATATGCATTGATGCGTTCATTCCACCAACCTTATGTTGATCCCTTTATTATGCATTATTGTATAGCCGCAATTGTGCAGTGACCGCATTTGCTTAATACCGCAACTTCTACACGATGACCGCAACCGCTTGACAATCACAACTTCTATGTGATGGACGCATGTGGCTGATTACCCCAACACCCATGCATTGATCGAATGCGTTCGCCTTTGCGATGAAGAGTTTCTTCGCATAAAGTCATCTATGCGGTAGCCTGGCTTCCGCATTTGCGTCCACTTCCTGTGTTAGCTACAAAAATAGACAACTGAACCCATAATAATGCATAATAATGGGTTAGCCGAGATTCTTAATGTTGAACGCCGCAAGCTCATTTTCTCATGAATTTCTAACATAATTACCGCAGTCTTCATAATTCTAAATAAAAGGCCTAAGATGACATGCATTTCTGCATGTCATCAATAGTCTAAGTCCTCCCACTGTCATAGCTAAGACGACGTGTCTAGTTGCAACATGCATCGTCATCTCCCCAGCTTCTAGTTGTCGTTAGGAATTAATTTCCTGAAATGAAGAACAAACATAGTTAGTGAGCCTGAATCAATTATCTAGGTTGAATCATCATTCTCCATTAAACAAATCTCCAATACAAGTAAATCAGATTTACCTTGCTTGGTCTTCTTCTTCTCTGCCAAGTATTTGGGACAATTCCTTTCCCAATTCTCTCATGGTTGTAGTGGAAACATATTCCTTTGCAGTCTTTGCTTTCTTGCCCTTCTAGACAGTAGCTGATAGGTTAGCATTACCCTTTCCACCTTTCTTCTTCTTCCATTTTTTAGTACCTGAAGAATAAGGCACAGACTTAGTTCCAGAGGGCGATCCTCTGCAGAACTTCTTTACGACAACATTTGTTTCTCCCTTTTGTTACTTGCTTTTCATCAAGGACTGAAAATTCTGAAGCTCATTGAGCAAGGTGGTCAAACTGTAGTCAATTTTGTTCATAACAAAATTGCTAAGAAATTGTAGAAAACATTCAGGTAAAGATTCCAAAATGAAGCTAACCTGACTGACTTCATCAATGATAGACCCAATCATCTCCGTCACGTTAAAGTGGACCATCATGTCGAGAAAATGTTCTCTAACAGATGCCCCTTCTTATGTACGGGCATTGAAGATGTGTTCAAGAGCGTCGCACATGAGTTGTGCGGACAGTTGTCCGAACATCCCCCGCAGGGACTCCATGATCTCACGGGTGGTGATCATGGGCTTATGCTTCTTGGCCAAGACTTCTGAAAGGCTTGCCAAGATATACGCTTGGGCCTTCTTGTTTGCCCGTGTCCAATGCTCATATGCCTCTCGAACATTTCGAGTGGCATTTGGAGCAGGAATAGGAGGACGATCCTCCATAAGGATAAAACAGAGGTCATCGATAATTAAAATCATATTGATTGTGTTTTTTCAAGTTGTATAATTTTCGCCCGTTAGTTTGTCAGCGACGAGCAAATTAAGTATCACGGAAGACATAGTCAATAAATCGTTGAAATCATACAAATTATTTATATTAGTAATCTTTACATTAACCCATTTTGAAAAAAACCAATCAAATTTAGCAAAATAATCTAATGCACCCTAAGTGACATCTATTTGCAATGATATTTCAATGAGACAGGACAAAAGCCAACATAGGGTGATCAGGTGCCCATTTACTGAAATGAGACTATCTTAACCAATAGACAAAACAACTCCTTGTTACTTTAACTATCAGTCACAATTATTTGGTCCAAAAATTGTTAAACTCACCTAACATTTCTTGTAAGTGTAACCCCTCATTTTAGATTCTAGAGTTTCGCCGTAATGAGCCAACTGTAGGAAAAAACCGATTGAGATAAAAACTAAAGTAATCCTATCCATTATTGGAGTTAGAGGTAAAGAATCATGCAAATGCCATCCGTAGGGGGACACAAGCAAAGGTGCCTCGAGGCCGAATACGAAACTTTACTACCAACTAATGAGAGAGACCGTGGGATCTGTTGACACACGTCTCGCTCCCACTTATTGTAAACACTCTCTCCATTCACCTTGATATTGATCTATACAAACACCATTCGTAGGGGGACACAAGAAAAGGTGTCTTGAGGCCAAGTATAGATCTCACGGTGTGAATTTTAGGGAGAAACATGAAAAGGTAAAATGAAGTATCATATACCCCATTTTCCTCCCACTGAGTGTTATACCTAGGGTTATTTAACTTAGGAAAAATCGGCTATTGATTTTTAACTAAGTATTTTGTTTAATTTGCCCAAAAGTAACACGCACTTTGGATGGCTAAACAACTTTGATTAATGTTTGTTAAACACTTTAATAAACCTCAATCAACCATTGCATGCTTGTAACAAATCTATTTAATTTACCTTTCCAGGTAAGTTCCCAGGTAAGGATGTTACGTTTCCATCAACTTACATACCCCAGCCTAGACAGAATTAACCTTAGACAAAAAGTCCCTTACAGATACATTTGTTACAAATTTAATCTTTTAATTAAGAATCAATTTAATCCTATTAAACTGATTAAAAGATTAAACTTAATTTCTAATCTTATTTAAAAAGTGAACTTAGGTCTATGTGAATCATATTTTAAAACTATATTAAAAATGATTTAACCTAAGGTTTTTTTATTTTAATTTCTAAATTCATTTAATTATAACGATAATAAAATAAGTGAAACAAATTAAAATCAATCAATTGCATCGAGTGACATACTTTATAAAAATATAACATTTATAAAATTATCTTAAGTAGTGTCATACATCATGCAATTCTCATGTCATTACTAAACATACATAACACATATATTCAAGTAATGAAATAATTAATAACATACTATGTATCTATACATCCAAACTATATATTATAACTCTTATAATATAAATGATGCATGACTATGTTATTAATGCATGCAAGCATATAGTATAACTCTTATATTATATGATGCATGAGCATGCTATAAAATAAAATCATACAACTATGTATTAACATTTATAATATAAATGATGCATGAATAAAATGCATAACCTATGGTGGAATTTTTACTATATGGCATACATTATAACATATAATAATAAATATAAACCATACATCAAATGCATAATTGAAAAATAATAATTATTGGACCGGGATTGGATACCTAAACAATTAATTAAATTAATATAATACTTATATTAATTTAATAATTAAAAAAATCTAACTATTACAAAATAATAGTAATCGGTTCGAAACAAGTGAACGTGGCCTTGAACTGGTCGAACCAAACCGTCCACCAACAATCTATTAACAGTGATCTCTTAGTAATGATCTCGTAGCAATCGCTACGCGATCTCTTAACAAACGCTGAGCGATCTCTTAGCAGCGATTTCTTCCTCATCGTAGTGTTTCTTTGTTTTTCCTTCGAAACACACCGGGAACATCAAGAGTGACTCAAAACTTTAAGCTACAGACTTGATCGCAAACAATTATGCCCAAAATAGGAGCCCTTACAAATCAATTTGTAAATTGAAAGTGATAAATCTAAATAATCCAATCCTGAAAACATCTAATAATCGTAAATCATTCACATTCACAAACATTCATCACAATAACGTATACAGAAGGCTACCCACCAATTTTGTAAAAATCATTCTGAAAATTTGGAAAAGTTTGGGCCAAACAACCTGACTCTAATACCAATTAAAGAAACCTTTGAAGGTCCTTAAGCGGAAACGGGGATTAGACCCAAATTTTAAATTTTACAGGTTCAAAATTTTATAGAAAAGTACAGAATAATATGCATTTAATGATAAAATACAGCATGTTGAAAAACAATTAAGAAAAATAAATAAGGAGATAGAAACTAACCCTTGAAGAACTCTTCTTCACGTATTTTCTTTCACTAGATTTGTCATGAACAAACTCGATCAAAATGATCACCACCATGAAAAGAGCCTCTTGTATTCTCTAATGGATGAGAATCACTAAGGAGTTGTAGGCTCTTAGGTTTTTGGAAGAGAGGAAGTGATTGAGAGGAAAAACTGTTTTTTCGAGAGAAAAACTTCTATCTCTTTTTAGAGTTGTGAAAATATTTAGAGCATTGTTGAGGATAAATTTTTTTGTTGATGCGTTATTTGTCATGCAATGATCATGCAATGGTTTGAAGAATATGTGTTATGCGTCAAATGTATATGCGATAATCAAGTGTTCCTGTCACAAGTTTTATCGCTCTCTCACCAAGTATAACGAGATCGCAAGTTTCTCAGAATGATCCAAGGTCAAACACAGGGATTTGATGCGATGTTGTTGAAGTAAAAGGAATCATGCAAAGGTGTAGATATGCGTTGTTTGTTGCGAGGACAATAAAATAAATACAAATAATGAAATTCTAAATAACTGAGGTTCTAACAATTGTGAGGTTGAGATGGGTGAGTAAAGCCGCAGACTAAATAAGGATCTATATGGAGAAGGAAGGGCTAGAGGTAAAGCACTAAAGAATCAATAAATTTCATTGCAGAACCACGATTCTTTTTCCCGATTGGCGCACACCTTTTGGTGGTTGCCTCAATGGTCATATTTCTATAAGATGTAAATGGGAATGCTATAGAATGCAAGGTTGTTTCTATCTCTAGAAATACTTCTTGCTTCGCTTAACAAGTTCTATCAACTTTTCTCTTTTGAGGAGTTGATTGTATGACTCAACTCTGCTCTCGCAGGCACATATCTTTTGCCATATGTTAAGCAAACGTGTTAATGTCCTTAAGATGTGATTTAAATCATAAAAGTGACCTTTCCCTTACCCTAAAGGTTTAGTGATTCATGAGATAAGAGATGATGAATGCATGAGTATGGAGTAAAGTGAAGATGAACATAATGATAATATTAAGATAAGAGAATATTTCGAATGCAAGTTGTCCAAGAAATCAATCAAGCAAATTCTACAACTTGTTAATACACAAGGAATGAAATGGATTCACAATCAATATCAATCTCTTGATATGATATGATGGTAGTAATGACTGCTGGCTAGATGTGATGGATGGAGTGGTGAAATCCCTTCTCAAGATTTTTCTCTAGTGAGCTTCCTAGAAAGAAATGGAATTTTGGATTAGAATGTTCTCTCTGATTGTCAGCCTTCATATCCTTTCACTTGATGTGATGAGGCTCTATTTATAGAGTCCTGCGTTGTTCTATCTTGAAAATGCTGCTCTGATTGGTTGCTATCATTTGTCAAAGTAGCTGAGAACGTCAGTGTTACATCATGGTCAACGATCAGGAAGTATGTCAGAATATCTGTTGTACGATTTCAAAAATCTCGAGGCATGCGTCGATTGCGTTTCTCCTTGAAGGATTAGTGCATGCAATGATTTCTGTTTTCCTACAAAACATAAACTTTGGCACACTTTGACCATGAAATGCAGTCAGTAGGTGTATTTTAAGTACCTTAGCACAATTTTGTTTTTCTTCATATAATTTCACCATGATTGGCAAAAAAAATTTCCTTTCTGTTGTCACATATTTTTAAGAAAAAGGCACAAATAACTTGTATTTCTACAAGTTATCACACCCTCAAATTTATAATTATGTTTGTCCTCAAGCATATCTTATACTGAAGAAATTCAAACTCACTTACATCATCATGATGCGCTAATTAGCTGCTCAAAATGCTTCAGCTTTACATAATCTTTAAAATCATTTGTTCCTTTTAACACTTGGTTGCTTCTTCGGGTAAATCTTTCTTAGTCTTAAATTCAACAAACTTCTGCTCAAAAGTCCTTTTCTTGATTTAGACAATTCTTTTTACATCCTTTTTTCTAAAATAGTATGTATTACTTACAAAGGAGCTTGGTTTCCATTTTGATTCAAAGAACATTGGGATTGGTTACACTCTTCATTTCGGCTTGCCCCGACGAGTGTCATGCGGACATCCAACTATAGTTGTGTTCTAGGCTCAACTCAACTTTTATCTTAGCTAAGTTTTTACTTTTGCTAGACAGTGGAGTTATCTTTGTTTCATTATTTAAATTGTGTTGATTCTGGTAACCTATTTTCGTTTTGGCTTACCTGCATGGGTATCATGCGAAGTATCCAACTACGAGCAAGTTTCTTTCTTAACTTATCTCATATCAGGTTAGGATTTTTTTCCCTGGCACTGATAATGGAGCTTTATTATTATCAAGCACTACATCCATACATGCAATAAATAGAGAGAAAAGAGGGGGAAGGTAGTTACAACTCCCTCCTAAAACAATTTTCAAAATAAATTAAAATAATTTAATATATAAATATATGATAACTATTTTATCATATTATATATATTAAACTATATGTTATATCTAATATAACACATAACCTATAGTTTTCGTTCTCTCAACAATGCATGATATTTAATATAAATCCGATCTATATTAAACTTAATTATATGAATCCAATTCACATAATTAATACTTCAATCAAATTCAAATATTTATTTCTCTCAAATAATGTATCAAATACATTATAGTAATTATATCATATATAATTAAGTAAAATTAATTATATCACATATAAATAATTCTCTCAATTAATTTGAACAATTCAAATTAATCCAAAACTGATTCTCATTTAATCCATATTGATCTACAGAGGGAACCTCATGGACTTATAGATTGAAGCTCCAATGGTACTTGAATAATTAATTAAATCTTTAATTAAATTATTCAACATCCATTAACTGTTCAGGCACTTCACTAAAGACCGACAGCTACACTCTTCGCACTACAGATATATTTTTGTGTTTATTGGATATAACTAGTCAACAAAGTGATGGCCCTTCACAAATTGTTCGTAAGTACAGTTAGACCAAAATTACATTTATTTTAATGAAGCATTCTTACTCTTCTTTACTTATGAGCTAATTTTTTAAGAGATTTGGTTTTGTAGATACCCTAAGGATAATATGGTTTAAGTCAATCCAATTGCATCAAATTACATCATTCTCACTTTCTCTTTCTTTTATTCAAACTTATGCTATCTTATTAATTTGAATTGGTCACTTAAATTAGCAAGCTAGTTGAATCTTATTGTTTAGAAGGTTAAGATATAAACAAATCTCATAAAAATATACGAGATTTAAAAGCCTAGATATAGAACGTCACGTGACCAAATAAGGCACACTGTAGAATCTATGGATTACATGAAACTATGTAAGATCTAATCAGCTAGAGAAATATAGCACTAATTACTTAGGTTTTAAAGGATACTTTTAAAACAAGGCTGAATAGGAGTTGTTCTCATTTCATAGTTGGTCGACGTCGACATGGCATGGTTGAAGAGCTTAAGGCAACTTATCCATGGGTTGAAACTTGACTTGAAATCTTTTTTCTTATTATTGTTTATCTTTTTATTTGCAAACAATTCCAAAATCACTTATTTACCAGTTACCACGTGGTTTACATCGAAAAGTTCTTTCTTAAATAATAGCATAAATAGTTTATTGGGATACGATATTTGGAATTCTTTCCATATTACTATCTGTATTCTACATATTTTTCATTCATATAAATTTTGGTCATCAAGTTTTTTACGTTGTTGTTGGGACTAATTTAATTTAATTTTTATTTTAGAAATTGTGATTACATTGTGACCACAATATCTCTTTCTCATAAACTTTGACCTGATGTGTTTTTTTTTTTTTTTTAGGTTGAGCTTAGTGCTTAAGCAAAAGAGCTCATTCCTTTTGAACTTGATTCTGATTGTTTAAAAGATCCACCAAATGGAAGCACATCTCATTGCAACATTGAATGCACAATTTGTAGAATTGACCAACATGCAAGAAAATTTAAATAGAAGAAGCAATACCTCCATTGCTCCTAAATCAAAATTTCTACTTTTTTTTCTTTTGTAGTTGCGAAAATCATTTTGATGAGTGTCCACATTCTTCTATGTCTTGTAGTTATTGTAGAAGAAAATAAAAATTTGGCAATTGTCCTTATAACCTCGACTCTTTGTGTTATATAGGATAAGGAAGTAATCAAAGCATATTGAATCTTTATCTAAATGAACATAAGTAAGGATGGAGAGAGTACCCTAACTCCTCATCGAAAACTCAACTAGGTGCTAGTAGCTTCAAATCAATGCTTAAATTGCAACATGAACATTTCTAGCAAGAGACACAAGTGTCAACTTGCACTTGACCTTGAATATTTGTAATTATTATTATTTTTATTTATATAGATTTCAGTCATCACTAATCTACCATGTCACACATCGATAGATTTCACGATATAAGCAAAACAGGAAGTACTTTCATTTATCTTAGTAGCAACATAAGTAGTGTTTAAAACAAAAAGGTCATGAGCTAAGTACCTTTTACCAACAAAGTCACTATTTTAGGTGAGGATAACCATCTTGTTAGCTTTAAAACAATTCTAAGCCCAACTTGATTCAACAAACTTCTAGGCACCAAGTTTCTTCCCTTTTCCAAGTACTCTTACTGTGGCAAAGCTACCCATGATCACAAACTTGTCGTCGATAGTATCCTAGAAGTCATGAAAAAGTTCTCGATTTAAGCACAAGTGTCTTAAGGTTTCAGTGTCAAAGGTCTAATCAGACTCATTTTCCAAGGTTGGTTTTCACGACCATGACTGTAATAATGTCATTCTGCTCAATAGGATTGGCTTGTGGGACAGGAGTTGGTCTTCCTTTCCTATGATCACACTAGTAGGATTTGTGCCCTTATTTTCCATAGACATGGGATATCAACTTGGTCTTTTCATTCAACCTTCCCTCAAACAGTCTTGTGATGTTCCTTCTTTTGTGATAATTTATCTTTAACATACCGCTTGCTTTTAGTTTTGAACCTCTAATTTATTTTAGGAAATACAAAATAACCATTTTTCTCATTACTTACCCAACTTCTAATTTAAGAAAATAATAAATGATAATGATGAAATTAGCAAGGAAGTCGAATAATATATGAACATACTAAAATATGTACATTTTCTCATATAAAATTAAAAAAAAAAAAAAAAAAAAAAAAAAAAAAAAACATTTGTGGACTTATTCAACAACAATTATACATCTTTTAGTGAAAATTATTAAGAGAGATGTTTACGTCAAAGTGACTACAAGCACATATTCTGTTATTCGAAGTTGGCGACTCAAACCCACATATCTTCACCTTCAGTGATAATAATAATAATAATTGTTAACGTAAATTATGGTTTATAATTTATGTTTATAAACTCATACAAACTGAAACCCATAAAAATAAAAGTGATTCAAGATCAAAAAGGTTGGTGGCTGGTCAGAGGGTCTGGAAGGACTGGTGGTGATGGGTTAGATCTCACAGAATTTTTTTAAAAAAAATAATTTTAGTATGGGCAGTAGTAATGACAAAGGATTTATGAATGTTGGAACATCAATAGTGCAAAAATGCTAACCATGTTGTTTTGTGTATTTTATTAAATAATCGACGTATCTTTTTATAAAGACGATGAGAGACTAAATGCATACCAAGAATTCAAGAAAAAAAAAATAGGAAGAGTAAACATTAATTGAGAGGATTATGACTCATAAACATAAACCATAATTTACGTTAACAATAATAAAAATAGTAAAAAGAAGAGAGATTTTGATGAATATTTTATTAGTGTTGGTTTTCTAGCTAGTCTCCACTCCTCCTTAGAGAAAACATTTATCTTTTAAAAGAAATATGGATGCTTTAGTCGTTGTGTTATTGATTACGTTGCCAATTGTGTCGTATTTTCTTTAGTTCTTTTAACGTTTTTTAATGGTTCAATTAATGTGAAAGTTGAGGATGAAACTGACGGATTAAGAAGAAGAATATTGTTGTTTCTTTTAAAGGAAAAAAGAGAGAGAAAATAACTATGGAACCCGTCTCTTCGAGAGACGAATCCTGGTGACATATGAAAAACTAACCGAGTGGCAAATGCAAGATTTTATGGAGGTATTTGGCTCACCAACATGAGTTGAGTTGAATTTGTATAATATATCAACTCATTGTTTGGCCCACCAACATTAAATGTTGGTGGAATTGAGTTGGTATATTTTACCACTCACCCTAACTCTCCATTCTTATCATGTTTTCAATGGCTCGTCACACTCTGAGAACTAACTTCAGGGTTTGACAATCACCTCCGATGACAACTCCGCCAACTTCGAGCTCTGACAACCACCTTCATTAAAAACTCCAGCAACCAACTTCGGGTTCCAACAACTACCTCCGATGACAATTCCGACGACGAAATTTGGACTCTGACAACCACCTCTAATGATAGCTTCAACGACCAACTCCGACAACCAATTGGCTCTGACAACAAACTCTGATGACCAACTCCGACAATCACCTTCATAGGCTCCGACAACCACCTTCGACTACAAACTCCGATGAAAACCACCTTTGATGATCACTTTTGAGCGAGCAACTCCAACAACCAACTCAAGGCTTCGACAACCACCTTCGACGACAAACTCCGACAACCAACTCTAATACCACATTCATGTGACTAACTTTAAGCTCCAACAGTCACGTACAACTATAATCTCTAGCGAAAATCATCTTGGATAATCAACTTCGGCGACCCTAAGATTAAAAAATTACCTCCAATGACAAACTTTGACAACCAACTCCAATACACCTTCATGTGACCAACTTCAGGCTCCGACAACAACCTCTAACTATAAACTCCAGCAAAAATCATCTTCGATAATCAACTTCGACAACTACTTCCAATTATTATAAGATTGATGACAGTATGTTGTATGGTTGTTGATTATATATATATATATAAATAAAAAAAATAAAAAAAATATTTTGTCTACATTAAATGCAATATTTATATGTAATGAATTCACATAATGTTTAGACAAAAAGTATGTATGTAGTTGAAAAGTATCTAACATATAACAAAAAAAACTATAAAATGAAAAAAAAAAATTCAAGGACATTTTCCAGTAAGAATTAGTGAAAAATAGAGATTTGTTCTCTGATGATCCTCCAAATGTAGAGGAAATGAAAGTGAAACTGTTAAAGAAATGTGATGACATTCCACTGATTGTTACGATGAGGGAGATTTAATTTACAATTCATGACATAGTAAAAATATAGAGTAACAATAGGAAGAAGAAGAAGAAGAAGAAGATATGAAATTCATAGAGAAAAATTAGTTAGAATAAAAAATTTTGATTTCACTTTAGTTTCTCATTTTGTTTAACCATATTTCAACAAGAAATGTAATGGGTTAATTGTTGTTCATTGCGCAAAAAAGAAAGGAAGAAAGAAAGAAAAGTTTTAAAAATTAAAAGAAAAAAAATTGCAATCCATATTTTATTCAAACAAAGATTGGTAGAGTTATTGAATAAAAAAGTTTCAAAACAAAAATAATAATCATAAAAGCATATTATTTAGGGTTCAAAAAACTGCATCAGATACTCAGACATATGAACTCAACTCTGCAACACAAACGTAGACATATGAACTTAGACTAAATAACTCTGCACCCCAAACGCAGATATATGATCTCCACATACATATGAACACCAGACATCTTATCTCAACTCAGCGTTCCAAAGTACGCCTAAAATATTCCAATTTGTAAATGTCAAGGAAGAACAAATTGCCTCGTTAGCAGATGATAAGGAGCCATGTAGAAGCTGATAGAAATGCTCTCGTTGGTGTATGTGCTCTCGCTGGTGTGTATGCTCTCGTTGGTGTGTATGTTCTCGCTGGTATCGTTGGTGTGTATATTATCGCTAGTGTCGCTGGTGTGTATGCTATCGCTAGTGTCGCTAGTGTGTATGCTCTCGCTGGTATCGCTAGTGTGTATGCTCTCACTGGTATTACTGGTGTGTATGCTCTCGCTAGTGTCGCTGGTGTGTATACTCTCGCTGATGTTGATGTGTATGCTCTCCTAACAACCTCTGCCATATAATTATTCTCTACCAATTGTACAGAAGATTCGTTAGTTATTTTTTGTCCTTATTCTAAAACCAAAGTGTATATATCTATACATCACTACCCTGTATTATGTGTGGGGAAAAGATTTAATATACGAGATCAAATATATAGAAAAAGAAAGAGAAATTGCTCTCCCAGATCTTCATCTTCTACTGCACCTTTTTTCTTCTTCAAGCTTAGCTCATACAGCTGCTCAACTTGGTATCAGAGCACCAGGTAAGCTATGGCAAATCAACCCTCTACAAACTTTTTCTCACCTATTTTTTTTGGAGCTGTCAGCAGTGGAATCATCACAGGTCCTCCTCTAAATCAACTTCTCAACCAAGTGACATCCATCAAAATGGATAGATTGAACTTTTTACTTTGGCAGAATCTTGTGTGGCCAATTTTAAGAAGCTATAGATTGGAAGGTTATCTAACTCTATACATAACTGAGCTTCTCTCTAAACTATACCTCAACCATATGAAACCTTGTCCAACCCCTGTAGTACCTGGCACCTCTCTGTTCTTGAGCATTGGAACAACCCTCCATGACCCATTTCTATATTGCAGCACGGTTGGTGCTCTCCAATACCTCACTAATACAAGACCGGACCACCTTCATTGTTAATAAACTTAGCCAATTCCTCAAAGCTCCTACTAATATTCACTGGTCAACTGTCAAATCCCAAGCTTCTGCTATTTCTATACGTTCGTTTTCCTCTCTTTGTTTCGTGTGCTTAGATATCTTGCAGGGACTCTCCACTTTGGCCTAACCATCAACTGTGATACTTACCTCAATTTAACATCCTATTCTAATGCAGATTGGGCCTCAAGTATTGATGATCGAAAATCTACAGCTGTTTATTGCCTCTATCTTGGATCGACTCTCATTTCTTGGTCATCTAAGAAACAAATGACTGTGGCTCATTCTAGTACTAAATCCGAGTGTCGATCTATTGCTCATGCTACAACCGAGATCATTTGGGTGAAAAATCTATTAACCGAGATTGGTTTCTCTCTAAAGGGTATACCTGTTCTCTGGTGTGATAACATGGGTGCAGGTGCCTTAGCTGCCAACCCTGTCTTTCACGCACGAACTAAGCATATCAAAATAGATGTGCACTTCATCCGTGACTTTGTCCTTCAAGATCAACTTTATGTTAGATATGTACCCTCTGCAGAACAATTGGCGAATTACCTAACTAAGCCTTTACCCCTTGATACATTTGTCTACCTTCGAAGCAAGCTCGGACTAAAAGACTTACCCTCTCGCTTGAGGGGGGATGTCAAGGAAGAACAAATTGCCTCGTTAGCAGTTGACAATGAGCCATGTAGAAGCTGATATAAATGCTCTCGCTGGTGTATATGCTCTCACTGGTGTGTATGCTCTCGCTGGTGTTACTGGTGTGTATGCTCTTGCTGGTGTTGCTAGTGTGTATGCTCCCGCTGGTGTCGCTGGTGTGTATGCTCTTACTGGTATCGCTGGTGTGTATGCTCTCGCTGGTGTCGCTAGTGTGTATGCTCTCGTTGGTGTCGCTGGTGTGTATACTCTCGCTGATGCTGATGTGTATGCTCTCCTAACAACCTCTGCCATATAATTATTCTCTACCAGCTATACAGAAGATTTGTTAGTTATTTTTTGTCCTTATTCTAAAACCTAAGTGTATATATCTATACATCACTACCCTGTATTATGTGTGAGGAAAATATTTAATATACGAGATCAAATATACAGAAAAGGGAAGAGAAATTGCTCTCCCAGATCTTCATCTTCTGCTGCAATTTTTTTCTTCTTCAAGCTTAGCTCGTTATTTTTTTCAAGAAACTGTTTTTCCCCAATTATTGTACCTCTTTATAATATTTTTCTTATTATAAAAAAGAATAGAATTAGAAAAGTTTTACACATACTTCAAATTTTTTAGTGTCGAATTTTTTTGGGTCTGAAATGCAGTTTTCAACATTTTTTTTCCTTTTTTGTTTTTAACAATTTTGATCCCTATATTCTAAATTCTATTTTAGTTTAGTCTAGCATTTTGATTATCCAAATTTGACTATATATTTTTAAAATTAACAAGAAAATGTTAACATACTCTATTAAAAAGATAAATAATAAACTAATACTGAATAAAATTAGGGTGTATTTGAAATATATTTTAAAGTATTTAATTTAAAAAATTAGTCATTTGAAAAAAAAGATCAAGTGTTCGACAACCATTCAAAATAAAATTTGAAAGAATAAGTTTATAAAATAAGCTAGTTTAGGATAAATACTTAAAGTCAACTTTTAGAAAGATTTTTTTTTTTTTTTTTTTTGAAATTATTTTAAACGACAAAATTGCTGATAATATTACAAATATAACAAAATATCACAATCTATTTGTAATAGACCACGATAATCAGTGAAACTTTGTTTTATCATATAAATATTTAGATTCATATTGTTATATTCGAAACAACCCATTTTTTTATAAGTTAATCCAAATAGGTCCTTAATATTTATAATAGTATTAGTACATCAAGTTGTTTGAAAAAAAAAATACAAGTTGGCAAATATAGGAAAATGAACCAAAATATTTACAAATATAGCAAAATTTTACTGTCTCGACCACTATAGATTGCGATAGACTATCTATGTCATGGTAAACACATATAGTAATATATCGTGGTATATCACGATCTATGCAGATAGACTGTGATATTTTACTATTATTTATAAATATTTTCAACAACTTTTTAACTTAAAATAATTTTCTAGTTGGAAATTATAATTAAAATTTATTTATTTGCAACAAAAGTGTTAAAATATTTTTAGATATAGTGTTTAAGTTAGTAATGGTTATTTAAATTTAGTTTTAAAAATATGGTAAAATCAAGGACCTTTAATATTAATATGGTTGTTTTCAAAACTTATTAGAGAAATATTGTTGTTTTGAAATTTATTAGAGAAATATTGTTGTTTTGGGATTTCGAGGCTAGAAGTCGAGGGTTGAGAATTTGACTAATGTAGAGTTCGAACGTTGAGAACTCAACAAACAAAGAAAAACTTGGAAACAATACGTAAATTAGGGTTGTCGAGGGTTAAAGTTTCGACATACATAAGTCGAAACTTCAACCATCGACAAGGAAAAGGAAATCTCGCTAATTTTATGATGAGGATCTCGCTCTAGAAGGGAATCTCGCTAATTTTTTATATTAGGTTGTCGAAGGTTGAAGTTCTAGCATATATAAATTGAAACTTCAACCTTCGACAAGGAAGATAAGTGGGTGAAGCAGATTGTAAGAGAGAGCAAAATTGAAAGCGAGATTGTAGGAGAGAGCGAGATTGAAAGCAAGATTGTGGGAGAGAACAAGATTGTAGGAGAGAGCGAGATGGAAAGCGGGATTTTAGGAGAGATCGAGATTGAAACCGAGATTGTAGGAAAGAGCGAGATTGAGAGAGCGAGATTGAAAGCAAGATTATAGGAGAGAGCGAGATTGAGAGAGCGAGATTGAGTCTGCCACATGGATTAAACTGTGAACCAGTCAACTGACGTGGTCTGCCACATGGAAATCGTCTTCACTTTATTTACTTTCCATAAGTCTGAAAAAGTGCATATATATCACCATGTTGCCTCTGCTTCGATTCTCTGCATGCATTGACGTTATCCGATTCCCTTACTCCGATTCCATGCATTCATTGACGCATTCATGCCCCTCTACCATAGCCTTAATGCTTTTTCAACCACCCTAAACCTGTGGGTCGAGTGTTCAACACTCAACCTACATTCTTTTAAACCACCATCCTCTTCATTTTTCCTCAATCACTCCCTCAATAATTTTTGAAGACTCACTACCCTTGATTTTGCTCACTTCTCTCCCCTTGATTTGCTCACTGCCCCCTCACTGCCTTCGAAAATAAGCCTTCGAAATCATTTTCCTCTCCTCCCATTTCCATTTCCATTTCTCTTCTTGTATTTCATTTAATACAAGTTATTCTCACACAACTATATTGGTTCGTTATTCTATTAAATTTATATTTTTTAAGAATAATTATAAATTTTATTTTTGTTCTTATATTATTATTTTTTTATAGATTCTAGTTTTTTTAAAAAAATTTGTAATTGTTGTCAGATAACAAATAACAGGAAAAAAGGGTGAACGTTGTCACTTTGAAGGAAAAAAGAGAACTATCGTCGAATCTGTGAGTTGAACTTATTATATTTGAAAAGTTTAATTTATTCTTATGATATTTGATTTATTTAGTATTAACTTTGATGTTTATTTAAAATGTTTAGTTTATTGTTATGTTTAAGAAGTTGATATTTATAGTTTAATACAAAATTATTGTGATAGTTAACAAGTTTAGTATAGTTTTAAAAGTTTAATATAGTTTGAAAATTTTAGTTTATTCATAATTATTGTTGTTATGTTTATTGTGATAAGTTGATATTTTCTAGTATTAACTTTGAAAATATAGTTTGAAAAAGTTTAATTTAATTTAATTTTTTATTTTGTATTAAATTTGAAAAAAATAGTTTTAAAAAGTTTACCTCATTTTAATTTGAAAAGTTTAATTTGTTGTTATTTTTAAAAATAGTTATAAAAAGTTTAATTTATTGCTATGTTTAAAAATAGTTATAAAAAGTTTAATTTATTGTTATGTTTAAAAAGTTGATGTTCGTAAAACTTAAAAAGTTTATGTTTATAAAATAAAAATTTTAATATTTTTTAATATACTTCTTATAAAAAGTATAATACAAAAAATTGATGTTTGTCTTTTTTTTTTTTTTTTTTTAGAAAATGGCAGGCAAATGCTTGGGATTTTTGTTGTTTACAAATGATAATATGATTGATGGTATTGATGGAGTTGAGTATGACCAACCACCAAGTGGGAGTTTTACCATAAATGTGAACAGTAAAATTGTATTTAAATAATTCATTCAAATGGTTGGGATGTTCCTTAGTGTAGATATGGGAGCAAATCATAGAAATAATATATAGACATCCCAATCTAGAACCATCAGGATCAATAAGATATATGTCATTCCCTATTTCGAATGCACAAGCTATGAACTTGATGTTCTCAATGGCAATGCCAGTGCCAAATGTAGTGCATTTATATGCAAATGTAAATATGATAGGAGTGAAGTCTGATACATCATTTAACTAGTTTGAAGATCCAACTCAATATATCGATCCTGATCCGGAGTCAGTTGCATCGCCATGTGATAATGAAGATATGGCGGCTAACAATTGTACAGAGACTTCAAAACAGAAACGGATGACGAATTTGAAGAGTTGGATTTTGATGGTCGTGAACATGAGATGCTTTCAGATACATTCAATGATTTGGATATGAATGTACTAGATAGCATTCGGGAACATGACCCAATTGTAGCTCCTGTGGACGTTGATAATATGCAATTATATAAAGGAATGATTTTTCAAGACAAGGAAATGCTACAACACGCAGTCAAATATTTTGCAATAAAGTGTCACGCACCATACGAGGTTGTTGAATCTACACCGATGATTTGGACAATTTGGTGTAAGAAGTGGGAGGAAGGTTGCAAGTGGAGACTTCGTGCAATAAAGAAAAAAATCACATGGCTTGTTCGAGATCACTAAGTATGATGAGCAGTATACATGTTTTTATTTAGAACTAAGTCAAAGTCATGTGCAATTGGATTCATCAATGATTGCACTGGAGTTCTGTGACGCCGTAAGAGAAAAACCATCTATCAGTGTGGCACAACTACAGTCCGACATCAAATCAAAGTTTGGATATCATGTTCCTTACCATAGGGTATGGGAGGGAAAAAGAAAAGTGTTGGCTAAAGTGTTCGGTGATTAGGATGAGTCTTACAAATTGTTGCCCAGGTGGTTATATATGGTTAAGTAGACTAATCCCGGAACATGTGTAAAGTGGAGAGTTAAAAACGCTTACTGAAGGCCATGTTATCCTAACTTCTGTATTTTGGGCATTTGGTCCTTGTATAGAAGCTTTTAATAAATGTCGGCCGATCATTCAGATAGATGGTACACACTTGTACGACAAATATAGAGAAAAACTGTTGATTGCTACATCAATTGACTCGAACGGCCATCTACTTCCACTTGCGTTTGTCGTTGCTGATGAAGAGTCCGCAGACTCATGGGGTTACCTGTTGGAGAGTGCACTATCACTTTACAAGACATAGAAGTGTTGTTAGGGTTACCTGTTGACAGTGAGCCGGTCACTAGAGTGATGTACGATGACTGATTAGAAGTTTTTCAACTGTACCTCGGTGCGACCCCGCCTGCCGACAAAATTAAAAGATCGAGGTTAAGTTTAATATGGTTAGAAACACAATTTTGTGAGCTCACAGATGATGCAGACAAGGAAACCCTCATAAGATATGCGCGAGCATGTATACTACAAATGATGGGTGGAAGTCTGTTTTCAGATAAATCAAGTCATTTTGTTCACTTGATGTTCCTGTCACTATTAGCTAACCTCCATGATGCGGGGCGGTATTCGTGGGGTGGAGCATGCTTGGCATGGTTGTATAGACAACTATACAAAGCAACAAGACCTGAGGTTCGAGAGATAGCTAGGCATCTCATACTTTTACAACTATGGGCTTGGGAGCGATTTCCAACAATGGCTCCACAGCTACATCATATTAATGACGCTCAGTTAGTTGGACGAGCCTACGGTTCTCGGTATGTTGTTTTAATTCAATTTAACTTTTATATCAGTGATCTAGTTAATTTTCTAAATTATCAATTTAAAAATTTAGGTAGAGAGACAAATTTTGTGTAACTAGGACAGCCACACATGTAGTCAACCAGTATAGATATATGTTTGATCTCCTTCAACCTGAACAGGTACATTACACTAAACCTAATTGATTATTTTATTTACATTTTTATTGTATTTGTCTTTAATATTCTCTAATATAATATTTTGTGTTTTAGGTTATTTGGGAGCCGTACAAAATTATTATGCATACTTTGCCTATTTTTGTACGAATGGTCAAAACATATGGCAGACGATGAGTCTTCTCATATGTTTTCACATTGGTGAGTGGCATCTTCTTGACAGGGTGATGAGACAATTCGGTTTTCAGCAGGATGTCCCATCGCCTTGTAATACTGAACCTGCATGATATTGATCTAAGGGCTGAAGATTGGTCTGAAAAAGTTGCACATTAGTTCGATGGTATTATCGTGCAAGGTTTATTGCAGTGGGGGTTTCTCTTGAACAATTTGACACAGTGACAAATATATTCATTGGTATAATAATATCACAAGGTGCCATGTCACTCGTCTGGGAGCAGTTGTGGGTCATCTGGTAAATGAATGAATATTATCTAATTATTTTTAATTTAAATTTATTTTAAATATTGTCTAATTGTTTTATAATTCACATAGATCGATCAACAGTAGACTCCGTGAGGTTGCGAATGATCCAAACCAGGTTCTTGCTATATGTAGTGACAACCAAAGCTATATGGAGGAAATTCATTATATGTACGATATACTTATTGTTCCTCCACCAGCTCCTAGACGTAGAGGATCTGTTCGGGAAGAGGATGAGTTTGATAAGGTTGCACATAATGTGGAAGAGTTGCCCCCTATTATGCAGACGTAGAGTCAAACTGATTATGTTAGTTCGATGATAATGATGCTAGCATTTGGTTCAGGACATTATGACTCAGAGGCTGTTCCTTCGTCTTCATACGTGCATGGACATGGTCGGGGTCGTGGAGAGCATAATGAATATTTATATTATGAAGCACCTGCAGAGGTACCAAAGCAACATCAAGAAGAATCCGAGCAACCTCAAGTTTGAAGTCGACGACGACAACCAGCTCGAAATCGACAACGTCCGCCTTGTGGGACATTGATTTTTGTAATTATTTTTATATAAATGAGATATTTAATTTAAATTTCTTTTATTTTTATGAGTTTTTATTTTTTTAATTTATTCTTTTTAGAGTATAAATAAAATAATAAAATATTTTAGAAATTGTTTTTATAAAATAAAAAAGAAAAAAAAAAGAAAGGAAGAAAGAAAGAAAGAAGAAGGTGGAATGTGTAATAATTAAAAAAAAAAAAAAGGAAAATTTATACGGTATTCTCGCTCTCTATCAAAATCTCGCTATTTCGCTCTCGCTCTCTCAAAATCTCGCTCTCTCTCATAATCTCGCTCTCGAATTTGATTGGGAAGTTCAGTGGCAAAAAGAAGAAGATTCATTAGCTCGTTATTTAGTCAGACTTGTTGAGATGACAGAACCCGTAAAAATTATTCAACAAGCTTTGGAAGGAATTCCAGGGGCACTTTATGAAAATTTAGAAATACGATCTTTTGATATAGGAAAGTCTCCGGAATGATAAATAAACAGACTCAATAATAATGTTAGGAAGGGCAAGGTCGAGGGTTCAAAGTTCGACATACAAATGAAAGGAAGGTCGAGGGGTGAAAATTCGACCTATCTAGGTCGAATTTTGAACCCTCGACTTATTTTTAAAAAAAAAACAGCAATATTTTTACAAATAGTTTGAAAACAACAATATTTTCCTAAATAGTTTCTAAAAGGACAATATCCTTTTAATTTTCTCGTAAAAAAAACTGCATGATATTTTTGCTATAAAGTCTAAATATTTTTAGATATTTTTTATATTTAAAAAATCTCATAATTATATAATAATTTATTAAAGCTGATAATATCCTTTATTATTTGATTAAGAAAAAGTAAAATTTTCAAATTTGAATCACTCACCGTTCGAATTAACCCAATTAACTTTCCGTTAGTTTTTCGTTAAGTGTGTTGTGGGCCCTCAATTCGATTATTGAAGAGATTGGTTCCACAAAAGACAAAAAAAATTTACATATTTTACCAAAATATATTTAAAATTACCTGTTTTGTCTATTTTTTAAGCAACAATATTCTTTTTATGAATTCTTAAATTGATAATAGGAAAGGTAAAGAAAAAAAGGGAAAAAAAATACCGTTTTGGTCTTGGTACGGAAAAATTAAAAGGATATTGTACTTTTAGAAACTATTTAGAAAAATATTGTTGTTTTCAAACTATTTGTAAAAATATTGTGGTTTTAAATAAGTCGAGGGTTGAAAATTCGACCTAGATAGGTCGAATTTTGAACCCTACCCTCGACCTTCTTTTTTTTTCTAGGAAAATATTGTTGTTTTCAAACGGATTTTGTTACCTCAACAAGTCTGACTAAATAACGAGTTAATGAATCTCCTTCTTTTTGCCACTGAACTTCCCAATCAAATTTGAGAGCGAGATTATGAGAGACGGCGAGAGTTTTAGCGAGAGCGAGTTTTTGATAGAGAGCGGGAATACCGTACAAATTTTCCTTTTTTTCCTTTTTAATTATTACACATTCCACCTTCTTCTTTCTAATCCTTTCTTCTTCTTTTTTTTAATTTTCCATTTTATAAAAAAAAACTCTAAAAATATTTATTGTTTTATTTAAACTTTAAAAATAATAAATTAAAAAAATAATAACTCATAAAAAAAAAATGTAAATTAAATATCTCATTTATATAAAAATAATTACAAAAATCAATGAGTCTCACAAGGCGGACGTCGTCGATTTCGAGCTGGTTGTCGTCGTCGACTTCGAACTTGAGATTACTCGGGTTCTTCTTAATGTTGCTCTGGTACCTCTGCAGGTACTTCATAATATAAATATTCATTATGCTCTCCACGACCCCGACCATGTCCATGCACGTATGAAGACGAAGGACCAGCCTCTGAGTCATAATGTCTTGAACCAAATGTTGGCATCATCATCATCGGACTAACATAATCAGTTTAATTCTGCGTCTGCGTCATAAGGGGCAACTCTTCCACATCATGTGCAATCTCATCAAACTCATCCTCTTCCCGAACAGGTCCTCTACGTCTAGGAGCTAGTGGAGGAACAATAGGTATATCGTACATTATAATGAATTTTCTCCTTATAGTTTTGGTTGTCAATACATATAGCAAGAACTTGGTTCGAATCATTCGTAACATCACGGAGTTTACTGTTGTTCGATCTCTGTGAATTATAAAACAATTAGACAATATTTAAAATAAATTTAAATTAAAAAATTAGATAATATTCGTTCATTTACCAGATGACCCACAGCTGCTCCCGGACGAGTGACGTAGCGCCTTGTGATATTATTATACTAATGAATATATTCTGGAGTGACATCTGTGTCAAACTGTTCAAGAGAAACCCCCACTGCAATAAACCTTGCACGATAGTGCCATCGCACTACCAAATGTGCAACTTTTTCGGACCAATCTCCAGTCCTTATGTCAATATCATGCAGTAGGGGTTCAGTATTACAAGACGATGGGATATCCTGCTGAAAACTGAATTGTCTCATCACCCTGTCAGGAAGATGCCACTCACCAATGTGAAAACATATGAGAGGACTCATCGTCCGCCATATGTTTTGACCATTCGTACAAAAATTAGGCAAAGTATGCACAATAATTTTGTACGGCTCCCAAATAACCTGAAACACAAAATATTATATTAGAGAATATTAAAGACAAATACAATAAAAATGTGAATAAAATAATCAATTAGGTTTAGTGTAATGTACCTGTTCAGGTTGAAGTAGATCAAACATGTATCTATACTGGTTGACTACATGTGTGGCTGTCCTAGTCATACAAATTTTGTCTCTCCACTTAAATTTTTAAATTGATAATTTAGAATTTAAATTAACTAGATCAGTGATATAAAAATTAAATTGAATTAAAACAACATATCGAGAACCGTAGGCTCGTCTAACTAACTGAGCATCATTAATATGATGTAGTTGTGGAGCCTTTGTTGAAAATTGCTCCCAAGCCCATAGTTGCAAAAGTATGAGAGGCCCAGCTATCTCTCGAACCTTAAGTCTTGTTGCTTTGCATAGTTGTCTATACAACCATGCCAAGCATGCTCCACCCCACGAATGCCGCCCTGCATCATGGAGGTTAGCTAATAGTGGCAAGAACATCAAGTGAAAAAAATGACTTGATCTATCTAAAAACATACTTCCACCCATCATTTGTAGTATATATGCTCGCGCATATCTTATGACGGTTTCCTCGTCTGCATCATCTGTGAGCTCACGAAATTGTGTTCCTAACCATATTAAACTTAACCTCGATCATTTAATCTTGTCAGTAGGTGAGGTCGCACCGAGGTACAGTTGACAAACTTCTAACTAGTCATTGTACATCACTCCGTTGACCGGCTCACCGTCAACAGGTAACCCCAACAACATTTCTATGTCTTGTAGAGTGATAGTGCACTCTCCAACAGACATATGGAATGTATGCGTCTCGGGCCTCCATCTCTCGACCAAGGCTATGATCAGATGTCAGTCCAACTGAATAAATCTTGCCTCTCGACGTCTGCAAGATATTTCTCCAATAGTACGATCTCGCCATACAACATATGATCGATGAATGGACTGGTCGTACAAAACATCGGAATCAACAGGTCCTGGGTTTATCTTGACGCTCCAAGGCATCCCTTATTTCTGCTCTTCTTTTCTCGAAATAGTTCACACATTTGAAGAATGTTATCTGAGCAAGAGCATTTATAGGCAACATTCGAGCTCCTTTGAGGACTCCATTTATGCATTCTGATAGATTTGTCGTCATCCACTCATATCTGAATCCTCCATCATGTGCAAGTCCATTGCTCTAAACTAATGTTGTCAAAAAATCTTAGACAGCTCCGATTTATTCCTTTGATATCTTCAATTGCTTTGTTGAACTTTTGAATTTGAAACTGACGCCCGACACGATAAACATATACTGACACCTGAAAAGTTCACGTTATCACAATGAGATGGATTGGACAGAACCAGCTACTCGACAACGATGTGGATTTTGTAACCAGTTAGGACATAATCGAAGGAAGTGTCCTTCGTTACTAAGACGGGCTCCAGATAGTTAGGGATTGAATAATAAATAATTTTTTTATTATATATTCATTTTATTGATATTCAATTTTTTTATTATAATTTAGTGTATATTCAATTTTTTTATAATAATCTACTGTATATTCAATTTTTTTTTTGTAATCAATAAAGTTTTACATTATAATAATCTAATATATTCAATTTATTGTCTGATGATTATTCAATTATTACGATTATTACCTTTTTTCTCTTTTTTTTATATATATTTCTATGGAAAGTTCAAATAAAGTGAAGACTCTCGCTCTCTCCTAAGATCTCGCTCTCTCAGTATCACTCTCTCCTAAGATCTCACTCTCTCGATCTCGATCTCGCTCTTGCTTTCGCTTTCGCTCTCCCACTCGCACTCGCTCTCGCTCTCTCACTCTCATTCTCGCTCTCGCTCTCGCCTAAGATCTCGTTCTCTCTCAATATCTCGCTCTCTCTGTTATTGTTGTTATTTTTCCATTAATGATTACTACCTTTCATTTCTTCTGGAACAATCACAAACACTTTTTTTTTTATTATGGATCTATTTTTTTTGTTCATAGACAAAGCTAATTCGGAATTGTCTTTCATTCCAAGGCATAACTTGTATCCATGCGCTTCATATTCGCCTAGAGTTCGCTCCCAGAAATATAGTCATCCCCACCCCTCACGTCAATCCCACAAGCCTCCATCTAATTCGAAATGATAACAAAATGCATAAGTTATTAGAAGCAGCTCGAGTACACAGATACATATAGTATATCATCTCATTACTTTATTTCCTCTATGAGGGAAAAAGGAAAGTAATAAACCTGCAATCTCGAGGGTGGATGTGTGTCGAAACTTCAACCTTCGACAACCTAAGCGAGATTCGCGAGATTTCCCTTGTCGAAGGTTGAAGTTTCGGCTTATGTATTGTTTCCAAGTTTTTCTTTGTTCGTCGAGTTCTCAACGTTCAACCTCTAGCCTCGAATTCCCAAAACAACAATATTTCTCTAATAAGTTTTGAAAACAACAATATTAATATTAAAGGTCCATTTGGTACATATAATTTCAATTTAACTATTTTAGTCCATCAATTTTGAATAATAGATTTAAAATAATAGAAAACAATCCATTAATGAAAAGAGAGACCTTTTAAATCTATTATTCAATTGATGGACTAAAATTGTTGAATTGAAACTATAAAGACTAAATGCACCTATTCCTTAAAATTCAAAGACTTAAAAAGTATTTTTTTCAAAAAAAAGAAAAAAAAGGAAAAGAAAAAGAAAACCTTGTATCTAATGAGCTATATTCTATAGTCTGATAAGTTGTAATAACTTTGAAATTTTGATCTAATAAATTTATATATAATTGATAATGATAGTTAAACGATAATATTATTATGAATATTATAATACTAAATAGATGTCTATTGTTTAGTGTTCCAAGTCGTATTACCCTTCATATTGTCTATGTACCTTGTAATTATTCATGTTTGGTATTCATATAAGTTCACATCCTACTTATCATTTTGTCTATAAATAGTAGTATTTTGTGGAACCTATTGGTGAGAAATCTACATCAAATTTAACTATAATTTTCATTGTCCAATTTTATAATTTTAGTTTTTATTTATTATTATTATTATTATAGTTCTCCTCTTCAATTCCATAACAAATATGACATTTTGATTAGATTAATGAGTAATATAATTTGAGATGATAGGAAACAAATTCAAGTTAAATGAATAAGACAAATAAATAAAGTTAGGAATATGGGTTCAACAACTTTGATTAGATAGGTCGGCAAAAATATCACTCTAATTGATTTATGCTTGCTAGCTCATTTCTATTTTTATTTAATTAGTTTATTCTCTTGTATATATGGTGTCGAATTATTCTTTGATGGCTAAATAATTCATGTTTAATTTAAATATAATAAACCAAAGTGAACCTAGCTTAATTATCGTGAGATCAAAACTAAAAGAGCAATAATTTGTTTAACAATTTTGAATTTAAATAAACATTAATTGTCCAAACTCACACAAAACTTATAATTTACTCATAAATATAAACTGTAGGTTAAGCATTACACATCTAGATAATTCAAGCTAGAAGACTAATATTTCATTTTTATTTTGTGTGTGTGTTTTGAATTAAATGATTCTTTTCTTCCAATTTTTAATTATGTGAATTTCTAAAAATAAAAACTATTTACTGAAAACGAGTTTTCTTAATTTTCAATTTTTAACTTAGTTTTTCAAAACGATAGCAGTAGAAAGTGGATAATAAATTTAAAACTAATATTTATAAGCTTATTTTATAGAAAAAAATTAAAATAAAGGTTCCATTTAGTAACAATTTTATTTATAGTTATTTGTTTTTAAATATATGTTTATTTTTTCCTAAATTTCTTATTACGGTTTCACATTTTTCAAGAAACACATGAATTCTTAGTTATTATTATTTTCTTTTAAGTTTTTGAAAACTATTTTATTAGTTTTCAAATTTTGACTTGAGTTTTAAAATTATTGGTAAAAAATGGATAACGAAACAAAAGAAACTTATATGTGAAAGGAGATGTTTATAAATTTATTTGTAACATTCAAAGTCCAGGACTCATACTTGAAACTAAGTGAATTGAACATAGAACGTCACAAGTCACACACAATGTTGCAATAAGATGAATGACAAACTTACAGAATAAACAATGAAGAGATATAAAGAGGCACAGAAATTGATAATTCAGTTCAGTGTAATATCACTTACATCCAAACGGTGGTATGCCTTAAGAAAGGAGGTTTCACTAACATAAAGTTAAGTAATTACAATAAAACACTTATCTGTTGAATAACTTCTATAGAAACTCATCACAACCTAACTTTTAGTGCACTATAATTTAGACTCTCTCTCAAATATAGTCATGATCTTTCATTGTCTTGTGAGAAGAGTACTTCAAACAAATGGCATAGGTTTCCTTAAAGAAGACCTCAATACAAGAATACATAAAAGTTCTTGATACTCATACAAATCTACGAGTTTTTAAGAAAACAACTTAATCTAAAAGACTATAACAAAATTCTCATACATAGAGAGAAACACATAAATCTTCTACAAGGTCATCTAACAAATTTCACTCTGCGCAGAAACAACTTCCTCAAACACTATCCCAATTGAATAGTCGAAAGTGGGTAAACTCTAACTAAGGGGGAATGTGCAAAATAAATAGTAGCTTCTTTTGAAACGAAAACAAATATGAATCAAAATCGTTTCTACCACTGAAGAAAACAATCTACACTAAGAAGTACAAATGTAAACAAGAATTTTTTTTTTTTTTTGACAAATTACGCAAGAGATGGAGCAACATGCTTGACACAACCGGGGATAAGATGTAGAATTTTATGACCAACATCTTACCTTTAAGAGAAAAATATAGCTAATATCAGTGCACTAACAAGACTAAAATTTAAAATATAAACTCAGCATATGATGGTATTTGCATTTCCCTATCTCCACTATGACCCGACAATGTCATTCTTTATTTATCTAGAATTACATCTAAGAGTAACACAAAGGAAAAAAAAGGTGCACTTTATTAGTTAACATAGTAGTCATCAATTTTTTAAAGTCTTTCTTAATTACACATTTATATTCTTGAAGTATCTTTCACTACAATCTTACATTCATAATCTCGTTCATTCATATATCCTCATGAATTTGTATGGTTACATTATTAAATTGTAACAATAAAAAAACAAATAATTAGTAAATGGGGCTTAATAATTATCAAATAAACTTTCCTTGTTTGTTTTCTTCCTTTTTTTTTTCTTTTGGCCGGGGATAAAATAGTTATTTTCGTTTACCAAACGTTTTTTTTTATTTTTCTTTATGGAAACTAAAAAACAGAAATTAAGTAGGAATGTCGTGCTGTCAGTTTCTTGTAAGAGTTAGAATATTCTTAATTTCGAATATTATATATACTTAATTTAATCGTTTTTATAAATATATATTGGAGATTGGAATCAAAACTCTGTCATCTAATCGGACATTATTCAAATTTCTTTAAGAAATATAAATCCTTTGGACTATTTGGAAATTTGGGTCTCTATTTTTTAATGATAAAATGAAGCCTTCCATTATTTGTATGATATTGAACAAAAGTAAGCATAAACAAATTCCAAATTTTTTCCATTAAAAAATGTTTTTATTTGATAATCATTTTATTTATTTAAAATTAACTTCATGAACTCTATTTTTACCATTATATTTTCATGTATGTTGTCCACTTTCAATAAATATTTTAAAAAACTAAACTAAAATGTGGAAAAAAATCTGATAACAAAAATTTTTTATAACTAAAAAAATACTATTTTTAGATTTTAACTTACAAATTTGAATATTTATTTAAGAAAACCGAAAATCATGATAAGAAACTATATATATATATATATATATATTAAATGGGTCTTAAATTTTAAAAAAAATTTTAAATTCAACCGTTGTAGAAATATGAATTGACTCAGATAGAACCTAATGTTTATATTTAAAATTTAAAATTTGGTACACTACATAGAAAAATGGTGGCTAGATATAATAGAAATTTATCATCCATATTTTAGTGCATGCAAATAGATAAACCTACTTAAAAAGTTGAAAAGTTGTAGAACGGTCTCTAAATTTAAAAAATATATATTTTTAGTCCCCGAATTTTTAAAAATAGATTTAAAAAATCCCTCAAATAACTTTATTTTATTATTTTAAATAATTATAACATTTTAAATTAGAAAAATAATTTTTAAAAAATCACATCATTTCTAAAACTTTTTTTAAAAAAATTTAAATATCATATAATTATTTTTTAAAAAATCAAACAAAAAGTAATTCAATGACCTTTTAAACCTATTTTTATAAACTTAGGAACTAAGAAGATATATTTTGGAAATTTAGGGACTAAATTGACCTATTTCCCTCGATTATTATATTTATTGTCTAAAATATTAGCTACCTCGTATGCTTCATTAGAATTATATCTAGTGCTTCAATGTTTGTTATAAAATCGTCGTTAGTATGCATGACTATACGTATGTAAGTCTAAGTCATTAAAGCTAACACATTTATTTTCAATGAATAGAACTAAAGAGAGTCAGTAGATGCAAAGCAAAAGATGTGCTTTTCTTAAGTCAAACTTAGAGATAAAATCTTAGCATCACTTAATATAAAAACATGTCCATCAATCTTTATCTTTGATATAAAGTTTGACCTTCGAGCTTCATATATATCTACAACATATTTCCTTAGCACATATATTGCTTGTACTTCAAGAAACACACCTATATTTATTCTTTATTATTATTTTTTTACAATATAATTTAGATATGACAATATTCTAAATCGGAAAAGAACTTTCGTATTAGTGACTATATTTTATATTAGGTATACCATTCATGTATTTTTCTCAATGATACAAAATAGTATATCTATTATATATTTTCTGTTAGTAATAGGATGATACTCAATTCGTTTCTTTATTTATTACATCTAATACATGTGGTGGTGGACATTAAAATTGTTTTCCCGATTGATACCAACTATATTCAGATTTACATGATATAATTAATTAATTATAAAGAGAATATATTTGCAAGAAATAAGATTTTTCACATTCGCCATTTTTTTTCCCATAAAAATTGTATAAATACAACAACTGATTATCTAAAAAGAAAAAATTTCAATAAAAAAAAAAACTTTAGGCGTTTCAGCCTCAACTTCAGCTCACTCCTTTTTTTAGCTTCAATTATAATAGTTGGTGTTTTCAACTATTACCAGTATTACTATATTTGAAATCTATTTTTGTTACAATATTTACTATTTATGACCATGTTTATTATTTTCTATTTATAATTTTTTTCACTATTTGTTATAATGTTTACTATTTCCTAACTAGACTAAAATAATTTACTTCCCAAACTCTATTATAGACCAGATTAAAATAATTTAGGGTAATTACAATTTAGGGAAATAATAACCAAGTGTATAACATCATTTAAAAAAATTACAAATTTATCAACGATAGACTTAGAATTTTATAATTGATAGACTCTTCCTAGTGATACGATCTATTACTGATAAACTTGTACAAATAATATGGTTTATCACTAATAGACTATTTAAATTTTGTCATATTTGTAATTTTTTTACATTATATTATATCAACTAATATTTTCAGTCTAATGTCTATATTTGCAATTGTCTCAATAGTTTATACTCCAAACACAGACTATTATAACTCATGATTATAATAACCAGTCCCAAAAACTCCTTTTAGATTAAAATAATTAGAGTGAGCTGAGCTGTTAAGGTCAAGGGGAGAGGGAAAATAATAATAATAATTGAGAGAAATGAAATTATATTGTGTTATTTTAATATTTAAATATATTGTCCCGCTCTCGTTGCTTTGCTGTCTAAAACAGTTAACAGCTAGCCACTTGGCTTGGCTTACTCTCCTTCTCCTTCAAAATCCTTCTCTTTACATTTTCACTTCTTCCATAACTTCTTCCATCTTATTCTTTTCCCCTCTGCTCCATTATTTTCTGGGTCAGTTCTCATTCTCACTTCTTTCCTTCTCATTTTCTTCTCTCAAATCTTGTTTCATTCCTCACAAAATCCCCTTTTCTCTTCTTGGGGTTGTTCGTTCTTGTGATTTTACTGCTTCTTTTCATGATCGATGCTTGTTTATCGCTGCTTAGGAGCTTGTTCTCTTTGTTTCTTGCTGTGGGTGTGAAAGAAAATGAAAGGGGGATTTTGGGTGAGCGTTTAAGAAATGGGTTTGATTTAGTTTTCTGGGAAAATGTTTAGAGATTTGGATGCCACAAAATTTTGGAGACTGAACTTTGTGAACTACACACTGAAATTTTCTTTTCTCTAATCAGTTTCTCATTGATTGTTTTCTTTTGTCCTTATTCTCAATTTGAACTGAAATGTCGTTTTGCTCAATCATCCATATGGGGTTGGCTTTCAGTGTGTTTTTCTTGATTTGCTCATATATTGTAAAACAAGATGTGGCCATTTTCACTTTCCACCCAGTTTCTCTGTTGTGTAAGTCATAGATGGTTCTTTATGTTTGGTTGTTTGTGTTGGTTTTTATAGGTTGGATTTTGGGTATTTGCTGCTAGTGGAAGGTTTTGCCCCTTTTCCAGTCCCCTTTGTTTTCTCCTTGGTGTTTTACATGCACATACCTTTCTCTTCTTTGATATCATGAACCAGTTTTGCTGTTTGATCATATAATTTGTTCTAGATCCTTTTATCTATGAACTTCAAACATAAATTCTAAGCAGCATATTTGTTATTCCTTAAATGGTCACTTAATTTCAAGCTGTGTCTCTGTTGGAATTTGAGTAACTTTATGTGCCATTGTGATTCTGAGTTAATTGGAAACTTCTTGTTTTGTTAAATATGCAGAAGGTTAAATTCCACTTTTCTTCTTTGCTTTTTCTTTTCCAATTGTAGAAACTTTCATGACAACTATTTTTTCGATCTCGCTGGGGTATCCATCTTGCATTTCTAAGACTACCTTTGTGAACAGGGTCATGTCAATTCAAGTTTAATACTTCTGAGCAATTTTATTAATAGTTTATCGGCATCTTGATACCACGTTATCTGGTTTATATGAAATCATTTTCATTTGTCGCCTCACAGTTCAAGTTGGGGTTTATATAACTTGTAATTCTGGAACATGATGAAGAGTTAGTGAAAACTAATTCACTCATTATCAATTTATGACTTTTACCTGTCTTTATTGCAGCAGATAAGCATCTTGATTCGCCATAATGACAGACCTTGAGGCCTCCAAGCCACAAAAGAGGAAGAAAGGCTGGGTGGACATCTTGGTTAATTTTCGATGGATCATAGTTATTTTTGTAGTTCTCCCATTCTCATTCAGTTTCTACTTCATCCAATATCTTGGCGACAAACGATCGGAGAGGAAGTCCTACAAGCAGCGGCAGATTGAACATGAAGAAAATGTCCAGAAAGTAGTCGAACGCCTCAAACAGAGAAATCCTTCGAAGGATGGTCTTGTCTGCACTGCCCGCAAGCCTTGGCTTGCGGTGGGAATGCGAAATGTTGACTACAAACGAGCACGCCACTTTGAGGTTGATCTATCGGCTTTTCGGAACATACTTGACATTGACAAGGAGAGAATGATTGCAAAAGTTGAGCCCCATGTGAACATGGGACAAATATCTAGAGCCACAATTCCGATGAACCTTTCACTTGCAGTAGTGGCCGAGCTTGATGATCTTACTGTTGGTGGTCTCATCAATGGCTATGGCATTGAAGGAAGCTCCCATATCTATGGCCTTTTCTCTGATACTGTTGTGGCCTACGAGATCGTTCTTGCAGATGGCAGGGTCGTAAGAGCAACCAAGGATAACGAATACTCGGATCTTTTCTATGCTATCCCATGGTCTCAAGGAACTTTGGGGTTTCTTGTGTCTGCTGAGATCAAGCTTATACATATAAAGGAATATATGAAGCTTACGTACCTACCTGTGAAAGGCGACCTACAAGAGATTGGGCAGGCGTACATGGACTCATTTACACCTAGAGATCTAGATCAAGATAACCCTGAGAAAGTTCCCGATTTCGTAGAAACCATGATTTATTCTCCTACGGAAGCTGTGTGCATGACAGGAAGATATGCATCCAAAGAAGAGGCCAAGAAGAAAGGGAATGTGATCAACAGCATTGGTTGGTGGTTCAAGCCTTGGTTTTACCAGCATGCACAAAAAGCACTGAAAAAGGGGGAGTTTGTGGAATATATCCCAACAAGAGACTACTATCATAGGCACACCAGATCTTTGTACTGGGAGGGAAAGCTTATTCTTCCATTCGCCGATCAATGGTGGTTTCGTTTTCTCTTGGGATGGATGATGCCTCCCAAGGTCTCCCTACTGAAGGCTACTCAAGGTGAAGCTATCAGAAACTATTACCATGAGATGCATATTGTCCAAGACATGCTCGTGCCTCTTCGAAGAATCGGGGATACGTTGGAGTGGATCCACAGGGAGATGGAGGTAATTTTCTTCTTCTCCTTTGAACTTATTTATAATAGTCCTCTATTAGCTTGAACGTTAGAGTTGATATCTTGTAACATGCCAAGGAAGAACAAGAATTGGTTGTTTTGTTAGGGAAAACAATCCAAATTGAATATCTTAAGCTTGTCTGGTTAAATAAACTATGGGTTGTTTACTACTACTAGTAGCAATTCAAATTAGAATTTGGGATGTTTGGAGTATTATATTGGTTACATTCTTAAATCCTTGCATCTGCAGGTGTACCCATTATGGTTGTGTCCCCACAGATTGTTTAAACCCCCAATGAAAACAATGGTGTCTCCTGAACCAGGATTTGAGCTACAACTGAAGCAGGGAGACACTCCTTATGCTCAAATGTACACAGACATTGGAGTGTATTACGCTCCTGGGCCCGTTCTGAGGGGCGAAGTTTACGACGGTGCTCAGGCAGTTCACAACATGGAGAACTGGCTAATTGAAATCCATGGTTTCCAACCACAGCACTCAGTGACGGAGATGAGCGAGAAAGACTTTTGGAAAATGTTTGATCCTGAACTTTACGAGGCGTGCCGAAAGAAGTATGGAGCCATAGGGACGTTTATGCATGTGTATTACAAATGTAAAAAAGGGAGGAAGACTGAGAAGGAAGTCCAGGAAGCTGAAAAAGCTCAAGCTGAAACTGCTTATGTTGATGTAGAGCAGGCAGCTGAGTGATGGTTGTGAATTAGTGAACACAATAAACAAATTAGTAGCATTCTTGTACTTTACCCCACTTTGTTTCTGGTTTCTCTGTATTTAATAATGTCTTGCCTTTGAAATTTTTCAATTCAAATTTCAACTGTGTTGTATTTGTATTGTATATTGTAATATCCAAACTGAAAAGAGAAAAAAAAATGGTTAAAAGAGTAAATCCAATTTATTAAATAGCTCTATACTTGTGTTGTTCAATTTGCATTATCTTTTCGAAGCGGTGATAATTTGACAACTATCTTTCAACTTTCAAACTTAAAACACCTAACTACAAATTATTTTTAGACGTGTTTGAAGTGATTTAGAGTGAATCCACACATTTTGTATTGTTTTTTATCTTGTAATATCTTGAAACTATCTTTTAACTTTCAAACTTGAACACCTAACTTCAAACCATTTTTATACGTGTTTTACGAGTTTTAGAAGATTGTAGGTCGAAAAGTTATTATAATTTTATTGAACTTTGAATTTTGATCTAATAAATTTATACATAATTAATAATGTTAGCTTTGATTGGGTAGTAACGAATATAGTTTAATATGATTCAAAGTTATTATAATTTTATTGAACTTTGAATTTTGATCGAAAAGTTATGGCATTTTGATTAGGTTAATAACGAATATAATTTGAGATGATAGGAAACAAATTCAAGCTAAATGAATAAGACAAATGAATAAAGTTAGGAATAGATGGGTTCAACAACTTTGATTGGGTAGGTTGGCAAAAATATCACTCTAATTGATTTATGCTTGCTAGTTCATTTCTATTTTTATTTAATTAGTTTATTCTCTTATATTATATGGTGTCAAATTATTATTCATGGATTGTCAAGATGAGTTTAATTCAACAATAATTAGCACAAACTTTCATCTAGAAGTGAGAGGTTTGATCTCCTATTTCTACAAAGTTGTACAAAAAATAAATATATTATTCATTGGTTAAATTCACGTTCACATTAACTTTAAGTAAGACAGTTAATAACATATTCGTAAGATCGAAATTATAAGAGTTTTTAGAATATTATGTGCAATAGAATTATTTTACATTATCCTAAGAGTAATGAATTTGTTTAAAATTTTTTAAATAAACACAATTATCCAAAATTACACAATAAATTTATAATTTAGTCGTAAACATAAATTATAGTTTCTGCATTACACCTGCAGCTAGATAAAATAATTTATATAACTAAGTAAGAAGCCAAAGATCTCATTTTGTAATTATTTTGCTTTTTTCTTCTGTTTTAAAATTATGCTTGTTTTTCTTTTAAATTTTTAAGTTATGGTTTTGAATAGTTTTCATCTTTTTGAAAAAAACAATTGAATTTTTAATCGAATTTTAACAACAAAAATAAGTTTCAAAGCCTGGTAACCATTTGCTTTTTTATTTTGGTTTTTGAAAATTGAACTTATTTTCTCTCAATTTCTTATAATAGTTTCCCTATTTTTCTTAAGCAAAAAAATCGAATTCTTAGCCAAATTTTTTTTAAAAAAAAAAAAAAAAAAAAAAAAATTAAAACTTTTCTTTTCACTACTACAAATACAATGTTTTTTAACATTTTTTAAATGTCACGAATGACTTTTCTTGACGTTTTTAAAAACATCAAGGAAGCTAGTGTCAAGAATGTCGATTTTCTTGATGTTTTAAAAACGTCAAGAAAAGTCACACTTGAGATTTAAAAAACGTCAAGAAACACTAACACTTGATATGTTTGAAATGTCAAGAATATGAGCGTTCTTGACAAGGAAGAAACATCAAGAAATTTTTTAACTTAACAATGAAAAACATCCAGATATATCATACTTGACATATTAGAAACGTCAAGAATATGGGAGTTCTTGGCGTGTTAAACATGTCCAGAATATCTATAATCTTAACATGTTCAACATGTCAAGCCTGCTTGTGATTTTTTTAAAAAAATTTATAATGTTGACATTTTTACCTATAATTGCTCATGTATTTTGATCCAACAACCACATTTGGTATATATATGGCATACATTCATCAATCAAATAAACAATACATGCACTTTCAATCTTATATATTAACCAAATTTCTATTAATATCTTTATCAAAAGTTCACTTCTTTAACATTGTCAATATTACAACCTTGTGAAGCATTTCTAAGTTAAAAGGATATGAAAAACCCAAAATGAACAATTCTAACGTTATAGACAACCCCATATCAACAATTTCAAAAGTATAACAACTATCAACCCCCATATGAACACATTTTCTATTTTATAATCAACCCTCATCCCTTCTATGAACAATTAAGAAAAATTACACCTATCAATCTCATATGAAGTAATCCTAGCCAAATCTCACTCACTATGCTCTTGCCTCCGCAAGAATAACGTAGCTCACCTTGAACTCGTTGCTTTTAGCACTTACATCAATGAAATAATATACCAAAACTACAACATATAGATTGAAATAACTTAAAATTACTAAACTTAAGCACCATAACCTACAAAGTCCTAAAACTTAAAGAAAAAGCAAGAGTGACATAAAGAACATGCACACAAGATCTAGAAAGATGAACACACACTGCATAATGGCTCGTACCTGTTGGATTTCCTCATAATGTAATTTTTATACTCCAGTTGAGGCTAAAAATAGAAAATAAAACAAGAAATTATCGACAGAAGCTCTCACAAGAAGGCCGTAATGAATCAAGAATAATACATTTGAAAGCATAACAACAAGAAAGAGGGATTAAGATCCTCCTCTAATTCAATATAATTATTGTCTTGTTTCATGAGCTTCAAGTTAAGTCCAATGTTCATTCCAAAGGACACAGTCGCTGCATACATCCATAAATCATTAAAACTCAACAAAATAACTTAAAATTCAAGCACTTTGAATCTATTCTAAATAACTTCAAAAAAAAATCAAACTTTACAAATTAGATGAAGAAACTGAAGAAAAATAAAATTTATCAAGAACTAAAAACAACAAAACAAGATATAAAGTCTACAAGATTACACAAAGATGAACGGATAGATGGATAACCTTCTTAATTGATTGATCTAAACAAAGTTTTCTCTTTTGTGAATTTCTCGTAAAGTGCTTGAAATTTGACAATTTCGTCCTTCAGATAGTTTTGACACTTAAAGAAGCCATATTGATTTTAACACATCTGAAATAGCTAATTTACAGAGAGAATATTGTATCTAATTGTGTCCAAGTTTGTAGGTACCTGAGACGATTGTAAGAATGAGAAAGGGAAAAAAACCACAGTCAAGTGAACTGCAATGAAACCAAATATCCAATTAGCAAGACAACCCTTGAAACAAAGACAAAACATAATATTCCAATCATACAGGGACAGAGAAGGAAATCCCAAAGGATAAATGTAAAACTTCTCTCTTCAAACAGTCCCCGACTTCTTCACTAATTAAACATAACATTGTTAATCCCACACCTCTGTGTAGAGAGAGAACAAAATATAAACACAAAACAGTCCCAATTTATTAGAAAAATAAGGCTCACACAGACGAATTGATATTAACAATCATCAACAAAGTCTCTTGACACAATCTGCTTAGGCATGAGTCTTTTTCGTAATCGAACACCGATAAAAAAACTCATGACAGTTAACCGACCAAATCAAAACGGGTAATATTAAATAAAATTAACAACAATCAAACTGAAGACGACGATTAACAAATACCACACTCCAATATTTCCGATGATGCAGGTAAAAATCACGAGAACCCATATCAAAATTTATGAGCGTAGTGCAGAAACACACAAAAACATCTGCGTAATAAAAGTGAAACCATATCAAAGGGGGAAAAACCCTAACTCGAGAACCTAAAAGCCTGCGAAGAACAATCACAACCAAAAGTGAAAATAGCAAATACAGAATCCAAAACAACCAAAAGAGTAACTAAAATTATTTAATGGATCAAAATGAACCTTGAACTAACCCAAATGCTCTGTGAACTAACCCAAATGCTCTGTGGAACAATCTTGAATCTGAGAATGGAAATCGAGATCTTCCGATTCGACTGCAAAATTGGATGGCGGTTGGATTCCGTTAGCGTCGATTAAGGATCGGAAGATGAATTTGAAGAACAATCGAATTGAAAAAAAATCATGAACTAACCCGAAGGTTGGGCAATTTGTGTTTGGCGCAGAAACGTTTTATGGTTGTCGTTGTTTCTATTTATATAGGTTATAGCGTTTGGACGCTATCGAGAGTGTTGCAACTCTGTTTGCGTGAGGCACGCAAGTTTTTCATTTTTTCGTCAAAATTCGTAGCGTTAAAACGCTGCCCTGTATATTCTACAATTTTTTACGTTTTTATAATATTAAGAATCCATTAATTGAACTTGACATTTTTAAAACGTCAAGTACTATATTTTCCAGAAAAAATGCACAACCCCTGTTTTTTAAAATCAATTCTTGACTTTTTTTTCTTTAAAATCACCTATTTTTTGACATTTTTTTCATAAAAACATCAAGCATTTAAAATTACAAAAGTCAAGAAAGGTGGTTTTTCTTGTACTGTTTCGTTAGTTTTCAAATTTTGACTTGATTCTCGAAAACATTGGTTGAAAGTGGATAATAAATGAAAAACAAACAAACAAACTTATATAGGTAGAAGTAGAGTATTTATAGGAAAATTTCACAAAATGAGCCAAAACCCAAAAGATTTTCTACCAATGACCTCTTCCTAAAAACTTTTCTACTATTGATCTTCTCCCTATGCGAAATATCAAAATTACCCCTAGTTTTTAAAAAGCCTTCAGACCGCCACATTTTTTCTTCCTTCTACGATTTTCTCCGTCCTTCATTCAATGTGCATTCAATACACCACCAATATTCCACCAAAACATTTATTCCCAACTAATATTCCGAAGAGAATGAAACATCTCTCTCATTATTCACTTTCTATCGTCGAACTCCCCACGAAATTCTCTCATTGTTCTCTCGTAGTTTTCTCTTAGAGTTTCAGCCCAACATCTTCGGATTCTCTGATAGCTTTCTCTCATAGCTTTAATCGTCAGATTCAGTCCACATTTCTTCTTCCTTCAACGGTTTCTTCAACCCTTCATTCAATGTTCGATTTCTTCTCTCAAAACAATTTCATAATAAGTGTCGTTTAGCATTAAATTACTACACAATCGTTTATAAATTACCAAATCGTGTAGTAATTTATACATAATCGCTTAGGAATTTATATACGATCACTTAGTAATTTATACACGATCGCATAGTAATTTATACACGATCGTTCACTTATCAATAATTTGTTTATCCAATTGTAGATCAATGGTGCTACTTCGCATCTTTGTACGATTTGGTGGGGATTAGGATGAGTCCAGAAGAAATTATGTTGGTGGTCATATGAAAGGTCTGAAAGTCAGAAATGATATAACAGTCAGTGAATTAGTGAGTATGATGCACCAACAACTAAATATCGATCCGGATATGTTTGATATACACATCAAATGTTGCTACAATCTGTTAGTCCCGACTCCCTCAATTGACATAGTCGACGATGAAGATCTTAGTTTCCTTTTAGAAGGCAATGAGGCATCCCGGATGTCATTATTTGTATCAGTTACACCTGCTAACAATCATGAAGTACACTAGCATTGCAATCCAACCAATCAATTTAATCCAATTCATACCATGTCTTCAATTGATGATCATATTGAGCCATGTAACTTGGGGGATAACCGAAGTGAAGCTTGGTTTGGTCGGAATAGTGAACCTAGATGTACTTAACAATTCAATACTGAACATGGATATGGACAAACTTCTTCAACACCTAACATCCACGTTCCAACCCCACCTGCTCTCGTTCCACCGATTGTGATGCCTTCGGTTCTAATGCATTCCACTGTTCCAACCTGCTCCCGTTCCACCGGTTGTACAACACCAATCATATTGTACAAATTTACACTATACAATATGAAATTTTAGTACCAGTTATATTCTGTACAATACCAATTATACTGTACAATATGTAATTTTAGCATAAATTTATCTAAACGACCGCTTAGTTATTTATTTGCTTAGTTAAATGTACAACACTAATTGTATTATAGAAATTTAGCACAATTTTATCTAAACGAAAACTAAACGATCGCGTAACAGTTAGCTAAACGATCACTTAGTATTATCTAAACGATCGCATAACAAAACCTAAACAATCGCTTAGTATTAGCCAAATGATCGCTTTATAAATTACTAAATGATCGCGTAATGGATATCTAAACGATCGTGGAATAGTTAGTTAAACGATCGCTTAGTATTATCTAAACGACCACATAACAAAAAGTAAATGATTGCTTAGTATTAGCCAAACGATCTCATAATGGATATCTAAATGATCGCGGAACAGTTAGCTAAACGATCGCTTAGTATTCTCTAAACGATCGTTTAATAAAAACTATAGTGGATAGCTAAACGATTGCTTAGTATTCTCTATACGATTGCGTAACATTTAGCTAAATGATCGCTTAGTAATATTTATCCGATCGCTTAGTAATATCTCTCCGATCGCTTAGTAATATCTATCCGATCGCTTAGTAATATCTAAATGCTCGCTTAAAGTATTCGTAGAGACGCGTTCACCGTGCGGTCTGAAGGCTTTTTAAAAACTGGGATAATTTTGAAATTTCACATGAGGAAAAGGTCTGTGATAGAAAAGTTTTTAGGAAGAGATCATTGGTAGAAAAGTTTTTGGGTTTTGAGTCATTTCGTGAAATTTTCCCGTTTTTATAAACTTATCTGTAACAATTCTGGCCTAAGATTTGGACTAAAATTTAAAATATTCAACACACGATGCCTTTGCATTTTTTTACCTCCACTACAACATGACAATGCTATCTTTACTTGTCTTGAATTGTTTTTAAGAGTTATCGAAAAGGAAGATGTCCTTCATATCTTTAGAATCCTCTCTTATGGTTCATTCATAATTCCTCGTTAACTCCAAAGATTACATCATTAATTTTCAAAAATAAAAAAACAAATAAGTAATTGAGTTTTTTTATTTAGTTTTTGTTTTGTTTTCAATTTTGTTTTTTATGTTTCATTCTTTTTTTTCCGCCGGGGATAAAATAATCATTTTGTTTACCAAACGCACTAGGTTTTTTTTTTTAAAAAAAAAAAAAAAAAAAACTAAAAAAACAGAAATGAAGTAGGAACGTCGAGCTGTCAGTTTCTTGTAAGAGTTGGAATATTCTTAATTTCGAATATTATATCTACTTAATTGATTCATTTTTATATTTATATATTGGGGATTGGAATCAAAACTCTGTCATCTAATTGGACACTATTCAAATTTCTATAAGAAATATAAATCCTTTAAACTATTTAGAAATTTGGTCTCTATATTCAAATGATAAAATGAAGACTTTAATTATTATATACGTAGATAGTAGAATTAGACATGGTTTTAACAAACAAAAAAAAAGGTTTACAACGGTGACAATTGAGAGTCCAATATGTAGTATGAACTCTAATTTTAATTAGGGCCAATTGAAGTTGACACCAAGGAGTTCAAAGAACATCCCTAGTGAGTTCGACTCATTTCAACTAAAAAGATAGTACAACTAAGTCCACTGAGAGATGGTCAAACTAAGAAATGAGGTTGAGATAAGGAGGTCGAACTAAGAAACGAGGTCGGGTTAAGAAAAGAGGTTGAACTAAGAAGCTTTTAGGCGGTGCATGCCTTTGAAAGCAATGGCAGTGCGTGTCTTTTGGCCATGCAAATGAGTAAATATATAAAAAATAGGATGATAAAATAAGAAGAAAAGAGTCAGATTGACGCCCATGGGTATCACTTCCATGGAGCAAATCTCCATACAGGGTTGTCATGTCACTTAGGGACTATTTGGGGCGCTGAGATAATATAGGATGTGGAGAGTTCTGATGTCTAGAGAGTTATGATGTTTTAGGAGTTTTGATCGAGTATGAACGAGTATGTTCAAGCATTGAGATGATATACGATACACGGAAAGAAAATAACGGTAAGATACAAAACACATTCCGAAAATGGGCACACAAACAATTAAAATCGATGAGATAGTATAATGAGTCTCCAAACATTGAGATGATATAGGATGTGGGGATATACCATCTCATGTTGAGCTCCCAGACAACCCCTTAGATTTTACTAAATGTTTACCACTAAAATTTTATGTATGTTGTCCATATTGTCTACAAATCTTTTAAAAAACAAAACCAAAATGTGAAAAACTCTCTATATATATATAACCAAGATAACTAAGGGGTCATTTGATAACTAATTGATTTTTTGTTTTTGGTTTTTAGGTTTTCGAAAAACAGGTACGTTCGGTAACAAACCGAGTTTTTTGTTTTTACAATTTTAAAAACGTATTTACATTAGTCAAGGAATTTTAAAAACCAAAAAAGAACGTTTTTATAAAACTGTTTCCGTTTATTGAAACCAAACGTACTCATGCTCGTCATCTCTTGTGCACAGTCTTTCTTTCTTTCTTTCTTTTTTTTTTTTTTTGAAATGAAAGAAGTTTCATTAAAGAGGAGAAGACATTAAAAGTGAATTGAGCTCTTTCTAAACTAAAGACAAAAGCCACAAAGGAAAAGAGTCCATCCAAAGTACAAAGGATTCTCCAAAGGAAGCCAAAGAGTGTGCTAAATTGTTACAATTATGGAAAATGTGGTTGATTGAAAAAGAAGTAACAAGTTAAAGAGTTGCCTTAATTTTATCACACCAAACCCCAATTTCATTACTATACGAAGAAGAACACCACTGAGAACCCTAATTGCCATGAGGGAATCTGATTCAATCTGCAGAAGATGAAGATCGAGGTTCATAGCCAATTCTGATCCATGAACAATAGTAGCCATTTGGAGGAGGAAGCCAATTTGGAGAAGCCCATGATGAAGAAGAACGAGAAGAAAAAGCCTTAGAATTTGAGTAATGCCAAACCCAAGTATCATCACAATGATTTTTCTTCTCTTTTATTAAGAATGCATTTAGCTTAGAATCATTCCAAACTCCATTTGGTTCAATACACTCACCATTGTCTAGTCAAAAGCTGAGGGATTTTGAAAGAAGATTTTGAATGTCGATTCTCTAGGAAAGTCAAAGATCTTTAAAAATGAAAATTTTAGAACCATCACCAACTAAACAACACTTCTCACATTAGAATGAACTTTTTCTTGGAGAAGGTCACAAATTCGGTTCGGTTCGATTTGGGGTTTGAATACTGAATCAAACCGTTTTCTCCTCTAATATCTTGGATAGTACATTGCCTTTGTTGTGTACAAATTTTCTTTCTTTTTGTTTCTTTAATACATTAAAGAATTTGTCATGGATTTCAACGACATTTGCACTCTACCAAGCATTTGTCCTCCACTTCTCACACTAGGATCAAATCCCAGTGATACAATTTTTTTCCTTCACCCTTTATATGAAGGGACTGTTGCAAATATAGACATTAAACTCAAGGTATTAACAGATATAACACAATATTAAAAAAAATGTAAATATGGCCAAATTTAAATAATCAATCAGTGATAGGTCATACCATTGGTAAGAGTCTATCAACGATAGAAGTCTATCACTGATAGACTTGTCCATATCTGCAATTTTTTTTATATGATGTTATACATTTGGTTATTATTCTTAAAAATGTTACCAATTGCAATTACCCTTATATGAAATTGATTATTTTCTTTTACACTTGTATATTATATTGAATGTAAAATAGTTTCACAATATTTTTTTTATTCTAAATTCTTATCTCTTTTATATACAATAATGAGTATTTACACATTATACTGTTTGTTGTGTCGTATCATTGAAGTGTTGCATTCACATATTGATAGTTCGTCCTATCTTAAGAGATGATTATTCATGACACATTAGTATCATATCGGAAACAATGTTGTCTTAAGTAAATAACGTTCATTGGGTTTAGATGGATTATTTTCATTGTTGTATTTGAAATGAAACTATTTTCTTATATTTTATCAATATGTTTATTTCTTTTATTTTTGTCCATTTGATTTGTGATTAACCCGTGCATAAAAAAATTGATAATGTTTTTATCAATATGATTTAAAAAAACGTTAAAAATAAAAATATAATTTTATAACTATGTATATTTGATGGAAAGATATTGTAATAATAGTTTGATTTCATTTTTATTAAAGAAAAAAAAAAGTATAAAACTAAATAAGTAATAAAAAAATCATCCTTAATTTTTTCTCAAAAAATATGTTTTTGTTTCAATTTCTAAAAAAAATGAAAGGGAAATTATTTCAAATGGTAAAACTGTTGAAAATATTTACAAGATATAGCAAAATTTTATAACTATAAATGATAGACGTTGATAGACACTGGTAGACTTCTATCAGTGTCTATCAATGTCACTGATAGACACTGATAGAAGTCTATCAGTGTCTACTAGAATCTATCATTGATAGTTCCAAAATTTTGCTATATTTTGTAAATATTTTGATTCATTTTTCTATATTTAAAAACAGTCCAAAATGAAAATTAAAAACAATTAGAAATCACGTTTTTTGTTTTTTTTTTCTTTTGTAAAAAAATTTTAAAAAAATTACCAAATATGAATGATTTTTGTTTTTGAAAAACTAAAAATCTAAAATAGAGTTTCAATAACCAAAAACTAAATGGTTATCAAATGAGCCTAAGAAAAGTCGTTTCTATTTAGATATTTATTGAAGGAAAACTGAAAATCATGATAGGAAGATTGAGAGAAAACAAAAATAAATTTAAAAAAAAAGACAAAAAAATAAATTGATTATCAAATGGGATCTTAGATTTTTCATTTTGTTTTTCTTTCTTTTCTCTAAGTTCAACCATTGTAGAAATATAAATTGAGTCATGGACTTTATAGATAGCGTTAGATATCTTATCCAATAAACTAGGTTTAAATGGACATTTATATTTAAAATTAAAAATATGATATGCTACACAGAAAAAATGTAGCTTTTTATATATTGTTGAATATGATGGTGGTTAGATATAATAGAAATTTATCATCCATATAGATAAAACTATTTAAGTTGAACTTGCTATTGCATGGTTTTGACAACTTAGACAAGCACATGATGCCAAAAGTTGTAGAATGAATTTACAAGTGCTTCAATATACTTGTACTTGGAAAATGTATATCACAAGATTACATTTATCAAAAGATTATTATATTTATTTACTAAATGCTTTATTATACTAATTTCTAGTGCTTCAATGTACATATATATTACTCTCATTAAAGCTAACACGTTTATTATTCTCTAAACTTAAGAGACCATTTCATGATAGAGAAGCCACGATGTCCTAATAAATAGAGCTAAACATTCACTAGATGCAAAGAAAAAGTTGTTCTTTTCTTGAGTTAAACTTATAGATAAAGCCTAGCATGACTAAATAAAATATGTGCCCATCAATCTTTATCTTTTATATAAATTTTGACTTGGGGCTTGATATATATCTAAAACACATTCCTTTACCATAAGTATATATAACTTGTACTTCAAGATGCACACCTATATTTATTCTTCTTTTTTTTTTACGACATGTTTGGATACACCAATCTTCTAAATTATGAAAGAACTTAGGTATCAATGAATATTTATATTAGATATACTGTTGATATATTTTTATTTATGATATAAAATAGTATATCAATTATATATTTTGTGCCACTAAAAAAAACTACATTTCTCATTCTAGTGTTGTATTTTGTTTAAATGAATTCAAATTTGGGTCTGCGGGATGGATGAGCAAAAAATTAGGTGAAAAATGTGAAATGATCCGGTTTTTGAAAAAAAAATGCTGAATGACCCTTTATTGACGTTAAATTCGAGTGAAATTACCAAAATATAATCGCGCGCACGTGGAAAAGTAGTTTCGCTCTCACATGTCTCTCTCTCTCTTCTTTTTTTTCACTCACAAATTACTATATCTCTCGCTCTAGCTCGTCTTGTTCTCTCTTTTTTTTTCACTCACAAATCACTATGTCTCTCGCTTTCGCTCGTCTCGTTCTCTCGTTCAAATTAGAATTTAGGGAATTAGTAATTATATGTGATATAATTACGCGTTTAGTTTTCAGAATTAAACGTAATTGGAGAATTAATTAATATTTAAATAATTTAAATATTAAATTTACGGAGGTGGAATTTGTGTAAAATTAATTTAATATTTGATATTAAATTAATTAGAATTAATTAAATTATTTATTTATTTATTATTAATTTTATTAGAAAATTAATTTATGAAATTAATTTTGTAAAATTAATAAAGTTTTCAATTTTAAAATTAAAATTGATTTTGGAAAAACACAAAATGATAAAAGTTGGAAAATCCCACTCACCTTCATGAAGTAACTCACTCAAAACCCACTTGCTCTTGCTTCAATTTACCAAGCATGAGCTACATCTCATGCAGTCTTCTTCTATGCATGATTGTCTTGCAATAAATAGAGAAGATGGAAGTGGAAATCAGGCATGCAGTAGCTGATGTACTTGCTGAAGTTTTGTTGAAAACTTGTAAGGTTGAAGAAGTGTTCTTCAAGTTGCATCAGTGAGCTTCTTTTTCAAATTCCCTACATTCAAGCTTATTTGGAGTCCCACAACTCAATCTAAAGCTCCAAGAGAATAGTAGGGAAGATCTTGAGGTGGTTCACAAGAAGATTTGGAGAAGACTTGTAGCTGAATTCGAGATTCAAGAGGTTCTACAAAGGTATGACTTGAAACCCTCTTATTATTGTTTGAGCATGCTTCATTTACAGCCAAAATTAATGAATTAGAATGTTTATTGATCCTTGTTGCTTCCGCTGCATGCTAATATACTCCAACAAAAATAACCTAGGATCTTAGTTTATTGGATTGAATCAGTGCACATAAAATAACAATTATTTTATTAATAACAATTTGTTTACAAATGTTTACAAACTACGAGAATACAAGATATTTAGGACACTAATCTCAACAATCCCCCACTTGTCCTAAAGCTAAGGGAAGAGTGTACAATACACAATAAAGTACACAATACAACAATACAATAAACTAGGGCATACACTATACTTCAATAACATCTCCCAGTTGCCCTAGACAATATGTCGTATATCCCGTAGATCTAGATTTTCTAGATGACCCTTGAACACTTTAGTCGTGAGAGCGTTCATAAACGGATCAGCAATGTTGTGCTTTCAAGCTATTTTCGTGACTATCACGTCACCTCGTTGCACAAATTCTCGAATCAAGTGATATGTCCTCTCAATGTGTTTGTCTCTTTTATGACTCCTAGGTTTCTTTGAATTTACCACAACACTACTATTATTGCAATAAAGTGTGATGGGCAAAAACATATTTGGAACGACTTCTAAATCTATAAGGAACTTCCTTAGTCAAATAGCTTCCTTAGCATCTTTACAAGCAACTACGTATTCGGCTTCTATAGTGGAGTCCTTAATGCATCCTTGATTGATGCTTCGTCATACTATAGGTCCTTCATTAAGAGTAAACACTAACCCTGATGTGGATTTCCTAGAATCCTAATCAGTCTAAAAGTCAGAGTCCATGTATCCTATAAGAATCAAATCCATAGCTCCATACACAAGCATATAGTCTCTCGTTCTCCGTAGATACTTGATGATTGTTTTGACCGTTGTTCAGTGATCTAATCCTAGATTGGGTTTATATCTACTGACAATCCCTGTATAGAAAATGTCAAGTCTGGCACATAATATTGCATACATAAGACTGCCAACAACCGATGCATAAGAAATCTGTCTCATTTCTTCAACCTTTTGAAGGGTCTTAGGACATTGTTCCTTAGACAATATAATTCCATGCTTACAAGGTAATAAACCCTTCTTGTAATTGTGCATCGAATTTCTGACAAGCATCTTGTCAATATACATGCCTGAGACAAGGCTAGCATTTTGTTCTTACGATCCCTAATGATCCAGACCCAAGAACAAATTACGCCTCATCCAAATATTTCATTTGAAACTGGGTGGCTAACCATTTCTTTACATATGTCAGTAATCCTACATCATTCCCTATCAGTAGGATATCATCCACATATAACACAAGGAAAGCTACTGAATTGTTGACAATTTTCTTGTAAACACAAGGCTCATCAACATTCTAATCAAAGCCATGAGATTTGATCGTGATACTCATATTCCAAGATCGAGATGCTTATTTCAATCCATAAATTAACTAATTAAACTTGCAAACTTTTTGCTCTTGACCTTGCTCAATGAATTCCTCTGGTTGATTCATGTAGATGGTCTTTTCAAGATTAACATTCAAAAAGGCAGTTTTGACATCCATTTTCTATATCTCATAGTCATAATATGTGGCAATGAATAAAAGAATTCTAATAGACTTTAACATGAGAACAGGTGAGAAATTTTCTTCATAGTCTACTCCTTCGACCTAGGTATAACCCTTTCGCCACTAGTCTACCTTTAAAGGTTTGTACCTTTCCATCTACACTCCTTTTTCTCTTGTAGATCCATTTACAACCTATAAGTTTTACCCCATTAGGTTGATCTACAAGCTTCCAGACATAATTGAAGTACATAGACTCCATTGCTTTAATCCATCTATCCTTGTTAATATCTTCCATTACTTTCTTGTAAGACAATGTATCCTCAATTCCATCATCAGATATGATGCATTGGGCTTTTGTTAAACCCATTGGCGAACAGGTGGATTCATAACCCTCCACTATGTTCAAGTAATCTCAACTCTTGATATGGATGCAATTGACTAGATGAACCAACATCAACAACTCTTGTTGATGTACTAGCCTCTTCAACAATCCTTGTTGAAGTCTTAGTAGTCTCATTAGAAATTTTACTCAATACTATTTTGCTTCATGGTTTGTGGTCCCTTATGTTGTCCACTTCCAAAAAGGTAGCATTTGTCGATAAAAATGTCTTATTCTCATTTAGATCAAAGAAATACGCACCTCTCGTTTCCTTGGGATAACCTACAAATAGGCATACTTTTGAACGAGGTTCCAACTTTTTGAATTTTTCATTAGCACATGTGTCGGACATCCCCAAATTCTAAAGTGGCGTAAACTACCTTTACGACCCCTCCAAAGCTCGTACAGTGTTTCAGAAACACTCTTTGAGGGAATATTGTTCAAAATATAAACAAAAATTTTTAGAAAATGATGCGATTTACGAATTAATCGTACATTTCACCGCTCCACCGGAAATTCCCTCTGCCCCTACTGTACTTCAGCTTGGTAGTTTCCACCGCCTGTCTCTACTGCATATCCCCAAAATGAGTCAAGGAGTTGAGCATAGCTTATCATAGACCGAATCATGTTTAATAGGGTTCTATTTCTCATTTTTGATACACCATTCTACTGATGTGTACCAAAGGCTAAGAATTTGGACGTTATTCCATGTTCTATCATATAGTCCTGGAATCTTAGGTCCATATACTCTCCATTACAATCAGATCAAAGTGTTTTTATCTTTTTACCTAACAAGTTTTCAACCTCAGTCTTATACTACTTGGAGTTTTCAAGGGCTTCAGACTTGTGTTGCATTAGGTAAAGATACTCATATCTTGAATAATCATCTATGAAAGAGATTAAATATTTGTACCCTCCTCTTACTTTTACATTCATCGAACCACAGAGATCTGAATATATAAGCTCCAACGTCTCTTTGGCTCTATAACCTTTTCAAGTAAAAGGTTGTTTTGTCATTTTGTCTTCAAGACATGACTCACATACAGGTAAAACGTTTTCTTCTAAACTATTTAGAAGTCCACTTTTAACCAATCTCTTAATCCTATTGAGATTAATGTGAACTAATCTTAGAAGCTAAAGGTGTGCATTTTCTTTAGGAGAAATTCTTGGTCTTTTGGTAGTTGTTGTCATTCTAAACATTTCAGTATTTAAGACAGCCTTTGTAACTAACGGACTTAGTACATACAAGATACTTTCTATTGAAGTAAATCCTATCTCTATTCCATTCTTGAAAATAAACTCTTTATTGTCTAAAAAAAGAAAGAGAGTACTTTTGTTCAACCAAACAAGAGACAGAGATGGAATTTCTCTTCATATTAGGAACAACATATACATCATCTAATAACATATATTGTTTCTTGTTCAAAATTAACTTGAGCCTGCCTACAGGAACAATTGACATGGCTTGTCCAGTACCAATTCAAAAGTCATCTCTTCAGCTTCCAATTGTCTTTAGGTGATAAGTTCTAGAAATACAACTTATTGTAGCCTTTTTCTTAGAATAATGAAGTTAGATAAGCAAAATATGTGTTAATAATACTAGAAATTCATGCTTAAAAATATATTTACGTTGAGGTACATTTAAAATCCCTATTGAAAGCATATCATGAGTTAATCTACGCCGAAGTGCTTTATTTTGCAATTGATCGTAGGAACTATTTGCATGTGTCGAGCTCACACCCGAGGAAGAAGCGGTTGATCGCATGCCTTGGGATCTCTGACGTAATCCAATGGATATTTTACCACAACTCAGAATGATAACTATGATAACATCGCTGACATTCTCACCTACCTGGTCAGGGATAGCAACTAATCACTGGGGGATCCCCGAAGTCATCAGCGGGTGGCTCTATAAATAGAGCCTTAATGCCAATGTCAAAGGATCAGAATTTTTGTCTGAGAATTCTGTGATCCCAAGCAAGAGCACAATTGAGCATTCTTCTAAGAATCCTTCACTCCTAAAAACCACCTCCGACTACCGCCGGAACTTCGTCAGAGCACGAGCTTGAGAAGGCCTTCTCCACTCTATACCACCATTTTGTCACCAACAGCCTTGACATTACATCTATTTGATGCAAGAGATTGTTGATAACGAGCCTATCATCATTTTCTTCTTATCTTTACTATTGTGTTACATTGTGTACTTAAGAAATTAATCATTTTGTAAACAACACTTCTATTTTGATCTATATATCATCATGTCTACTCTCATTATCTCTTTTATCTTTATCATCACTTTTTCATTTAACATGAGTAACTAATCTCATCGGGGTAAGGTGGAGTTTAATGTTATGAGCTAAGTTGATTCTTTAAGGGTTAATCATGTTTGCTTAGTATATGATTATTTAAATGCTTGCCTATGATCACTCATTGAATCAAGTAGCTATAACCAAATGCCCGAGCGGGCAAGTAGTTGTGGATCTCATTAAGCAAAATAAGAAGTATTTTTAGAGATGAAAACAACCTTATGCTCAATGCAACATCATTCATGTGTTATAGAGATATGACAAATGTGGCTAGCCACCAAGAGGTGTGTGATGAACGAATGTTGTAAGCCTGGATTATCCTTGAAGCTAAACTTAGGAACTAGGCATAGACTTCCCCCCAAACTCTACTTCTCCAATACATTTTTTTTACACATGTTAAAGTTGTTGTCTCTCTAAGTTTTCTCAAAATTAAACTCGAAGTGTTCATTACCTGTTTAGATAGTTTCATTGCATAGTTTCTTTAATCGCATGATTTTTTACTCTACTACAATTACTTTAGTCCTTATCGCACACACGCCACTTTCCAAACATTCGTAGTTACAAATCCCTGAGTTCGAACTCGGCTCACATCAAGAAATTTGTAGTTTGTTTATATTTGGCAAACTATAAGAAAACTTGTGATCAGTGCATGATTAACTACAACTTAGCGCACAGTTAGATCAATTATAGTAATTCTATCACAGATTATGTTAGCTACATCGAATGCAACATCAGGTATTAAAACCCTGAGTGGAAGAACATATGTGGTTAGTGGTTCCTAAATCAATTATCCAGGCAGACTCATCATTCTCCACTAAGCATGTTTTCAAGACAAGCAAATCAGATTAAATGTCCCTGGATTTCTTCCTTTTAAGAAGAGGAGTAGGATCAGCTTTAAACTCTTTATTATAAACTCTAAGTTTTACCTTAGAAGTTGAATCTTTTTTATACACTTCATTTGAGTTGGCAACATTTGCTTCCTCTTTTAGTCCCTTGACATTCAATGTGGACTGGAGTTCATATAGGGAGCTGACATTACTAGTTTCGTAAAGATCAACCTTATTCCGCTTAAATTCCGAGGACTCTCACCCAAAAAATTCTTGTAGTGATTGCATGATCTGAAGTACAGTGACCATTCTTAAAATATTTTGGCTAATGCATCAGGTGTGTTTGCGAAAATGTAAACTCAGGCCTTATCATTGGCCTTCGTCCACTTTTCATATGCATAATGAACACTTCGTGTTGCATCAGATGTTGGGACTGAAGGACATTTCTTAGTCAAGATGAAATGTAGGTCATCAACCATGAAAATAGTTATAAGTGAATCTTTCCAAGTTGTATAATTAGTTTTGGTCCAATTTAAAGACATCAATGAGAGAACTAAACTTGACATATTATCGAAATGAAACAAATTAATCTACATGATTTTAGCATAACTTTTATAAATCCAATCAATTTAGCAAAATTTTAATGAACCCTATTTGTTGGGGTTTATGCCCTAAAGTCCTGTGTCCTGTAGTTTGTAAACAACTTTGTATGAACATTTGTGATGTATAATATATATGATATTTACTTCACTTCTTGACTTTGCACATTTAGATTTTTTTTTTATTTTTACCACAAACCAATAAACTTAATATCCCTTGTTGTCTTTATGTAACTTAAGCATGTACGTAGTGACATACAAGTGGATCATGTCTTAAGTGACAACCAAAATAGTCTATAGTATATGGATATAGGAGGGAAACCTTATCCTAGTAACACTACGGACGCGGACCGCTTTGTGGAATTGTTACAAATGTTATGACTTGTCACAGATGGTCTGATCCTGATCATTCGAGTAGTGGACGTACGAGCGGGAGCGTCCTATACAAAGAGTTTGTATAAGACTTAACCTTGAAGGTGTTAATGTCTTGTCATATAACTCCGTTCATGACTGAGACTTCACTTCACTAGGATGACCATAGGTAACATGACCTTACTCCTAAGTGAGTTGGGAACTCCTGCCATTGAGGGCGATCCTTTGATTTGCATGGGTGCGAGTGGCCAAACCGCCGACTCAAACTTACTATTTTAGGGATTCGTCTGATTTAGGAGTTGGGAACTCAGCTTCACAAGATGGAGTTCACTTCTTCCCCAAAGTACGGGTAAGTAGATAGATTGCTCTCTTAAGGGCTGATCTCTGGACTTGAACAATGTGGCACCAGACACCTTTTCATGGCACGAGAGGTGTTCACACATAGTAGGACTATGTTGTATTGTTCATTAGAGGGATCAGTGGTACTTAAGGAGGAAGATGTAATTACAGGGGCAAAACGGTAAATTGGCCCACTGTAATTACGAGCATCTGTGAAGGGTCATCGTACTGATGATTGGTTATATCTAATGGACATAGAAATATATTTATAGCAAGAAGAGTTCAACTGTTGGTCTTTAGTGGAATGCCTGGCAGTTAACGGATGGTGGATATCGTGACTAAAGAGTTTAGTCAGCTATTCACGTACCGTTGGAGCTTCGCGTCTGAGGTCCATAAGGTCCCCTTGGTAGCTTGGATACAAGTTGAGAGTTAAGTTTTGGGTCAGTTTGAAATGTTCAAATTGACAAGAGGGAGTTTGATTATATATGATATAATTGAACTAGTTAATTATATATGATATAATTAATTTTATGTATGAGATATACTAATTTGGAGGTAATTATATATAAATATGATTTATATCTAGTGGAAGAAAAATACTATAATTAATATATGATATTAATTAATATGTTATGAATATGATGAGATCACATTCATTGGACGGTTAAAAGGGAAATGGGACGGCGTCTTTTCTATTTTAATAATGGACGAGTGTGTTGAAAGATCACTTTAAGATGCATAAATAGCTCACGGTGTGTTAAGCATGAGATGCGCGGACATTGTGTTAAATAGTGTGTCATCGCTTAGAAAATTAGTCCCTATACGATAGTGCCTACACGATCGCTTACCTATACGATATTGTTAAGTGATCGCTTATCGATTACACCTTTGCGCGCTATTTACTAAACGATCGTTTACTTTTTTCTAAGAGGTCGTTTAGCTCTCGATATTTACTAAACGATCGTATAGATGATTGCTAAGTTTTTCCTACACGATCGTTTAGACGATCCCTTACCCTTTTCCTACACAATCATTTAGACGATCGCTTACTTTTTCCTACACGATCGTATACTTCACCTAAATGATCAAGCATTTTGTCTATGTGATAGACGACCTCATCTCCCACTTGATTGATCGTTGTGTACAGTCTTTCTTCCTCTTCTCCTCTACCAAATCCGAACAAAGCCCACACTTTGGATTCTCACTCCAAGAATACTGAGGGCTCTAAGTGGTGGTGTCATCTCCGTTCGGGTGGTGATTGTTCGAGGTAGACGGTTGGGTTTTAGACTCGCTATGAAGAAGAAATCTTCAAGTGGTATGATCTCTTGATCTCTTTAGCATTATGAATGTATATTAGTATATTTGAATGTATATGTGGTAATTCTATCACAATGAATTGGAAAGATCCGCCTCCGCTCGTAAGTACTCTTAAATAAGAGTTCTTTCATATTTAACATCTAAATTTTGCAATGATGCTTAAGTGATTTAGGATAAAAGCCACCGAAGGGTGTTCAATCACCCCTTCACTGAACTGAGACACTCTCAACAAATTATTAGACCAGAATAACTCTTATTCATAATAATTAGTCACCATTGATTTGGTCAAGAAATCATTAACTTGCTTAACAATATCTTGTAAGTATGACCATCCATTTTAGACCCTAGAGTTCTGCCCCAATGAGCCAACCGAATGGAAAATCCAATTAGGGAAAAAACTAAAGCAATCTTATCCATTTCTGGAGTTTGCCCTGATATTAACCTAATGTACAAACCATTCGAAAAGGGACGCTCCCAAGGCACCTCAAGGCCGTGCAAGAAGGTCTCATGATAAAAACCAATGAAGGAGACCGTAGGACATGTCGACACACATCCCTCTCCTACTTACTATAAATACTCTCCTCATTCACCTTGATATTGACCCATGAAAACACCATTTAAAAAGGGACGCTCCCAGAGTGCCTCCAGGCCAAGCATGAGTCTCACGGTATGAACTTTAAGGGAGAATGTGAGTAGAAAAATTGATGTATCTGTTGGGATTGGTGTCCTAATTCTCCCGGAGTCTCATTGTTTTGTAAAGATACAAACTGTTCAATGAATAAAATAAATGTTATTTAATTCTAGTATTTACTCATATCCAATAAACAAAGCTCCTTGCTTATCTTATGTGAACTTAAGCATGTATATGTGATATACAAGTGGATCATGCCTTAAGTGATAATTTAAATCGGTTTGTAGTATAATGATTAAGGTGGGATACCTGATCCTGGTGACACTACGGATACGGCCCGCTTTATAAAGGTTTGCAAGTATTGTAAACTACTACAGATGGTAGATCCTGATCATTCATGTGGAGACGTGGAGCGGGGTGTTCTATACAAAGAGTTTGTATAAGACTTGGACCACGAGATGACTAGACTCTGTATATAACGTCGTTGATACTAGAGACTTGCATCTCACCTAAACGACCATAGGTGACACGATCTCAATCCTGAGTGTTTTGGGAACTCCTGCTTTTGAGGGCAGTCATTTGATTAGTATGGGTGAGAGTAGCCAGATTGCCAACTCAACATGCCTACTTTTTGGGGACTTGTCTGATCTAGGAGTTGGGAACTCAATCCACAAAATAGAATTCACTCATTTCCCGAAGCAGGGATAAGTAGAGAGATTGCTCCCTTAAGAGCTAATTCCAGGGCTTGAACATAATGGCCACAGCTTCTCTTTGGAAGAGAAGACTTAGTCATAGTAGGACTATGATTTATGTTCATTAGAGGGATACTTAAGAAGACAGATGTAACTATAGGGGCATAATGGTTATTGGCTCAGCTGTACTTACGAGCGATCTGTGAAAGGTTGTCGCACTGATGATTGGTTAAGATGAACACATAATACCATGGAACAGAAAAAGACTATGGTTTATATGTTTCATGAGATGAAATATTAAAACTATAGGTTATAAATATAGTATGATAAGTTGGTTATCATTTATGTTTATAATAATATTAATTATTAGATAATTAATACTTTTTCTTTTAAATAACCAAAGTAGTGGGTGGTTATTGGATCATGGTAACCGTGAGTTTAAAAGGAAAGTGGTTTCCTATTTTAAAAAGAATTTTTACAAAATTTGAAAAGGTTTTGAGTTTTCTCTCGGCAAAAGAAACTCACGTGGTCGTCAAGTAAATACAGATTTACTAAACGATGGTTGGCGAGCTAAACGATCGTGCAGGTGCGAGCTAAACGATCGTGTAGTGTTTACTAAACGATCTGGCCCAAGGTAAACGATCGTGTAGAGTCTGTAACAGACCGAGCTAAACGATATAGCTTTTGCTAGACGATCGCATAGCTTTATCTAAACGATTGGGCATCGACCTATACGATAGGTCTCCGCCATCTCCCACTTGCCCAGTCGTGTACGCGATCGTTGTTTCCTCCTTCGTCTGCCTCATACCAAGTCCGAACAGAGCCCACCCTCTGGATTCTCACACCGAGAATACCAAGGTCGCCTTGTTGGTGGTGTCAGACTCAACTCGACACCGTGAAGGCCAATTGCGGAGGAGTTCGTGACCGAGGAGATCATTGAGGACGAGCGCGAAGTGTTCGTACTGTGTTTGCGGTGTTGCGGTCGTGTAGATCGGGCGTTCGCGTTCATGCGCAACGGAGCGTGGAGACTGTGTGCGTAGAGTTTGTCCTTATTTTTGTTTATTCATACTGTAATTTCTCTGTATAATTGCATAACCGTTTGTTTGAAGTCGACTGTAAATATTTGTTGATTCATGATTGTAATTTGGAATAGTCTTGTTCCCGCTGCTCACGGAAATCTCATTTCCGATTTCCTTCAATTGGTATCAGAGCCAGGTTCTCTGATATTCCAAATTACAGATCTGAATTGAACGCTTTTTACAGTCGCGGTGGGTTTCTGCATTTGTAGTTAACCGTTTTCTGCATTTGTGGATGAATTTGATGAACGTTTCGGGTTTAAATTGCCTTTTTGTTAAAGCTTTCGTATTACAAAGTGTTAATTGTAAGGGCCCCTGTGTTTTTGGGCGAAATTAACTTTGCAATCGAGTTTGTAATTCGAAAAGTTCGAGTTCGTCGAGTCGTTCGTGATGAAGCTTTGGCATGGCGATGCAATTCTCAACGAAGAAGAAGACCAAGCATTGGTCGGATCGTGTAGCCTCAGGTAAACGATCGTAGGGATTTTACTAAGCGATCGTTTAGATTTTTTTCTAGACGATCGTGTAGTATTTTCTAATCGATCGTTTAGCTAATGCTAAGCGATGGGGTAAATCGTTTACCATATTGGCGTTGGTTGCGCGATCGCATAGGCGCTAGAGGTAGGATCATAGTGGGAGCATGCGATGCTTGTCGTTTAGTAGAAGGCGCGCTAGACGATCGTGTAGTTAGCAAGCTTCATCGCTTAGTTACTACCTATGCGATCGTACGTATGCGATACGAGACGCTAGCTAAGCGATCGCTTAGGCGATGGTGCTTCGCGGCATCGTAGTCGCTTAGACATCGCGAAGGCGGGCGTTGTGCGGAGCGCGCTAAACGATCGTGTACTTCAGGCTTCATCGCTTAGTAAAGGTACACGATCGTGTTGTAATAACTAAACAATCGTTTGGATTTTTCTAGACGATCGTATAGTACTAAACGATCGTTTAACTCTGGGAGTGCTGGTAAGCGATAGAGCAAAGAGTTTGTTTTATCATGTAGACGATCGCGGGGTGCTTAGTACACGATGGATGGTTGGAGAAGCGATGCTTTGCCGAGCGGTTCAAGACCCGGTTCGCCTGTTTGAACTGGAGACTCCTTGTCTTTGTAATAGTTAGCTTTCCTTTTGTGTTTTAAGGCAATTTTACCCGGTTCATCAACTTTTATTGCTTATACATGTGATGTATGGTACTTATATGTCAAAGTGTTTGTCATATAGTTAAAACCCACCTTAGGTTGTGCAATTATTCATGCATCATGTATTATAAATGTTATAATCTTGCATGAAGAAATTACTTGAAAGCATGTGCATGCATCATGAAATATAAGAGTTATATTTTGCATGCAGTGAGCATTATCATGCATCATCCTTTTATTATAAGTGTTATAGTCTAAGGGTGAATGGAAGCATGTTTTGCTTGTTTCATTGTTGTTTTGTATAAGTGTTATATAAAAGAAGTAGCAATGAATGGACAATGCATTGAGCATGACACTTAGGCTGTTTATAATCGTTATGAATGCCTTGCATGTGTTAGCTTAGCATTGTGGTTGTTTCCATTTATAAGTGTTATAAAGGAAATTAGACCTAAAATCAATAATTCAGAGTTGCATGCGGACTTAGGGTGAACTCAAGTTTTTTAAAAGGGTTTTAAAATTGGATTGAGATAGACCTAAGTTCAAGTGGTTCTAAAGAGTTTAGTAACCTAGATTAATCTTTTAAAATCGGTTTAATAGGATTAAATTGGTTGGAATAAAAGATTAAATTTGTTGTAAACCTATCTATAAGGGACCTTTTGTCTAAGGCGGGTTCTGGCTAGGCTGGGATTCTTAAGTTGACGGAAACGTAACACCCCTACCTGGGAACCTACCTGGAAAGGTGAATTAGATAGATTTTCAACAAGCATGCGACGATTTTGGTCAAAGACTCCGTTAAAGAGTTTAATGGATGATGATCAAAAGTTGTTCAACTATCCAAGGTAAAAGTTACTCTTGGGAAAACCTAAAAGTCACTTAGTTAAAATCCTTAGCCGTGTTTTTTCTAAGTAAGCTAAACCCTAGGTTATAAAATACTCAGTGGGAGGAGGAGGCATATCAGATATGTCTATGATTCCACTCACGTTTCTCCCTGTATGTTCACACTGTGAGATTCATGCTTGGCTCGAGATGCCCAGGATGCATCCCCCTTCGGATGGTGTTTGCATGAGTCAATATCAAGGTGAACGGAGAGAGTATTTATAGTAAGTGGGTGAAGGGTGTGTGAACACGTCCTATGGTCTCTGTCATTGGTTCACACCGTGAGATCATTCTGTACGCCCTCGTGTCGCCTTCGATGTGGCCCCCTTCGGATGGGTTTTGTGCAGTTGGTCAATATCAAGGTGAACTCCAGAAATGGATAGGGTTGCTTTAGGTTTTGCCCCAATCAGATTTTTTCCCTTCGGATTGGCCTTTTGGGATGGACCTCTAGGGCTTAAAATGGCGGGTCACACTTACGGGAGATTGTTAAGTAAGTTAATGATCTCTTGGCCAAATCAATGATGGCTAGTCGTTATAGGAAGCAAGAGTTATTCTGGTATTAATGACTGGTTGAGATCTTCTCAATTCAGAGGAGGGATAACTGACCTCCCTTCGGCGGCTTTTGTCCTAAACCTTTGAAGCGTCATTGCGAAACTAGATGTCACACGGGGTTCATGTTAGTTTTGCTAAAACCTTATTGGATGTTGTTTTGTTTTACAATGGGTATTTGCTTAAAACCTAACGTAGGTCAATGTGTTTTTCTTTTCAGCAACTCGTTAGTATTTCCGTTTAAAGCTTTTAAAAATGACCGATTTATTACAGTGGAAAGAATCGTGTGAAACGAATTTTGTGGCAAATGACCTCCATCCCACTACTCTCCAAAAGAGGAGACAAGACAGTAAATATGATTTATTGGTCTTGGAGACATGTCTGTAGAGAATGATGATTCTGCCTAGATCCTTGATTCATGTGCTACCAATCATGTCAGTTCCTCTTACCAAGGATTCAGTTCCTGGCAAACGTTGCCACAGGGAGAGATGACTCTTCGAGTCGGTACTGGTGAGGTTGTTTCAGCTGTTGCTGTAGGCAGACTGAAGTTATTTGTTGACAAGAAACGTTATCTGTTACTGGATAATGTTTTTGTAGTTCCTCATATTAAGAGGAACTTAATCTCGGTTTCTTGTCTCATTGAACAAGGCTATACATCTCCTTTTCTGAGAATAAAGTGTTTATTTTCAAGAATGGAATGGAGATTGGTTATGGTTCAATGGAAAATAACTTATATGTACTAAGACGTTAGTCATAAAAGCCTTGTTTAACACTGAAATGTTCAGTACGGCAACAACAGCTAAAAGACCAAAGGTTTCTCCAAAGGAAAACGCCCATCTTTGGCATCTAAGGTTAGGTCACATCAACCTCAATAGGATTGAGAAGTTGGTGAAAAGTGGACTTCTAAAGAGTTTAGAAGAAAACTCCTTGCCGGTATGTGAATCATGTCTCGAAGGCAAGATGACCAAACGACCTTTTACTGGAAAAGGTTACAGAGCCAAGGAAGCCTTAGAGCTTGTACATTCAGACCTCTGTGGTCCAATGAATGTTAGAGCTCGAGGTGGGTATGAATATTTCATCTCTTTATAGATGATTATTCAAGGTTTGGGTATCTCTTCCTAATGCAACGTAAGTCTGAAGCCCTTGACAAGTTCAAGGAGTATAAGGCTGAAGTTGAAAACTTGTTAGGTAAGAAGATAAAAACATTATGATCTGATCGTGATGGAGAGTATATGAACCTCAAATTCCATAACTATATGATAAAAACATGGGATTGCGTCCCAACTCTCAGCCCCTGGTACACCTCAGCAGAATGGTGTATCAGAAAAGAGAAACAGGACCTTGTTGGACATGGTTCGGTCTATGAAGAGTTATGCTCATCTTCCAGACTTATTTTGGGATTATGCAGTGCATATTGCATGTTATATCCTGAACAACGTTCCCTCGAAAAGTGTTTCTGAAACACCATTTGAGGTATGGAGAGGCCGTAAAGGTAGTTTACGCCACTTCAGGATTTGGGGCTATCCAACACATATGCTAGCGACTAACCCAAAGAAGTTGGAACCGCGTTCGAAGGTTTGCCTCTTTGTGGGCTACCCCAAGGAAACGAGAGAAGGATACTTCTATGATCCAAGTAAGAACAAAGTGTTTGTTTCCATCAATGCTATCTTCTTGGAAGAAGATCACATGAGGAATCATAAGCCACGAAGTAAGCTCGTTTTATGTGAGATCTCAAGTGAGACTGAGACCGCTAAGGGTTCAACAAGAGTGTTAAATAGACCGACAGATCAATAAGAGTTGTTGAGGTCGGAACGTCTAGTCAACCAGCTCAAGAGTTGAGACGGCCTCGACGTAGTGAGAGTGTTATGAACCCACCGGACTGTTACATGGGTTTGACTGAAGCCCAAAACGTCATTACGAATGATGGGTCGAGGATTTGTTGTCTTTTAAGAAAGAAATGGAGGATTTGATCACTGGATGGCGGTCAAGATAATCCTCAAGTATCTTTGGAGAATGAGGGACTTCATGCTTATGTATGGAGCTAAGGATCTGATCCTTACGGGATACAATGTTGCTGATTTTTTTACAAAGGCCCTCACGGCTAAAGTGTTCGAAGGTCACCTGGATAGTCTGGGTTTGCGGGACATGCAGCATCTTGTCTAGAGCAAGTGGGAGATGATATTGGGGTATGTCCTAGTTTATTGTATATTGTACATTAGTCTCCCGAGTTATTAGGACAAGTGGGAGATTGTTGGGATTGGTGTCATAATTCTCTCGGAGTCTCATTGTTTTGTAAAGATACACATTGTTCAATGAATAAAATAAATATTATTTAATTCTAGCATTTACTCATTTCCAATAAACAAAGCTCCTTGCTTATCTTATGTGAACTTAAGCATGTATATGTGATATACAAGTGGATCATGCCTTAAGCGATAACCTAAATCGGTATGTAGTATAAGGATTAAGGTGGGATACCTGATCTTGGTGACACTATAGATACGACCCGCTTTGTAGAGGTTTGCAAGTGTAAACTACTACAGATGTTAGATCCTGATCATTCATGTGGAGACGTAGAGCGGGGGTGTCCTATACAAAGAGTTTGTATAAGAATTGGACCACGAAATGACTAGACTCTGTATATAACATCGTTGATACTAAAGATTTGCATCTCACCTAAACGACCATAGGTGACACGACCTCAATCCTGAGTGTTTTAGGAACTTCTGCCTTTGAGGGCAGTCCTTTGATTAGTATGGGAGTGAGCGACCAGATTTCCAACTCAACATGCCTACCTTTTTGGGGACTTGTCTAATCTGGGAGCTGGGAACTCAATCCACAAAATGGAATTCACTTCTTTCCCGAAGCAGGGATACGTAGAGAGATTGCTCCCTTAAGGGCTGATTCCAAGGATTGAATATAGTGGTCACAGCTTCACTTTGGAAGAGAAGACTCAGTCATAGTAGGACTATGATTTATGTTCATTAAAGGGATCAGTGGTACTTAAGGAGACAGATGTAACTATAGGGGTATAACGGTTATTGGCCCAGCTGTACTTACGAGCGATCTGTGAAGGGTTTTCGCACTGCTGATTGGTTAAGATGGACACATAATATATCTGTAGTAAGGAGAGTTCAGCTGTCGATCTTTAGTGGAGTGCCTGACAGTTAATGGATGGTAGATCTCGTGACTAAAGAGTTTAGTCAGTTATTCACGTACCGTTAGAGCTTCGGAGCTACAGGTCCATGAGGTCCCCTTGGTAGCTTGGATTCTGTTGAGGATCAGTTCTTGGTGTTGATTTGAAATGTTCAAATTAACAAGAGGTATTTTGATTATATATGATATAATCGGTATGATGTATAAGATACATCTAATGGAAGATTGATGTAAATGAGATTTACATTAAGTACCATGGAATAGAAAAAGAACTATGGTTTATATGTTTAATGAGATGAAATATTAAAACTATAGGTTATAAATATAGTATGATAAGTTGGTTATCATTTATGTTTATAATAATATTAATTATTAGATAATTAATTATTTTTCTTTTAAATAACCAAAGTAGTGGGTGGTTATTGGATCATGGTAACCGTGAGTTTAAAAGAAAATTGGTTTCCTATTTTGAAAAAATGAGTTTTTACAAACATTTGAAAAGGTTTTTGAGTTTTCTCTTGCGTAAAAAGAAACTCACGAAGTCATCAAGTAAATACAGATTTACTAAACGATGGCTAGGCGAGCTAAACGATCGTGCAGGTGCGAGCTAAACGATCGTGCAGTGTTTACTAAATGATCGCATAGTGTTGTTAGACGATCGCTGGCCCAAGGTAAATGATTGTGTAGAGTCTGTACGCGACAGACCGAGCTAAACGATAGACTAAACGATCGCATAGCTTTTGCTAGACGATCGCATAGCTTTATCTAAACGATTGGGCATTGACCTATACGATAGGTCTCCACCATCTCCCACTTGCCCAGTCGTGTATGCGATCGGTATTTTCCTCCTTCATCTGCCTCATACCAAGTCCGAACAGAGCCCACCCTCTGGATTCTCACACCGAGAATACCAAGGTAACGTTGTTGGTGATATCAGACTCAACTCGACACCGTCGAGGTTTTCTTGAGGCCATTCGTGGTGCTGTGGAGGCCATTCGTGTTACGGAGGAGATCGTTGAGGACGAGTGCGAAGTGTTTGTGCTGGGTTGCGGTCGTGTAGATCGGGCGTTCGAGGTTGCTGTTGTTCGAGCAGCTGTGCGCATTGGAGCGTGGAGACGCATTCTCATATGTGCGTAGAGTTTGATCTCTGTTTATTGAGTTTATTCATGTTGTAATTTCTCTGTATAATCGCATAACCGTTTGTTTTGAAGTCAACTATAAATATATGTTCATTTATTATTGTAATTTGGAATAGTCTTGTTCCGCTGCACATGGAAATCTCAGTTCCAATTTCCTTCAGTATCATATACATCTTTTTCTCTCATTGAGTATTTTAAAACTTAGGGTTTATTACTTAGGTAAGTTCGACTAATTAATTTATCACATTGGATAGTAACAATAATGGTTCTTGTTTATCAAACACTTTAATAAACATTAATCATTCATTGCATGCTTATAATATATTTATCTAATTCACCTTCCAAGCCGGTTCCCAGGTAGGGGTATTCCGTTTCTATCAGCTTAAATACCCAGCTTAGGCAGAACCTTCCTTAGACAAAAGTTCTTTATAGATAAATATATTATAAATTTAATCTTTTATTCAAATTCAATTTAGTCCTATTAACCGGAATGAAAGACTAAACTTATTTCTAATCATATTAGAAATAATATTAACATAGGTCTAACGGTTAAATCAATTTTAAACCATTTTAAAATTAATTTAATTGTATGCAACTCTTTATTATAGATTTTAATTCTAATTTCATTTAACTTATAACTCTTATAAGGTTTGATGAAACAATTAAAACTTGTACATGCATCTAATGACATACTTTAAAAATTATAACAATTATAATAAAATGGTGTCATGCATCATGCATTCCATTTTTATTACAACATACATAACAATTATATAGTAAAGCAATGAAAATAAAATAACATACAACCATTCATCCATACTATATTTTATAACATTTATAATATAAAATGATGCATGGAAATATTATTTATGCATGCATTCATATAATATAACTATTATACAATATGATGCATAAGCATGCTCAAGAAAATTATGCAACTTTATAATATAACATTTATATTAAAATGATACATTAAATAATGTTTATCCTATGGTGAGATTTTTATACTCTATGGCATACAATATGCTATATAATTATAAAACCATACATTACATGTATAATTAATATAAAAGCAACATTAGACCGAAATTGGTATCCTAAACATTAATTAAATTACTATAACATATTAATTTAGTTAATGAAAAATAAATAATTCATTAATTATTGAAAATAATAATTTAAAAATAGGAAAAACTACTCCAACTTCCGCGGATGGGACTCAAACACACGATCTGGAACGTTCACTTCTTGCGCACCTCACATCCAAAGCATCGTAACACTCTCCGTCAGTGCTTTGACGCTAACATTCAATTCTCCGTAGCATAGCGCTATGTTGTTTGCATGTCACAATGCTACGGACAGCGTTGCAACGCTGCGACTGAAGCGTTGCAACCCTGGCCTTTCTGTCTTATAGCGTAGGGTGAATGTCGCGACGCTCTAGCCCTACGCGGTAAGGTAGAAATACTCATCTTCTTCATCCATTCTTGCTTTGAATTTCTCCAAATTAAAGCTGAATCAACATCAATAATGACACAGACTTAAATACAGACTCGGCAAGAAAATTATGCTAAAAAATACAACAGGCTCTTACATACTAACAAATTGAAAGCAGTAAAAACTAATGCCAATCTCGAAAACATCCAATGTGCACAAATCCAAAACATATATCAAAATGCATATCTAATACCTATCATACTATGATTTAATATTCAAAAATGAAAAATTGAGACTACAGATGGCTCTAATACCAATTGAAAGATTTCAAACACCCATAGTGGAAGCTCATGAATGCAATTGAGTCCTAATTTACATTTTACAGAAAGAACAAAGCAGAGGATAAAAAATTGATAAACAAAATTCATCAAGCATGTTTTTTACAACTGTGATTTATAGAAGAGAAAGGGAATCGAGACTCACCTTTGAAGATATTGGTCTTTTCGCTTCCTCTCCAAACCATAACATGATCACAAACGAATCTTCTTCTCCCTTCTAGTCTCACCAATGCAGCAACAGCAAACTAAAAGGAACACCACCACTTGGGCTTCCTCATTATTCTCTAGGACGAGAATCGAACCAGAGTTGTGGGCTCGCTATGTTTCAATTTTTTGAAAAGAGGAGAAATATTGTGATGAAAGAGTTTCACAGAGATTCACGCACACAGAGAGAATTGGAAGGAAGTAGATGATAATTCTCTTATCTCCCAAAAAACTTGAAAACCCCATTCCACTTTCTTAGTCCTTAGTTAAGAGAATAAAGGGAGAGGGTAGTTATTGAAATTAACTTCCTCCCTATAATTAAAATTCAAAAAAATAATTTTAAAATATAATTTTGAATTTTAAATAATATATATAATAACCGACTTTATATATATATATATATCAAACTATATGTTATATCACATATAACATATAATCTATAGTTTATATTATATCACATATAATATAACCTATAATTAATAACCTATAGTATTAATTGTTGGGATTGGTGTCCTAATTCTCCTGGAGTCTTGTTGTTTTGTAAAGATACACATTGTTTAATGAATAAAATAAATGTAATTTAATTTTGGCATTTAGTCATATCCAATAAACAAAGCTCCTTGTTTATCTTATGTGAACTTAAGCATGTATATGTGATATACAAGTGGATCATGACATGTGATATACAAGTGGATCATGACTTAAGTGATAATCTAAATAGGTCTGTAGTATAAGGATTAAGGTGGGATACCTGATCCTGGTGACACTACGGATACAACCCGCTTTGTAGAGGTTTGCAAGTGTTGTAAACTACTATAAATGGTAGATCCTAACCACCATTAATGTGGAGACGTGTGAACGGGGGTGTCCTATATAAAAAGTTTGTATAATACCTGGACCACGAGATGACTAGACTTTGTATATAACGTTGTTGATACTAAAGACTTACATCTCACCTAAACGACCATAGGTGATACGACCTCAATCCTAAGTGTTTTGGAAACTCTTTCCTTTGAGGGTGGTCCTTTGATTAGTATGGGTGAGAGTAGCCAGATTGTCAACCCAACATGTCTACCTTTTTGGGTACTTGTCTGATCTGGGAGCTGGGAACTCAATCCACAAGATGGAATTCACTCCTTTCCCGAAGCAGGGATAAGTAGAGAGATTGCTCCCTTAAAAGCTGATTCTGGGACTTGAACATAGTGACCACAACTTCTCTTTAGAAGAGAAGACTAAGTCATAGTTTATGTTTATTAGAGGAATCAGTGGTACTTAAGAAGTTAGATGTAACTATAGGGGCATAACAGTTATTGGCCGAGTTGTACTTACGAGCGTCTGTGAAGGGTTATCGCACTACTGATTGGTTAAGATGGACACATAATATATCTATAGTAAGGAGAGTTCATCTGTCGATCTTTAATGGAGTGCCTGGTAGTTAATGGAAGGTGGATCCCGTGACTAAATAATTTAGTTAGTTATTCACGTACCGTTGGAGCTTTGAGCTACATGTCTATAAGGTCCCCTTGGTAGCTCAATGGATTCAGTTGAGGATCAGTTCTTGGTGTTGATTTGAAATGTTCAAATTGACAAGAGGTATTTTGATTATATATGATATAATCGGTATGAAAGATACATCTAGTGGAGGATTGATGTAAATGAGATTTACATTAAGTACAATGGAATAGAAAAAGAAATATGGTTTATATGTTTGATGAGATGAAATATTAAATCTATAGGTTATAAATATAATATGATAAGTTGATTATCATTCATATTTATAATAATATTAATTATTGGATAATTAAATATTTTTCTCTAATAACCAATTGAATGGGAGGTTATTGGTTGTTCATGGTAACCATGAGTTAAAAGGAAAATTGTTTTCCTAATTTTAGTAAGTTTTTGAAACTTTTAGCAGAAATTGTTTTTGAGTTTTCTCTCTCGCAAAAAGAAACTCACGGAGCTTGTCAAGTATATACTGATTTATCAAACGGCAGCTTGAGCAAAGTAAACGATAGTGTAGTGTTTTGTAGGCGACAGACACTGAGCTAGACGATCGCTTAGCTTTTGCTAGACGGTCGCTTAGCTTTAGCTGAATGATTGGGCATCGACCTATGTGATAGGCTTCTATCTTCTCCCACTTGCCTAATCATGTACATGATTGTTCTTTCCTCCTTCATCTGCCTCATTCCAAGTTCACACAGAGCCCACCCTTTGGATTCTCACATCGAGAATACCAAGGTAACCTTCTTGGTGGTGTCTTACTTAACTCGACACCGTTGAGGTTCTGTGGAGGTTGTTCGTGTTCTTGTTGGACTATTTGTGACCGAGGCGATCGCTGAGGACAAGTGCGAAGTGTTCGTGCAGTGTTGTGGTCGTGTCATTCAAGCGTTCGAGGTTCGTGAGCAAGGAGCGTGGAGACCAATCGACAAACGTTCGTAGCATTCTCCTTGTTTATTTGATTGTTCATGATGTAATTTCTGTATTGATTGCATAATTGTATGTTTTGTTTACGACTGTAATTTGTAATGTTCATTCATGATTGTAATTTGGAATGATCTATTTTCCACTGCTCATGGAAATCTCTGATTCGATTTCCTTCAATAATATGAATCATATTCATATTAATTTTAACCTATAGTTTTTATATGAATCATATTTATATAATTAATATTTGAATCATATTCAAATATTTATTTCTCTCACTAAAAGTTTATATTATAATGTATCATATACATTATATTAATGATATCTAATATAATTAATTTCCTTTAATTAATTTGAAAGATTCAAATTTATTCAAAATTAATTTGATTCTGATTATTCTAATTGAGCTAATGATGAAACCTTATGGACCTTTAGATTGAAGCTCCAATGATACTTGATTAGTTGATTAATTAATTAAACTCTTCCATTAAATTAATCAACCTTCATTAACTGTCGGTCACTCCACTAAAGATCGACAGTTGCACTCTTCACACTATAGATATATTTTTGTGTCCATTGGATATAACCAATCAACAACGCGTTAACCTTCACAAATTGCTCGTAAGTACAGTTGCGCCAAAATTACTATTTTACCTCTGTAGTTACATGTAATTTTTTAAGTACCATTGATCCCTCTAATGAATAATTAGTCATAGTCTCACTACAATTAAACCACTCTCTGGCCAGTCAGAGGGTGAGAGTTCTCATTGTTCAAGACCCAGAATCAGCCCTTAAAGGAGCAATTCATCTATTTTCCTTAACAAATGGAATGACTGAATTTCATCATGTATAATTGAGTTTCTAGCTTCCCACTCAGACGAATCCCCAAAATGGTGTGCTTATTGAGTCTGTGAATCTAGCCACTCTCACCCATACAAATCAAAGGTCTGCTTTCAAAGGCAAGAGTTCGCAACTCACTCAGGATTATGATCAAGTCACCTATGTGAAAAAGTTAAATAACATGCAGCGGAAGTATCAAGGATCCATAAGCATTCAAATTCACTAATTTTGGCAGAAACTAAAGCATGATTTTCTAAAAAGTGGGTTTTAAGATCATACCTTTGATAAACTCTCCAAGAAATCTGTGTACAACAGTAGTTTTCACTTGATATCATCGTGAACCACCTCAAAGCCTTCCTTAATATTCTCTTGGAGCTTTAGGCAGAGTTGTGAGACTCAAGAACAGCTTAAAGAAGTGAAGAACCAAGAAGAACTCACAGCAGTCGATCAAAGAAGACAGTCTCTTCTCACAGAAAATTTTCTCTAAAAAATTCTGCATTCATCCTCCACAAATGACTCCAAACTTTTTTATATATAGTAGATGAACATGCAAAGAAGTGGAATGCATGGCTTGTAGCTCATACTTGGAGAATCAATGTAGAGAGGATAATGGCCTTTGTGTGAGCATAAAGATGAAGGTAATGGAGAAAATTCAATCTCCGTTTTGTGCAACCATGCAAAACGATTTTCCATTTTTCTTTTAAACATAAAATGATTTTATACCATTTTAATTCAAAAATGATTTTCTTAAATTAATTTAAAATATTAATTAATTTAATATCAAATGTTAAATTAATTTTTTGCACAATAGTTATCTCCATATATTTAAATCATATTTAAATATATATTCTCTTGTTCTGTTTAATTTGAACATTTCAAATTAATTTCTCAAGCTACCCTAAAGCTTATCCATTTACGAGCTAGTAGGGGGACCTCGCGGACCTACAGATCATGGGCTCCAACGATTCGAGATTAATTGGCTAAACTCATTAGTCCGATCTAACCCCCATTCGTTAACTAATGGGACACTCCACTATAGCCCATAGTTGAATTTCCCTCACTATAGATATATTATGTCCACTTAATAATCATAATCAGTAAGTCGATCCTTCACAGGTTGTTCGTAATCATAGCTAGGTAAAAAAAACCGTTTTACCCCTATGAATACATCTTGTTCCTTAAGTTCCTACTGATCTTCTAATGAACAATTCTGATTCATAATCTCTATGAATCAAATCCTTTCCTTATCATGAGAAGGCGAGGCCCCGATTGTTCAAGACCTGGAGTTAGTGTTTAAGAGAACAACCCATCTGCTAACCCTAAATAGGGTAGGAGTGAATTTCATCTTGCAAAGCTATGTCCCCAGCTATTCATCCGGTCTTATCCCCAAAATGGTAAGCTTATTGAGCAGTGCTGTTGGACAATTCTCATCGTTTGCAGATCAAAGGATAATCCTGAACAAACAGAAGTTCATAGCTAGCTCAGGATTAAGATTGAGTTAACCTAGGTTATATAATAAATGAAATAGTCAGTTTTAACAGTAAACGGTCGTTACAAAAAAAGTGACTATTTTCATGGTCCAGTCTATATGCAAACTCATTGCATAGGATGCCCCCACTCTCATGTCTCAACATGAACAATTTGTGGATCACATCATTTGTAGCACCTTACAACTTCTTGTAATAACTACGAGTGGGTCGCATCCAATAATGTTACCAGGATGAGATACCCAATTTCATCCATATACATACTGTCAACTTGATCCTGTTTATATCACTACATAAAGTTACAGCATTTAGACTATAGCCAAGGATGCGTTTATTGGATTTTCATAATAAGATGCAAAATCAACAAGTCATTATTATTGATCAAATAGAATGTTTAACACAAACTGCGAGTTCTAGGACATTCCCAATATTATGGTTATCCTAGTGAAATGTAAATCTCTTCTAGCAACAGTGTTAAAAAAAGAGACTAATCATTTTGTGGTCTGGTTTTATATAAACTTTTTATATAAGAAACCCCACTCATATGTCTTCATATGAATGATCAGGATCAAATCATTTGTAACACTTTATAACAATTCTAATCATTACAAAGCGGGTCGTATCCATAGTGTTACCAGGATAAGGTATCCAGCCTTATCCATCTACTACAAACCGTTCAGGTTATTACTTAAACATGATTCACCTGTATGTCTCCACATACATGTTTTAGTTACATAAAATAATCTAGGATCTTAGTTTATTGGATTGAGTCAGTGCACATAAAATAACAATTATTTTATTAATAACAATTTGTTTACAAATGTTTACAAACTACGAAAATACAATAGATTTAGGACACCAATCCCAATAAGTAATAGACTACTATCACTGTCTATCATGATAAAATTTTATCACGGTCTATAAGAGATAGACATTGATAGACCTCTATCAGTGTCTATCTCTGATAAACATGAATAGACTACTATCATAGTATATCATAGGTAGATACTGATAGACTCACATCAAATAGACACTGATAGATATTGTTTTAAGTTCATTCAACATATATATTGATAGAACCTCACAAAACCTTTTTAATCTCATATAAACTTTGAAGAAAAGTACTCAAACTCTAATAAAACAAATTGAGTCAACTCGAGACATGCTTCCACCCATCAGCCCTCTGCACAATTTCAATCAAATTGAATCAACTTAAGTTCTTCAGTGATTTTTCTTCTTCAACTTTTGAGAATTTGATTGACTAACGTTTTCTTCCTCTTGATCGTATGTTTACCTTGTTAATTATCTTCTTTAAGTTATTATTGTCTATTAGTGATAGACTATGATCAATGGGTACGTGAGGAACAATTGCTGATGTTGTCAAATGGAAAAAAACTAAATGTTGATGTCTATCGATAAAAATATATCGCTTTTTATCACTGATAGATAACGATTGTAATCTATCACTATCTTTCAGTAATAGACTATGATCAGTGGGTACACGAGGAACAGTTGCTTGGATGAGGCTATAACGTTATTCAATTTGATGTTGCTGAGTGGAAAAAACTAAATGTTGATGTCTATTAATAGACAACGATAGTAGTCTATCACTGTCTATTAGTGATAGATAATAATAGAAAACATAGATAATGATTGAAAACTATTGCTTTCTTTACTAATAGATAATGATAGACTATGATCAGTGGGTACACAATGAACAATTGCTTGGATGAGGCTATAACGTTATTCAATTTGATGTTGTTGAATGATAAAAGAAATAAATGTTAATGTCCACCGATAGACAAGATAGTAGTTTAAGATAGACAATGATAGACTATTATCATTGTCTATCTACGATACATAACGATAGGCATTATCTATCACTATTTTTCATTGCTTAATTTCAATTTTTTTTCATTTTGCTTCTTCTCCCAACCATAGTGCATGCACCAACCCCGCCCATTCTCAATTTCATCTCTTTTGATAGCGATGCAAATTTGAGTTTCCCATCTCTTTCAAATGCGATTCCAACTTCTTCATATCCCTCCTCTTCCCCATTTTCGCTTCTCTTTCCATTTTTAGATCGTTTATTGCTCGATCCTTTGGTGAGAATTCAAACCTATTATTCCTTTTCGATTCCATTCTTTCGCTTCTTTTTTCCATTTTCAGATCACTTATTGTGAGATGATCGTGGGTGAGACAAAGAAGACGGGTTGTGCGTGTGGTGAAGAAGAAGAATGAAGATGGAGAAGAATCGATTGGTGAAGAAGAAGATGAAGATGTAGAACAGGCGTTTGAAAATGAAGGTTGAAGATGAAGGAGTTGCGCATTTTTTTCCCATTAGCAACGAACAATTAATCGTGGTTTGGTTGCAACGTGCGGTTGCTTTTGCGTGAGTAGTGAGGGAGTGGTTTTTCATGTGAGTTGGGTTGGGCCTTTTGTCAATTTACTTGGGTTTTGTTGCATTATTTAATTCATTTAAATTTTATTGGTTGGAATGACTTATGGATTCACAAAAAATAATCGAGTCAACTCAAACTAACATGAATTTATTATTAATATTAAAAAGTATGTTTTTTTACTTTCAAGACAATTAAAAATACATATATTTATTTTAATTACTTAATTTGATAGATTATTTATCATCCACCAATTATTTAAAACAATTTTTAAACGCTATGGAAATAAAAAATTTATAATATAATTAAATTAAAATTGATTTGCTAATCTTATTTCAATATATCTTTGAGTTTTGTGAGGTTAGCATATATATATATCTTGAAGTACAATGTTTGTACAATTTGAAGAATGACACACATTATCCCTCCTTTTCATTGTAGAAAGGAAAGGAGTATTATTGTCTCAGCCACAATTGGTAATCTGATCCTTTGTCAACAAATTTCTGCCAGTTCCCATCCAAATGATTTTCCTTCGAGGGATTCCAATCAAAATGTCCAAGCTTCATTACCAAAGTATCTCCAACCTGTGCAACATATCCTTCATTGTTTGCATGATATATCTTAACCGAGCTCCGACAATGGATCCCAGCACGTTGTCGAACCTCTATTAACTCATTGATCATTTCACGAATACCAAAATCATAGAAGTGGTCGTAGAAAATTGTAGGCTGCAAAATGAAACACAAATCAAAATTAAATTTCAGAAATCACAGAGTGAAGGCAGTGACATCTGACATGACTGAAAATAGAAATGTCAGGTTGATACCAGGTTCAAGACATGGGAGAGTAAAGGAATCGGAAGAGAATTAGGGTTGAGAAAAGAGGTAGTGGTTTATTGTAGACAAAGAAGCAGAGGAAGAGAACAAAGACGCCATTTAGAGGAAAAAAGACGCGAGTCAAGTGTCTCTGATACTATACATTAAAATACAACTGATACATAACACTCTGAATCTAAAATAACAGTATAAAGCTTCAAAAACAAGAGTCAAAATAAGCTTAGCTCAATGATAATTGATATGACCTCCTTTTCAAAAGATCGGAGGTTCGATTCTCAATCCCATTAGTTGTTGTACTAAAAAAATAAAAAGGTACAACTCACAACAACCTGATAAGAAACTCATACCATTGTAACTAAATAAATAAGGTTGTTCAGAAGAGATACTTAGCTTCCCACCTTCTTCTTGATGTATCATATAGTATTTGTATCCCTTACTCTCTTCCTGACACCCCTATGACCTATATCTCTTTTTAGTTATAATAATTCTCGCCCCCAAATTTTCTCCCTTCTTCACTTCTTCATGTTATAGTCTATAATAGGAGGCTTATCTAATTAAATGATAACCAAACTTTTGCACTATGAATATATATCTTAGGATTCAACAACTTCTTACTTACCGTTCCAGGATGAGTCAAGATATATGCATATCCTTGAGCAAGTTTATCACGCGGAAACGGCCAGTGTCCCTGTAAGGAAACAACTGACAAATTCAATTTCTGCTTCTTCAAAATTGCTAGCTTGTAAATCAACAAGACCTCAGTAAAGAAAAATTTAAATAATGGAGGCTAGCTTTAATGTTAAGGTGCTTCCAAAATGAAAATAATTAATATTACAGCAGCCAAGAAATAAATGATGGAAAATGAAATCTTTGCATTACCCAAAAAATACTCTCTTACATTTTTCATTTTTTTTTTTTTAATAACCATGAAACCATGAGTGTCCAAGAAATTTAGGCACATCTTCATTCAAGTCTGGACGGTTACCCTGACTCTACAACATGCATTGAACTTATGACTTCATATATCTTTGGTTTATGGTTGGTCCCTTTGGCAATTAAACCAAACTATAACAGTTTATTCCAATTTTGCACTTGAAGATGAAGTTGTGGGAGAAAATTTACTCAAAAATATATTATTGAAACTCTAACTTACTGGAAGATATAATACAATAGAAAACAACAGAAAAGAAAACTTGCTATATTAAGTATAAGAATATAGCTCATGAGAGAATATAAAAAGAATGGTATCTAAACCAGATAAGGTGTAAATCAACAAAAGACAACTGAAAATCCAGAACAAAATGCAAGCTTGGAGAAGCCGTTTCCATCAAACAAAGTGATTCTCTCTAAGCAGTTGTCATTATGGTTCTACTTGACACAGATGTATAAATTACCATTTCTACTGACATTTATATATGATTATCCATGAAAGTGAGCCTGTCACCTAATGCAAATGATAAACTCGCTGCTAGTTTCAAACCTGTGTCGACCCAGTGTCATGGTTTTCCAAGAAAGTGACAGCACGGGAAGGCCACCATCCCACTACTCCTGTTGGTTTTCCTTGTGGGTCTATCAACCTCCAATATTGGTTATGAAGTGCAGAATGCAATATCCCCTGAGTAGGAGCGATAACTTAGATGACAAGATTATCAAACAAAGAAAACACTTTAGTAGGATCCCTATTATAAGAAAACAACATTGAACATATATTTTATTGCGATATCAGGAGAAAATACATCAGTAATGGCCTTTTGAGATGGTCACCTTTCTCCCATAAGTAACAGTAATGCTATTGCGCTACTAGTATCCTATTAAAATTCTATATTTACCAATTAATACTTTAAGACTTGTATATGAGGACATATTTGACAAAGTATAAATTTTAAAATTTTGCAGAATCTTTTACAAATGGTTTTACTCACTGCATCATTCATCACTCCAAAATAAATAGCACAGTTCCATATCCAGAAAAAAAGATAATAATAAATCTCCACACTTTTTCTAATGTGTCACTTAGTAATCTAAAAAAAGTGGCACCTGAACATTTTTTGGGCCCACATCGTCCACCAGTTTTTTCCAATCAGGAATGAAACATAAAAACAAAGAAGAATACCTTGGTGGTAACATCGAATGCAGAGGAAGTGCCACCAGTGGCATTGATCCAATTAACTATTCGTTGCCGATGAGCATCTAAGCATATGAGTAAGTTTAGAATAATTAGCTTAGTGTGAGGCAAGAGATCACAAAAACATTAAGGGAAAGTTTTTAGCACAGGACTACATCCACTTTTTTTAAAGCTCAAGGACACGGTCGTACGACTGATAGCTCTCAGAAAGAGCTATAATTTCTAGCTTAACTCGGACTCGTTAGTAGATGTCATATGTTAATTATCCTATTTTGTAGGTGTCGAGCAATCAGGAGGTAGAACCGAGCATTTGAAGCTAAATGGGATTAATTTGAAGCAAATTGGAGTTGATTTGAGCATCCGGGCTTCAAAGAAGTGAAAATGACCAAAATGCCCCAAGACAACGTCACAACACTCATGCCATACATAGCCCCAACGCTTGCCTAACGCTTGAAGACAGAACGCTGATGTGCAGGATAGCGTTGTATCGCTGCTATCAGCATTGCGACGCTACGGATATTTTGACGCTAATCAGCCGCGCGCACGCTTCCGTCTTCAGCCCAATTGCAAGGCAGCATTGCGACGCTCCTCCTAGCATTGCAACGCTACGATCAATTTGCATAAAAGTCTCTCTTCAATTTAGGTCAAAAATATGCTGAAATTCATGGAGGCTGAGGAGAGGCCTTGTTTTCTTCTTTTTCCTTGATGTTTAGGTTAGATTTTAGTTTAATTTTGGATTGTAAGCATGGATTGGACCATATCTCATGGGTTTGTCCATGAATCGATGAGGTAATTTTCTATCTAGTTCTTGGGTTGAGAATTCTTTGTAATCTCTTGAGTTCTCTGCCCTAATTGATGTTTGTAATTTAGAATTGTGTTTTCTTTTAATCTATTTAAATTCTCAAGCATGATTATTGAGGTTGACTTTTCACGCTTCATCGTACATGCTAATGATTCTTAGTCTTGCTAGGATCTCCTAAGTAGCAATAGTAAATTAGGCATTTGATGGTTATTCCTAGAATGTGTTAATTGTTAGATTCAAAGATAAAATTGGTTAATTGAATATGGCTTTCCTAACAGTTAATCGACATAATTGAATCCTAAATCGTAATGCATTTATTTTTAGTTCTATATGGCCGCTATCGGACCTAATAGAATTTAGAAGCATATAGATTAATTAGGGTATTGGTTTTCCGACCTTAATTAATAATTAGGACACTTTCTTAGTTAGATTCATGCTAGTTTTCCGCCACTGTAGAGGCTAGTTAAATCGAATCGAGCAAGTAGTTATACATGCATAATTCAATTATATAGTCAATTGGCAGAAAACGATGATTGAAATTACTTTGGATATCTAACTTGATCTGAGAATTAGATGAACCAATTCCTGTTTACATTTATCCCTTACAATTTAATTCCTTGCATTTAATTTTTCTATCAATCAAAACCAAAACCCAGTTTTTATCGCTTTTACAGTAAAATTTAGCTTAAGAGAGAATTTAATTATGTGCCTCCCTGTAGTTCGACCCTGCACTTACCACTGTTGCTATGTTTTTGTAGTAATAGGAGTAGTTCGGTGATTTATAAATTTTCTTTTGATTCGGTTTGGAGTCGAATCAACGACATCGATTTTCGACTGAACAACAACCTATAGAACAGATCCTGTTCAAGTAAGGTCGTCATAGGACTACATCCACTTAAAATCCCCACGTCCTAGATTATACAAATAAACTAAACTTGGACGGTGTCAACTAGCATTTGTATTTAAATTTGTACTAAATAAAGGAACCAGTGAATCTCATACACGCAAGTAATGATATGAGATAGAAACGATGAATTTTTGCACACATCTACTTGGACCTATTGACAACCTCTTGATTACAGTAACCATTTAGAGAAGCTTTTTTTTTATAGGAATTTGAGGACTGTATTAACGGTCCTATAAAACAAGAGACTAAGAATAGAATTGTTCGTGAATATTAGTCCAAAAATGTAGAGCAACTTAGTACCTTGGTTATAACATAAATCCCCATGTTCATAAGCCAAACTGTCCCAGTATTCTCCGATAGCAAAAGCAGGATTAGAAGTCTCAATATACTCTTTAACATACGTACCCGAGAAACCCCTATAATACCAAATAATAATAATAATAATAATCAATATCCTGGGGCATAATAGTAACTAACTTTGGAACTATGATGAAATATTGATCCAGATTATCCCGATTTTATTACCAGCTGACTGAAAAAATTTAAAAGTTCGAAGCAGTATGAGCTTGATTCACGATCATCTTATCTTAATCACATGTGGATGTGAGTGAAGGAAACTTCATGATGGGGAGAATATAATGAACAGAGAATCTTTTCTTCAATTTAGTATTTATTTATTATTTACAAAGAGAAATTACCTCACAAAATCAAGGCGCCACCCATCAAAACCAATATCATTACGAAGCCAGTTTAGCCATTCTTTTATGTCCCTCCTCACAAAGTCCTGGGAATGATCAATATTTGGTGCTGCATGGAAGATGTCGCCTACAGCCATCACAAACAAACAAAAAGTAGCATTGATAACCAAACCAAAGCTTTTCATGGAACAGAATTGGCTGCTTTCAGAATATGAGTGAGCAACATATCTGCTCATTCTAATTTTCATGTGATAGCAAACTTATGCTGGTTGTAATTCTTCTCAACATAAGACACTAAATCAAACATAATGCAATTCTATAGAGATTCTGTATAAAGCAACCGTATTAAACTTGAAATTATCAAGAGCTAAAAACAATTACAACATAAAGAATTGATAAATTAAGGCACTTCATTTTTCATGCCAACTAAAGGAACAGCTGCTAAAGGAACAGCTGCTTTCATGTCAATGATCAAGATGACACTGACTATTTATCCACACAAAATCTCAGATAATAGAATTCAAAGTTCAATCAGTTGATAAAAGCTAAGAATTACCACTTGAAGGATTTCCTCGACCCTGAAAATTGGGATCATCACAAACAATTGCTTCAGGTCCCCAAGGAAGCTTACCACCGAAAATGTTCCAAACCCCATTGGGACTCTAAAACCAGCAAGAGCACTAAGTTATATAAAGGTGCAACTTCTCTGAGGCAGCACCAAAAGGTGTGTTAGCATCACTACAAAATTCTACCTGCTTTGATCAGTGATAGACAGCAGGCATATGATATAAGCGTCATTCAACACAGCCTTTGAAGTCATAAACGTAAACAATATATCTCTGAACTTCCAAAAGAAACTAATAACTGCAATTGAGTAAAAAAGGTCGGTCCTATCCATTGGAAAGACGCATTCAATCAAGAAATATTGATTTTTTAAGACTGTTTAGTCCCATTTGGGCATCACCATCAATAATTTTTCAATACTGTTTACTATAGAGTGGCTACCAACAGTGCAAGTTCCAGAGAACAAACCATGTACAATTCTTCTATTCTTAACATACCCAACATCAACTTTATTTTACAACATAAATGTAAGAAAGAAATTGAAATAACAAACAATTATTATGCAAGTTCAAGTATTAGATAAGTTGTGAACTGTTGTAATGCCATTGCTACACCTACGTGACACATTTATAGAAAGATGTGATCTTATTAATATAAAAGGGAGAAGGCGCTAATAGTAAAATAGGATGCTGTGAGACATGAATAAACCTGCTTGTGTGCACATCTATGATTGAGTACAACATCACCGAGGGCCTGGAGGCACATTCAAATAATATTAGTCAAAAAGAAGGGGGGAATTGAACACTAAAAACGAAGACAACAAAAAAAATATCATTCTTTTTACGTAATCACCTATGGAGTTTTCAACTCACTAAAAACTATACCATATAACTAACTTGTGGGAGTTACATGCCTTCCTAGAATTACATGTTCACAGTTGGTGGTCTAACAGAGTTCTATATCATTTGCAACTTTCTGATAACTTAGTTTTATTTCCTTAATATAGGTTAATAACATGTGTGTAAGGAATCTCCATCGACAGATTTTGGCACAGCACTCCAGAAGTTGAAGTCTGTTTCAATAAAAAAAATTGTTATTATTATTATTATTATTTATTTTTTTTAAAAAAAAAAAAAAGAAGAAGAAGAAGAAGAAGAGAGACGCATCTTCTGCTTAGTTGCCTTTTCAATGATATCTTGAAAATTAAGTAGTGTATTTTTCTAAGAGTTTCTAGTACCCATCTCTGATGAAACAGTTTTAACATATAAAATTCTACAAATGTGTACTTGCTTGAATATATTCAATTTCTGTGGAATTAAATAAATAAGCAATACTTCAGACAAGTTTCAGACCATGACATACCAGAAGATCTTGAGAATGAAATTCTTCTATACAGTACTTGAGTTCTTCCTCGGATCCATAAGATGAGTTCAAATTATATAGGTCAGATGGCATATAACCTGCAAAACATTCCCCACTATTTGTAAAGTTTAGCTCAGACATTGAGATTGAAACTATCCCATGTTAAGCAAATTGGGAAGAAGAAAAAGTTTTAGAAAGTGTATGAAAGATTTGAAGAGCTTATTGACATTTTATTTTCCTTAAGCAATATAAAAGAAAAATGACATGGAGCAAACCTTGTGGAGCAACAGATTCCGTTGGTGGTGGGAGCCACACTGCTGTTATCCCAGACTGAGATAAATCAGATGCTTTGGTAGCTAACTCCAGGTACCAACGTCTTCTCCAGCTTTCCCAGTTGAAACCTTGAAACTTCAAGAGGTATCCATTAAAAATCATCAGTCAAGGTTGGTGCAGATAGATAACAACATGAATATTATATAACTGAAAAAATAATAGGTTTTCGACGAGGAAGTCTACCTATAAATCACTGAAAGGAAAAAATTCCTATAAGATTCTAAACTTCTCATCATTTGTATTGGACGTCACATAAGGAAGATTAACAAACTTTTAGAAGGCTCTCTATGCCCTTAACACATGACAATTGCATCTATGTACAACACCATCCCCAACAACCTGGCCTTAGTTGTCTACTCAGTTAGAACTGCGCTCCTAGCACACTCAACTTTGCCCACGATTACCTCCCCACCATGCATATCGTCCACACTTACATGGTCAACTAACTTGTTTAACTCCTCTGCTAGAGCACTGATTAGCCTCTTAGCCTAAGGACAGCCCAAGACATGTTATACCCTCGAAACTTTAGTACAGCATGATATGATACCTATCCCTTACTAAATAACAAGAGATCAACTACAACAAAATCAATCAACAAGGTCATTTATATTAAAATTTGAGTAAATCTAGTGCAATGCAACTATGAAACATGACATAAACCTGATAATCTCAAAAATATTTTGAAACAACAAACCTATTATTTCCAAACTAAACTATTGAGTTTGAACATTTAAGAATTTAAATATGTAAATCAGAGTATAATGCATCTGTTTGCTGATGTCATTATTGATAACTAACCACAATTTCGTGTCCAGTTCCAGTTCCTGGTTCTGCATCAGAGTCCACAAGAATTAAATGTTAGGTTTTATTCCACTAATTATTTTTCACGATTACATTAACAGAAAAAAATTATAAAGCCGGCTGACCTAATTTTGTTTTATCAGGCGTCCTCTGCCATTGTATGGTCTTTCGTTGCAGTGCACGCTCAAGAGCCTTTCTTTTCTTTTCTATTGTTTCTTTCTCGATAACATGCTCAATTAGTGTATCCCCTACTTTTGGCTTTTCTTGAGCGATTGACCATACTTCTTCAAGTTTGGGCAAGTCCAAGGATCTAAACTTTGATGTTGAAATTTCAGTTATATCAATCTTTCTAGGAGGAAACATTGGACGGATGGTTCCAATTCTTCTAGCCATCCATTGAGGTATCTCTCTTCGAGGACCATCGCTCAAGAGTTTCCACTTCTGTGACTCATCGTCTGTCAAGAGGTCAATCCGCCCACCATTGACAATATAAGCTGCATCTTCATTATCTATACCCAAGGTTCTTTCCTTCAATAAATATGACTCAGCCATATCAGCTCGTTGTTGCCACATCTTTGTTGCAGCTTCCGAAGCCCTCAATAATCTTTGCAGTGCTTCACATCTTCTCATATAGGCATTGTCTTTTGAATGTGCTGTTTCTTTCGCAGCATGAATGGCAGACTTAATGCCTTCAAGCTCAGCCTTGAAAGCTTTGGAAGCAGCTTTCTTCTTGTCTGCTACATCTTTCTTGATTTTCTCCATCATCAATTTAATTTCCCCCTCCTGTTGAATGGTCTTTTCCCTGCTCAACTCCTGAAATTCGACCCATGCTTTCTCAGCATTTTTTGCTCGAATTTCTGATGCAGTTGCTTGTGCTCGGGCTTGCTCCAGTTCCAACTTGAGGGTATCAACATCAGTTCTTGCAAGAGATAAGTGAGATTCCAATTCATTGACAACACCTTTCAACTGAATATTTTCTGATTGGATAGAGGCAATCTCATCTAAAGGATATACCTCATCAGTAAATGTAGCCACAGCCTTCTTTGCATGAGCACTAGCTTTTTCAGCCACATCCAGTGCCTTCTCGATAGCTATTTTTGATTGTTCTACAAATGACAGCATTGAACCTTCAGTAGCATCCCTGATCTGTTTCTCAATTTCATAAGAAGTCTCAACAGCAGAAGTTTCTGCAACTGATACTCTATATTGAGCGTCTTCTAATATGTGTGAAGTGGCCTGCTGGAAGGCAATTGCGGCTAACTTTTCAACCTGCACTGCAAGATCAATGGCATCCTGCTTTGCAAGGACCAGCTTAGACTCCAAAGAAAACTTCTCACCTACTGATTCCTCAAGTTTTTTATTAAATAGTGATCTGGCAGCCTCGAGTTCTGAAACTGCCAATTCCTTATCATGCAATATAGTAGCAACATATTCTTTTTGTTTAGCCTCATAGCGAGCCAGCCTCTCAAGCAGTTGATCTCTCTCTTTCTCTACAGCTTCTTGTCTTGTTTGAGACTCCAAAAGCGCCATTTTAACTGCAAGAATTTCATCTTCTTCAGTCTCCAATACTTCACTTCTTCCAGTTGAAAAGCCATCACCATCATCTACCAAATCTGTTAAACGATCACTTGAATTGTCCTGTCACAAAACCAACAACCATAAAGTAACGTCATACTTTCTCCACTTCTGCATAAAGATGTAGTTGAATACATGAGTCAAATTCCAATCTCCATGCCAGGAAATGATCTAGTCTAGCAGCATTCCAATGTTACTAGATTAATCAAGAAAACATTTAATTAAGGACTAATATGATGATTCATAAAACTCTATTCAATCACAGCAGCTAGCATTCATATTTAAATAATGAAAACAATAAAGAATGTGGGTTCAAAAGATATCCATACCCGACTAGAAAAGGCAACAGTTTTTGGTTTAGAGTGCAAGTTTCCAATGTACGAGACTTTCCTGCATTAACATTACGAATTTCATCGTAATCGAAACGAAACAAAAGTAGAAAATGGATTGGGAAAAATCAAGGCAGAGTACCCAAAATCTCATCCCCCTTATTTTTTCCAGGGGAGAAGACATGCAGGCAGAGTAAAAGCACAAGTACCAGTTCCTGGTAGGTGAAACTGTTGTTAGAATGTGATAGCAATTTGAAGACCGCCTGCCATATGAAGAAGCCGGAATGATAATAGGGCAACGCGGAAAGATTTCAAGTGCTGTATCAAGTAATGGGAATGGACCCATTACTTCCTGCAGGGAAAACTCAAATTTACGATTGAAATCAATCAAATTCAACCAGGAGATATACATAATTCATGCCTAACTATTATTCTATGGTGCGAAATACCCAACTCGAACAAAAAAAAGAAAAAAAAAAAAAGCAAATGAAAGCGAACAATTGAATCCTAATAAATTCCAGAAATGAAATACAAACGAAGTGTGGTAAGGTAGTACAATAATGGGAGTGGGAAAGTGGGTAATGTGATCGTAATCAAGAGGGATTGGAAGGTGTAGAAGTAAAAAGGGAAGATAGAAAAAGCTTGAAGACCTGAATTGAATTGCGAAATCAAAGGGAGAGAAGGAGTTGCATTCTTGAGATGTGTTCTTCGAAAGAGGAGGAAGATGAAGAGGAAAATGGAGGTTGTAAACAAAAAGCTGAATTAATTTTGTTGGAAGCCTGCTTTCTTGTGAGTGAACCAACAAAACCGTTGACTCTTTCTCCTCTCCTTTTTAGGCTTTACTAACCATTTGGTTTTAGTTTTTTTTTATTATTATTATTTCTTAATTGGAGAAATAATGTCGTTTTTTAAACTAATTACGGAAAAAAAGGGAGGCTTTAGACCATTTCGGAAAAACATGTGTTTTTTTGTCCTTTTTCGAATTCCTATTTTTTTGTTTTCTTCATTCTTTGTTTACCGGTCTCGATTAGAATGAGTCTGCACCAAAATGAAAGAAAAGAAAAATTAATATAGCTAAAGATGTCCGCTGGGCGGGCGTCCCTGTCCCTGTCCCCACCTCTCTATTCTATTCTCCTTTTCTGTGAATTTTTTTATTTCAATTAAATATATATTTTTAATAATTTATTAAATATATTCAATACAATTTTCATTTAAATAAAATATTATCAATTTTGTTAATAAAAATAATAATACACATTCAATTTTAAAATACATAATTAAAAAGTCAAATTCTCATAATTTTTATAAATTAAAATTCAACCACAATTAGAACATTATATCTTAAATATTATAATATCTAACAAATTAAAATAATAAAATCTTAAACTTAAATAATTAAAACTTTCATAATTATCTTAACAAAGGATACAAAATATATATATATTATAAATTTATAATTTATATACAAAATTCGGGGCGGGACAGGGACACAGAGCGGGATCAGGGAATATATTCCCCATCCCTGACCCCGAATTGCAAACGGAGAAAAAAATTCTTCATTCCTTCCCCCATTCCCCGTGTATTAGAGATTCCCGCCCTGAATGCGAAACCCCGACTGCATGGATTTTTTGGACATCTTTAAATATAGCTACTTCGAATGTGACGGTCAAAAACTATACTAACCCTCCAATCAACCCTGGTTTATCTATTTTTTTTTTCTAATGTAACCTTTTTTTTCTAAAAAATATTAGTTTTGTTTTTTTTCTCCTCTAATTTTTTCAAAAACAACATTATCCATCCAATTACCGCACAATTTGAAATCATTTTGTTTCTATTTTCTATTCAATTTGTATTAAACATTGCTGAAATTGTTTACCAACAAATAATTAAGAACAATGACTTGGCTTACAAAAAAAAAAAAAGAACATTGACTTCTAATTGCTACGTCGCATCGCGAGTTCGATTGAGGCAATTTCGTCGATTATGTCCTTCTTATTTGCAAATTGTACAACGTATCTCTGCTTGCTCCCTCCAATCCATCTTGTTTCATATGCGAAAAGTACATTGTCTACCAATATTTGGTACCATTGTCTCATGATAAATACTAGGAAAGATTGAGCCAGACCAACATTTTTTTTTTATCAAAGATAGGCTCAAATTTATAAGAATAACATGAAAAATAAGTGAGAATCTTGTAATAATCTTCTATGTAGTATAAATAATCTAAACTAATGGTTTTATATGCAGCCATGGCATGGGAATATGGGATTCCATAACTCTGCTACTTATTACATGATTTAATTTTACCCGAGGTGTGGTTCCACCCTTCAATGTTATTGGGTTAATTGCAGTAATGTCGTCACACAATCTTGTCCTTTGGTCAAATATGTTAACTTCATGTTTATTTCTACGTCCTTTCCCATAAGTTAGTTTCTTAATTGCATACCTACGACATAGACGACAATTACTTATTGAATTTAATAATCAATAAGAACATTAATAATATTTTTATGAGAGTAATTTACCTTGTGAAACATTCTCCATATTCAAGAGTGGTCTCTATTTCTACGCAATGAGCAACAAAATAGAAGATAGTTCGATAGAATGTTGCTTGGACTAGTGCAGTTATAGGTAGCTTTCTGGTTCCTTTCATAATAGCATTTGTACTTTCAGCCACATTCGTGGTTAACCATCCATAACGATGACCACCATCATGTGATTGAATCTAATGTTTAAGATCTAATGAGGCAAAAAACCTTAAGCAATTAAGGTTTTCTATTTATAGTTCGGCCATACAGTCGTTAAACTTTTGAACATAATATTTTGATCATGCACAATAACCAAGCTCTTTAACTAACTTATTCTTATACTTGTTGTTAAAACTACTCGCCACATGTCACAAGTAAAATATGTGATGTGCATCTTCCCAGCGTTGTTAGGGTTTTGCAAGACAGATACAATGCCCTTGTGTCTATCTAAATTACACACATCTCCTTCCTTCCATGTATCACATTATCCAATATATTTTTCGAGAACCAACCCCATAAATTGGTGCTTTTTCCTGGTACAATAGCATATGCAACTAGATAAATATGTCCATTTGCATCGACTAAGGTAGTTATCAACAGTTTTCCACCATATTTTCCATACAAATGTGTTCCACCAATCTGAAGTAGTGGTCTGTAATGCTTAAAACCCTCGATAACAAGTCTAAATGACCAAAACACGCTATAAACACGACAATCCTATCATCACCATCTACCTCATATAGCCTCCAATCGATAACTATATCAGGTTTTGTAATTTCTAATATATTCATCCATCAAGGTAACAAACTGTACGATTCAATCCAATCTCCAAATATCTTGCCAATGGCTTTCCTTCTTCCATCTCATACTTTCCAATAATTGAGAAATAGCTCTATTTTTTCAATATAATATTTTGTAATGTTCTAACATTAATAGATGAATTTTTTTTAACAATGCTACTCACCTCAGATACAATTAGATTGGATTCCAATTGATTGTGATCTTGACTCAATCTTACATATACATTAATGAGGACTATTATATTGTGTAATTTCAAATTTTATCATGTCTTTTACTACAGCCAGCATGAAGTCTCTACGTGCAACTATTGTGATATCTTTTGCACCTAACAGCCCAAATCGTTGTATTTGACTCAATGACTTCAAAATTTTGATGATGAATGATTGAAGAGCTTTTAACTGTGTTTTTTAAATCAAGTTTTGAGTTAAATATCATCCTCTTAACACAAGGATTCAAAGCAGTATTTTCTCTTTCGATGGTGAATCTAGTAAAATATATACGTCGTTTAGGGCTATCTCAGTGAAGGTTTCAGAGACATCATGAACACCATGAAGTTCATGAGGTTCTTGCTCTATAACACTATTGTCATCATTTATTTCAACTTATTCATCGTTTGTGGTAGTAGTTGGGTCCAAAATTTCTTTTCGACATTATGACTTTCAACCTCAATAGTATTTTTAATTTCTCTCATTGAGGTTGGATTTGAGATGTTTGGTTGAGAGATATAAAGATCCACTGTATTTGGAGGGGATGGAGCATTGCTCATCATGAATCTTAAATCAAGTTCACTTCGTAATGAGATAGGAATGTAGAAAGTAGATCCTGCCATATAACTATTGTATCTAAATATTACCATGTTCACTTCATAATGAGATACGAATATAGAAAGTAGATCCCATCATATAACTACCGTATGTAAATATTACCTCTACTCCATCATCTCTATCTATAGATATGCATCGCATAATCCCTCGATAAATGTGTTGAATTCAATTTGACAATTTAAATGAAGACATGGTTGCTCAACATATTCTATATCGTTTGGTTCATTAACAATATTTCCATTCATATAACATAAAAACACACAACATCCATTGTAATTTGGTCAATTACATATGATAATTAGAAAATATTATATAAGTAGATATTATAAATATGTAAATGACAAAAAACCTCATTTGAATAAAAATAAATAACTAAATGCATCACCTTTGAATGATTGTTTGTAGGATTTTTCTCTTAAATAACTTTCACCGTAAACAAAATAATAATAATAGAAAAATCAGTACAAAATCATGTTAAATTTAATTTTCAATAAAATAATATAATAACTTATCAAAAGAAAAATGTTGTACTGAAATTGTTGAAAAACAGAAGAACAAAACTAGGTCGAGTAATATGAAGAAGATGAAAAGGATAGTTGGAAGTAGAGAGTGGAGTAATACGAAGAAGACGAGAAGGTTTGCCGGATTTTTATGGTAACAATTGTAGAGGTGATTTTTTTTTTTTTTTTTAATTATGATTCGGTAGACATTTGGGTCATCCAATTTTTATTTATTTATTTTTTTTGGTTATCTAATTTTTACCAATAGCTTAAAAAATCAAGTCAAATTTTGGAAACTAAAAAAAGTAGGTCTTCTCTGATAACCATTTCATTTTTTGTTTTTGATTTTTAAAAATTAAGCATATTTTCTCCTAATTTCTTATCTTTTCCTTACAATAGTTGAATTCTCAACCAATTTCAAAAAATAAAAACAAGTTTTTAAAAGTTACTTTTTTTAGTTTTCAAATTTTGGTTTGATTTTTTAAACTATTGATAAAAAGTAGATAACAAAAGAAGAAATTTGAAGGTATAAGTAGTGTCTAAAGGCTTAATTTTCAAAAACAAAAAATCAAATATTAAATGGTTAACAAATGGGGTTATAACTTTTAAAAACTTGTTTTTGGAATTTAGCTAAAAATTCAACCATCATACTTAAGAAAGATGCAAATCATTGAAATTGGAAGGAAATAGGCTTAACGTTCAAAAACCATAAACAAAAAACGAAATGGTTATCAAACGGGACCTTGGTTTTTAGTTTTTTTTTTTTAAAAAATTAAGTCTATAAACACTCTTTCTAACTCTAAATTTATTGCTTTGTTATCCATTTTTTATTAATGTTATCAAAAATCAAGCCAAATTTTTAAAAAGGATGATTGTTTTAAATGACAAAACTGTTGGAAATATTTTAATATATAGCAATATGTCACTGTTTATCAATGATAAATACTGATAGACATCTATCAGTGACAATGATAAACACTGATAGATGTTTAATATTATCTATAATGATAGACAATGAAATGTTGTTATATTTGAAAATATTTTTCAATATTTTTCTATATTTAGAAGCAGGCATTTTTAAAACTTGTTTTTGTTTCGTGAATTTGGTTTAACAATTAACTCTTTTAATGTAAAACATAGTAAGAACCTAAGAGGAAATAGATTTTATTTTCAAAAATCAAATAGTTACCAACACATGCCCTACCTTTTTTAATTTTCAAAATTTGACTTGATTTTTTAAAAGTAAATGATAGCACCTGAAACGTATTATTTTCTTGACCTAAGTTAAGTTAGTTTAGAGTTTATTGAGCTTTAAATTATTGTTTTGTAGGGGTTGATGCTACACAAAAGTAGATCGAGCTCTTGTGTCCATATCACATTTAAACGAAATATTTTGAGCTTAAAATCATCAACCAGATCATAAATGATGCAAAAAGATAGTTATGCCCCTAAGGAAATCTTAATACTTCCAAAGATGCTCCACGACGCTCTAGGATAGTGTGTGAGCGTTGCAACGCTCTCACTTAACACTATAGGGCTCTAGGGGAAATTTTTGCTACTTTGCGATGCTAATTAGTGTTGGATGAGATGCCCTAAATCTCGTGGAGTCCAGTAGTTTGTAAACACCTATATAAACAAAAATTATGTGATGTAATAATATGAGATATTTTATTCACTACAGTTTTTGAAATAAGAGATATTTTAGTTGAATTAACCACAAACCAATAAATTAAGATCCCTGGTTATCGTTGTAACTTAAGCATATATGTGATGACATACAAGTATCGTGCTTTAAGTGATAACCTAAATGGTCTGTACTATATAGATAAAGGAGGGAAACCTTATCCTGTTGACGCTACGAGTGTGGCCTACTTTGTAGATATTACAAGTATTATAAAGTGCTACAAATAGTTTGATCCTGACCATTCATATATTAGACATGCGAGCGGGGATGCTCTATACAAAATATTTAATGAAAGAGACTTTCATTTCACTAGGATAACCATAGGTAACATGACCTTGATCCTGAGTGAGTTGGGAACTCCTGCCTATAAGGGCGGTCCTTTAATTTGTATGGGTACGAGTGGCCAGATCGTCGACTCAAACCTACCACTTTGGGGATTTTTCTGATTGGGGAGCTGGGAACTCAGCTACACAAGACGAAATTCACTTCTCCCTTGATTCAGGGGTAAGTAGATAAATTGCTCCATTAAGGGCTGATTCCGGGGCTTGAACAATATGGCGTCACACCTTCTCTTGGCCCGGGAAGGATTTACTCATAGTAAGACTATGATGTATTATTCATTAGAGGAATTAGTGGTACTTAAGGAGTTAGATGTAATTTCAGGGGCAAAACGGTAAATTGGTCTGGCTGTACTTATGAGCGATTTATGAAGGATCATTGTACTGTTGATTGGTTATATCTAATGGACACAAAAATATATCTGTAGTGCGAAGAGTGCAACTGTCGGTCTTTAGTGGAATGTCCGGTAGTTAATAGATGGTGGATATCGTGATTAAAGAGTTTAGTCAGTTATTCATGTACCATTGAAGCTTCAAGCTACAGGTCTATAAGGTCCCTTTGATAGCTCAATAAATTCATGTTGAGAATCAATTTTTGGGTTAGTTTGAAGTGTTCAAATTAACAAGAGGAAATTTGATTATATATGATATAATTAAATTACATCAATTAGAGTCACCGCAATTGGAGGTGGACGCAATCTCTGGATCTATCGCTTCTTTTTCTCATTCTTCTTCTCAAGTCACCGCAATCTCAAGTTCCAACGCAATTGGAGCAGTCCGACTAGGCTTCTTCTTCTCCCCTACCACAGTCTTTCCACTCCGCAATGTCAGACTTGCATTACTCTTTACCCGTACCCTCTAGGTTGCGTGGGAGTTCCGTTGAACTCGACAAGGCCCCTTCCGATTTGTTCTTGAGTTTGCTCGCAATCTGGCCCATCCGTAGCTCCAGGTTGCGGATAGACGTTGCCTGGTTTTGAAGCACAGTTTTGCTCTTCTCGATATATTGCTTCAACAAAATTTTCAAAGAGGAAGATTGCGACGCCTGCGAACTGCTGGCTTGATTACTCGTCTGACCGTTATTTCGCGGAAAAAATCCGGGTGGCTCTTCTTTTTACGCCACTAATTGAAAATTTTACTGCTAATTTTACCACGCAAAATTGGGATGGTTTCTCCACCCAGGGTTATACGTGTTAGAGAACGGATTATTCTTCACAAAATAAATAGACTGTGGGTTTTGCGGGCATTCCTCCATTGCATGTCCTTCACCGCAAATCACACACCTTGTGACAGTCTGATTGATTGCGTTCACTTGCCCACTATGCGGTGTTGGGTTGTTGATTGCTATTCCTTGTATCAAGTTCATCATCACAGTCATCTGACTCTGAAGTGATGCGATAGCACCAGTGTTTGTGTCATTATCCTTTATTCTCAATCTTTGATCATTCTCTCTTCAATCCTCATGATTTTTAGATATGCGATTAAGGATGTTCTTGGCCTCATCATACGTTTTGTCTAGCAGACCTCCAGGGCCTACCACATTGGCAATGGTCTGCGAAGCAGGGTTTAATCCATGATAAAAGATCTCTATTTGCAAATAGTCTGGTAATCCATTGTGTGAACAGTCCCTTACCAGCCTCTTAAACCTCGCCCAAGCATCACTGAGCGACTCGTCCATGTCCTGTTCAAAATTGGTTATTAATTTCCTTCTCTTGGAAATCTTAGTTTGTGGGAAATATTTCTTCATAAACTTCTCTACTACTTGTTCTCATGAAGTGATCTCCCACGGTTTGAGAGAGTACACCCATTTTCGTGCCTGATCACACAGAGAAAATAGAAACAAATTTAGTCTAACTTCTTCGGTAGAGATATTTGAGAACACAAAATTATTATAGATTTCTATGAAGCTCCGGAGGTGGGTGTGCGGGTCCTCACCTCGCCTTCCTCCGAATTGTCCAGCAGTCTGGATCATCTGCAGCATCACCGATTTCATTTCGAATCGAGATCCATCTAGAGCAGGCCTCATGATTCCTAGGGAGAAATCGTAGAGATTGGGCGATGCATAGTCCTGAATGGGCCTATTGCGATCATTTGCCAGTAGGATTGGATTCTTCATGACATTGTTTTCATTTGGTGCTCCGTTTTCAGGCTGCTCCGCCATATTGTCTTTATTTGGTTGTTGTCGGCGGCTATCTCTCAATCTTCATCGGAACGTCTTCTCAATCTCTGGGTCGTAATTCGCTAGAGACTGAGAGCTGCAAATAAATCAGAAAAATTACCGTTAGCACACTGAATTGCCGAAGTCCCCGGCAACGGCGCCAAAAACTTGATGCATTATTTTGTGCGGTGAAATTAATGAAATGAATTGCGGTGATGGAAATGCGTTGTGCAATAAGTTTTCTCAGCATGATCCAAGTATAAATCCTACTGAGTTTCCTGGTAAGTCCAGGGTCGAACTCTGGGACTAGGAAAAAACGATATGTGGTGATAATTTTTAAGAAGACTTTACGGTAACCAATAAACCAAAGAGTTGTTTTGGGTTATTGTTTGCGGTATAAAAAATATGCGGCAGATTTGAGAAAAGATTGATTATGCGGTAGATACACTGAGTATGTGGAGGAACGGGTTGAGAAGGTCTTTAGCTAGCGTTTCTCGGGAATGCGTCAAACTATGCGATCATGCTACACTCATGCGACAGCAAATTATTTTCCAATGCAAATGTTGTGCTCTTAGTTCTAGGACCCATGCGATGAATGCGATAATGTCTATAGAGCTTATTCCTAAGTCTCTACTTCTTGCCTATGCGATGGTACAAGATGCACATAAAGACAAGATGACAGCATACAATCATAACCTATCTCTAGGATGCATGCAATGCGTTGATAGCAAACAGTGCTTATTCCTAAGCTTCTATCTCTTGATTATGCGCTCTAATCTAACTCTCCCGAGCCTAGATTCTAACCTGACTTTTTCAAGTCTAGATTCTATTCTTAGACTACCCTTTCGAGTATCTCTAATGGACGAATGATGCATACATAATACAAGATAATCGCATAGAATGAAGATCTCCAGTTATGCTAGCTAAGTGCTTCTCAACCCATTCGACAGATTTAGCTACTCATACATAATAAACAGAGAGTGAACAGATATAAAGAAGTAAATTTCATTTCTATAGATAAGTTCAAAGTACAAGATGACAATGGAAGATAAGGATAGAGAGCCTGGTAGTAATCTCTTGCTTCCTAAGGCTTTTACACTGTTACTCTATTATGTTCAAAAGATATTCCTGCTTCCGCAGAAATTGGCCCTCTCTCTGAATCGATGCTTCCGACACTCTTCCAAGTTCATCGGAACGATCTCTCGGCACAATCTCGCTTCTCTCGCTTCCACCTTCTAAATAAAAGAAAAACTAAGAACAAGGTTACTTCTAACTATGGAGAAAATTATCTAACTGTCAAACTAGACGAACCCCTTCACTAAAGGTTGCCTTCGGTATTTATAGAGCTTCGGGGTGAAAGGCTTCTTCTCTCTTATGATTGCACTGATGGGATGACATTAATTCTCTGTCTGATGCGTCGAATATTTGTCACCAAAAAGTTGAGTGTACTTGCTACAGTAGTTCGTTAGCAGCATGTCAACTTAATTTGGAATCGACCGTCATCAGCTTTCTGTCCCATCGTGATTTATTATGCTTTTCACCCAGATGCACCCACCAAGTTGCGTCGGCTCTATGTGGCAATCCTTCTTGAGCGGATATTTGCGAGCACAAATCACCGCAAAGCCTTACGATAATGTTGCGCTCGACCGTTGCTTTCTTGTGATCGCATTTTCCGCCTTGCGTCAACGCATATTCTGCACAAAAAATACAAAAGTTAATTGTTTTCATGCGATGAATGCATACGACCGCAATGTTATGAACTTAATGCTTTTTGGACGCAGTCTTATATATTTTATCAACGCAAACCTGCATTATTTAATAACTTAGCACTGTAATAACGTGTATTTTTGCCCGTTATCAATGTGCGAGCCAGTGGAGGTTATGAGTATTGCATCACTTTTACTGATTATTACTCAAGGTATGGATATGTTTATTTGATGCAACATAAGTCAGAATCCTTTAAAAAGTTCAAAGAGTTCAAGGCTGAGGTTGAAAACGCATTAGATAAATGGATTAAGACACTTCGATTTGATCGGGGTGGAAAGTTTTTAGATTCTAAGTTCCAGAACTATTTAATAGAACATGGAATCATTTCTCAACTCTCAGCACTTGGTACACCTCAGCAGAATGGTGTATCAGAGAGGAAAAACAGAACCCTATTAGACATGGTTCGGTTGATGATGAGTTATGCTTCCTTATCGGACTTGTTTTCGGGTTTTGTAGTAGAGATTGCAGCCTATATCCTCAACTATGTTCATTCCAAGAGTGTTGCCAGAACACCTTTGGAGCTGTAGAAAAAGTGTAAAGCTAGTTTGCATCACTTCCGCATCTGAGGTTGCCCTATAAATGTGCTCGAGACTAATCCTAAAAAATTGAAACCACATTCGAGGTTGTGCCTATTTGTAGGCTACCTCAAAAAGACACGAGGGGGTTACTTTTGTGATCCTAAGGAAAACAAGATGTTTGTGTCGACAAACGCAACCTTCCTTGAAGAGGATCATATAAGGGCACAGTCTAGGAAGTAAAATTGTATTGAGTGAACTTTCCAAAGACACTACTGAAACTTCAACAAAAGTTGTTGAAGGGCCTGCTACATCGACAAGAGTTGTTGATGGAAGTTCATCTAGTAGGTCAAATCCACCTCAAGAGTTGAGGGAACCTTGCTGTAATGGGAGGGTTGCGAACACATCTGTTTGTTATATGAGTTTAACTGAAATCCTGGCTATGGTAGCCGATGGTGAAGTTGAGGATCCATTGTCTTATAAGAAGGCAATGAAGGATATTGATATAGATGAATGAGTCAAAGTCGAGGATCTCGAGATGGAGTCTATGTACTTCAACTTAGTATGAAATTTTGTAGATCAACCTGATGGGGTTACACCTTTAGGTTGTAAATGGATCTATAAGAGGAAACGGGGTGCTGATGGGAAGGTGCAAACCTTCAAGACTAGACTTGTGGCAAAGGGTTATACTCAGGTGGAGGGAGTTGACTATGAGGAGACTTTCTCACCTGTTGTCATGCTTAAGTCTATTCGCATCCTCCTATTCATTGTCTTATATTATGGGTATGAGATATGACAAATGGATATCAAGACTGCCTTTCTGAATGATAATCTTGAGGAGACCATTTATATGGTGCAACCCGAGGGATTTATAGCCCAAGGTTAGGAGCAAAAGGTTTGCAAATTGAATAGGTCAATTTATGTGCTAAAATAGGCATCTTGATCTTAGAACATAAGGTTTGATACTGCGATCAAATCTTATAGATTTGACCAAAACGTTGATGAACCTTGTGTCTACAAGAAAATCATCAAAAGTTCAGTAGTTTTCCTAGTGTTATATGTAGACGATATCCTACTAATTAGGAATAATATAGGTTTACTGACTTCAGTTAAGAACTGACTAGCGACCCAATTCCAAATGAAAGATTTGAGAGAGGCTCAGTTTGTTCTTGGGATTCAGATCTTTTGGGATCGAAAGAAAAAAGTGCTAGCACTGTCTCAAGCTTCGTACATTGACAAGATGTTGATCAAGTTCTCGATGCAGAACTCCAAAAAAGGCCTTTTGCCTTGACGTCATGGAGTTACATTGTCAAAGAAACAATGTCATAAGACTCCTCAAGAGGTTGAAGAAATGAGACGGTCCCCTATGCATCTGTCATTGGCAGTTTGATGTATGCGATGTTATGTAATAGACCTGATATCTACTACGTTGTGGGGATAATCAGTAGATATCAGTCTAATCCAGGACAGGGTCACTGGACTTCCCTCAAGAACATCCTCAAGTATCTTCGGAGAACAAGGAACTACATGTTTATGTATGGATCTAAGGATTTGATCCTTACTAGATACATGGGCTCTGATTTTCAGACTGATAAGGATACTCGAAAATCTACTTCAAGGTCAGTGTTCACTCTTAACGGAGGAGCTGTAGTATGGCGAAGCACTAAGTAGGGGTGCATCACTGACTCTACTATTGAGGCCAAGTATTTAGCGGCTTGTCAAGCTGCTAAGGAGGTCGTTTGGCTCAAGAAGTTCCTGACTAATTTGGAAGTTATTCCAGACATGTCTAGACCCATCACTCTTTATTGTGATAATAGTAATGTTGTGGCAAATTCTAGAGAGCCTAGGATTCACAAGCGCGACAAACATATCAAGCGAAAATACCATCTCATCAGAGAGATTATGCATCGAAGGAATGTGATTGTCACAAAGATAGCTTCGGAGCACAATGTTGTCGATCCGTTTATGAAGGCTCTCACAGCTACAGTGTTTGAGGGTCACCTTCAGAGCATGGGTCTACAAGACTGTCTGCGGCTGGACTAGGGCAAGTGAGAGTGTTGTTGGACTGGGCTTTTGTGCCCTAGTTTATCATTTTGTACTCATAATTTTCTTGTATACTCCACTAGCTTTAGGACAAGTGGGAGATTGTTAGGTGAGATGCCCTGAATCTCGTAGGGTTCAGTAGTTAGTAAACACCTATATGAACAAACATTATGTGATGTAATAATATGAGATATTTTATTCACTACAATCTTTGAAATATGAGATATTTTAGTTGCATTAACCACAAACCAATAAACTAAGATCCCTGGTTATTGTTGTAACTTAAGCATGTAAGTGATGTGATGACAACCAATAAACTAAATGGTCTGTAGTATATGGATAAAGGAGGGAAACCTTATTCTGTTGACACTACGAGTGTGGCTCGCTTTGTAGATGTTACAATTGTTGTAAAGTGCTACAAATGGTCTGATCCTGACCATTCATATATTAGACATGCAAGCAGGGATGCTCTATAAAAAATGGTTTGTATAAGATCGGACCACGAATCATTTAGTATTGTTATATAACGCCGCTCATGACAGAGACTTTCATTTCACTATGATGACCATAGCTAACATGACCTTAATCCTGAGTGAGTTGGGAACTTCTGTCTATGAGGGCGGTTCTTTGATTTGTATGGGTGCGAGTGGCCAGATCACCGACTCAAACCTACCACTTTGGGGATTCGTCTGATTGGGGAGCCGGGAACTCAGCTACACAAGACGAAATTCACTTCTTCACTGATTCAGGGGTAAGTAGATAAATTTCTCCTTTAAAGGCTGATTCCGGGGCTTGAACAATGTGACGTCACACATTCTCTTGGCCCGAGAAGGATTTACCCATAGTAGGACTATGATGTATTGTTCATTAGAGGAACCAATGGTTCTTAAGAAGTTAGAAGTAATTCTAGGGGCAAGACGGTAAATTGGCCTGGCTGTACTTACAAGCGATTTGTGAAGGGTCATCGGTATTGTTGATTGGTTATATCCAATGGACACAAAAATATATATGTAGCGCAAAGAGTGCAATTGTCGGTCTTTAGTGGAATACTTGGTAGTTAACGGATGGTGGATATCGTGATTAAAGAGTTTAGTCAATTATTTACGTACCGTTGGAGCTTCAAGCTATAGGTCCATAAAGTCCCCTTGGTAGCTCAATGGATTCATGTTGAGAATCAATTTTTGGGTTAGTTTGAAATGTTCAAATTAATAAGAGGAAATTTGATTATATATGATATAATTAAATTGCATCAATTATATGAGGTATAATTGACTTAATGTATTAGATACATTAATTGGATGAATTATTATTAAATGCTATAAGGGAGAAAAAGAATTATGATTTATATATTGCATGAGATGTGATATTAAAACTATAGGTTATGAATATATATTATTTATATTTGTAATTAAATCCATTATGAGATAATTGGTTTCGATTTTTTCTCTCAATGACCAACTTAGTGGGAAAGTTGTGATCAATTATATGGATAAAACGAAAACCGTTTTCATTTTTTCATGATCTGATCATTAAGTGATTAACAATCAGACGCATAAGAGAAATAGCTATACGATAGCTTGAGAGCATAAACGATCGTGCAACGAGTTTACTATATGATAGATACTTGTTTTCTAAACAATCAAGTACTCGGTCTATACGATAGATTTTAGTCATCTCCCACTTACTCGATCGTCTACACGATTTGTCAGTTACTCCTACCCTCTATCAAATCCATATAGAGCCCATAACTCCTGGATTCTCACGCTGAGAATACTAAGGTAACCTTCTGGTGGTGTCTACGTACTGTTCGAGGGTCGAGTGTTGTTTGTTCTTGATCGTGGAGATTGTTGAGGCATGACGTTCGTGTTGGTGAAGGATCGTGCTGTTACATCAAGGGAACAGGAAGAATAGTTCTTCAAGGATAAATTCTCTTGACCCTTAGTATTTTCTTTTTGAAGCATGTTGTAATTATAGAGTTTATGCATAACTATTACAGTTTGATTGTAAATGTGTATGTTCTGTCACAATGGGATTTGGAATGATCTCGCTTCCGCTCACTGGTCTCTTTGATAAGAGTTCCTTCAATTAGAGCATTGTGACGCTATCACGTCTACTATAAAATTTCTTCCATAATTAGGTCATAACTTTTAGAGTAATGGTTGTTTTGAGTGAATGACCAAACATTTTCTTCCTTGTTCATTAGCTATCCATCTACAATCTAAATTTTAGGCCTTCGTTTGGATTTTCCATTGAAAGTGAGTATGTCGGGTTTACAACTAAATAATGTCAAGTTTTAGCTTCCTCATAATGGGAAGGCAACATTCGCTAATTTCTAGTTTTAGATGGTTTTGGAGAAACCCGAATGTAATTTCGTGACAATTGTAGTTAATTTCATATTTTTTATTGCAAGTATCTTTAGTTCATGTTTGAATTCTTTAGCATATGTTTATTAATTAGATTGACGACCCGCTTGTGAATGCATGCTTAATAGCTAAAAATCTTCGCAAATCCATAGTTGTTGTGTGGTTAGCTATCAAGTTGCAATAAATCGATTAATGGGTATCTGTCTTCCACAGTGTTACTAGAAGCACATAATTGGCTTCATTGGTTTAGGATTAAAGAACAAATTAATTAATTAACTAGTCATTACATGTTAATTAATTGTGAGAGTTATATCCTTAGATCTTAATGAAAGTGTTTGATTAACTTTGAATGTAGCTCATCCCTAATTTGATTTAGCTCTTAGTTTAATTAGGATGTGAGATTTAATTAATGAATTAGGACACTTAATTCGATTTTTTTGCGCTAAATGATTGTATGCTTGTAATTGTCTGAATTCTATGATCAAATGCAATTGAATGATTTCATTCCTCTAAGTTAGAACGTTCAATGAGATTGCATATCTATCCTTTATTTTCATGCATTTTACTTTTTGTGCTTTTCTTTCTCCCTCGATGCCAAACCCCTCTATTTACTGCTTTAATTAGGAAATTAGCTAGTGCAAAACTATTTTTGAGTTTCCTTGTCAACGCCCCAGTCTTATTGCTAATGCTATCTAGTAATAGTAGTCTTAGATTGGTTGTTTATAAATAACGAAACAAAAAGAGGTAAAATTAGTGTCTGTAAATATAATTTTCAAAAATCAAATAGTTATTTGGCCTAACACTAATTATCACTCACTTTGAGTTGGATAAGATTTTAGTTTGAATTTTCAGTTTTCACATTTTAACTAATTTATATTTGATTCACCGTCAAATTTTTAATATTATTAAGAGAAATATAATGCGTAAATATATTTTTATTAAAAAAATATATTTTAAATTCTTTTAGGAAAAACTTTTTAAATATTTTTCAATATATGGTCCCATCCTCCCTCTTCTTCTTTTTACTCCATTTTCTCTCTCCCTCTTCTCAACTCTCTCTTCTCCATCTATGGTTGTCACCGCAGCTTATCATTATCGCCGTCATCGCTTTTCATCTTTCATCTACTTGCTATTAGTTATTAACAAAATAATAATTACGATAACAACTAAAATGTTACTAAAATCAAATCTCAAAGGTTTATATATTGAGTCAACTCTACGACCAAAATACTAAAACTCAAACCTCACATATCAAAAATGTAATTTTTTCAATAAAAAAAGAACAATGATTAGATACAACCTAGATTGCACCTGCACCTATTATTTGTACTCCCTACTTCTCTACCACAAAAAAAAAAAAAATTAGAAAAAAAACTTATTTTACAAAATAAAAATACCAGTAACAGCATTTGGTTAGACCATATATGGAATGCACCAAGATAGATGCACCCAAAGGAACACCAAAGTTTTTCTCTAATAAAAAACAAAGCAATTATTTAGGAAAAAAAAAAAATTCAAGTTCAACCCTTAAGCTCGTTAATTTGAATCAAATTTTACTCTAAGCTTTCAATTTTATCAAATTTGAACCTAAAACCTAGGTAAGTGTTAGAAATTTTACCATCCATCCATAAATTTTTATTTTTATTTTTTATTTAAAAAAACAATGTGAAAGTTTCCATAAACTTATTAATTTCAATAAATCATGGAATAATTTTCCCAAAATTTACAGATCTCAACAAGAAATCGATTTTCTTTAAATTCTTATCAGATGTATACACATGGTTCACAATTTATTTAATGTAGGTAAAAGTACTACTGTTAATGGAATTTCAAATGCAAATTTACCATAATAATCTATAATCTAAGTTTGATGTGTAATTTGATGAAATTAAAAGTTTATTGTGAAAATTAATTTAATCGACAAGTATAATGAATCATTAATCGTTCAAACTTTAGGTTAACTCATAGATCATTTCTACATCTACCACAAAAGAAAAGAAAAAAAATTAATATACTATTGATAAACAATTTTTATGTTCAGTGTTGATTAACATGGTCTAATTAGTAATAAATTTATCTTACGGATCATTTCTTATTTGTTAACTATTTTTATTTCCATCAATCGTTGAACATTTAATAATAAAAGTGGCCTATAAATCATTAATAGTTTTTAATGATAGTATGTGTATCTATACGAACAGATATTTTGACATTATATGAAATAGAAGTCAAATCTCTAATCTTAAAGTTGATAGAGTTATATTTATTTAATATTATTTTTTTATATTAATTTTATTTATTCAAATTAATGAAATATAAATCTAATTTCACATTAAATTATTATTTCATTTAACTTATTTAGACGGTAAGTAATTTGAAAAGAAATGCATTATGTTAAATATTGCTAATTGACAATGGAATATCATGTATAAGTTGTAAACATCCAAGAGACAATGTTCCTCACATATGCTAATAAAATAATAGATCAATTTTTTTATTACTTTAACAAATCTTTTATGTTCCAAGTTGAAAAATTTTAATACATCTAACATAATTTTGAAAACTTTGAAAGAATGAAGACCAAAAGACTAAATGATTAAAATATCAATCGTGTATTTAACCAAGATTGTTAGATACCTTACCTTCTCATACAAAATGCAATAGAGAAATTTGTATCATGATTCCAGTAGTTATTGGGTAAACTAAAAAAAACAAAGGAATGAAATATAAATATTAAAGCCTAACCAGTCTCAATTTCCACTCACTCAGCCTATTTAAAAATAAGCAATTTACCTTTTCTATTTCCCTCTGATACAGCTCTACCCAACACTGGAAAGAAGAGAGTCCTGAGAAAAACTTGAAGCAACAAAGGGGCAGTCATTTTATCAGTAAAAATCAGGACAGTCATTTTGTGGTAAATTGATATCTTTACCACCATTGCTTTAGCTTCTTCTACCTTACGAAACATAAATTCCCAACGAAATGCGCAGTTTAGAGTCTGCCCCGCCACTGATAACACTGTCATCTTTCCACCAATCAGCAGATAGCACCTGAAATTTGCAAAACATCACCAATGAAACGAGATTGTACAGGGCAAAGGCTACATTCCTGAGGAAGGAATTAAACAGCTGTACCTTCTCTTTGTGAGAGTCAATTACCGCTAAAGGCCACTGCAAGATGAACAAAACACAATTTTTTTATTAGGTCAATGCATTTAATTCAAACCAAACAATAGAGAGCACAGAATAATATTTGAGTACCGCAGTTCGAAGATCCCACAGCATAACTTTCCCATCATACGATGCAGAGAGCAAATGGAACCAAGATTTATTGTGCCACTTGCAAGCCGAAACCCAGGAAGTATGGGATGAGAATTGAAAGATGGGACTAGAAGTTCCTATACAAAAATCATAGCATTAGAAACATAAGTGTTTTAGAGTGAAATCTCTTTGCAGCCCATTTCCTGTTTACCTGGCTTACGAGGATCCCATATCCTAACGGTCGGGTCTGAGCCACCAGCAGCAATGAGAGCGGAACCTTCACCTCCAATGTCGAGGCAGTTGAGTGCCTTACCACATAACTGCCAGTAGTGACAATTTTTTGTTCTTTTATGAGTGGATTCATCTTTCATTAAGATAGAGACAAGGTAGTTCATTCAGAGAAGGGGAACCTTAGCTAAATTGTTACAAAATTACTAAAGGACCTTCACCTGCTGCTTCACAATGGGTATGTAAAAACCACTAACATGCTCATAAAAGGGATATTTTCAATTGTCAAATATCTTTCCCTTCACTATTGCTAATAGTTTCAATCTATCAAAGCCTTTTGAATGGTTAAAATTACTTTTGTCCTGTTCAACTCACTCCAAAACATACTTTCAATCATACAAAAACAATTTTGATGGTATGATAAAAGTAATTTTTAACTATTTCAAAATTACTCCCAAACATATCCTTCCAAACATGTCCTAACAACTCTACACCTGTTTAATGTATAATGTATTTCCCTAAAGAGATCATCAAGCTTTGGAGACCACACTTCCATAATAGTTGATTTCTAAAGAAAATTCATGCCCACCTCATGCATTTAAAACACAAAAAAGAAAAAAAAAACAAAACAAAACAAAAACAAAAACAAAAACAAACACAAAACAAAACAAAACAAAAGATAATAATAATAAACTAAATTTTACTTAAAAAAATACTTGCACAAAGAGAAACATAGAGAGAGTTTGGAGACCTACATGATTAAACAAAACATTGCCTGTCTCGACATCCCATTTTCTTACAGAATGGTCCCATGATACTGAATAAATTTCTTCATGCTTTGGCCATGCAACTGACGATACACATTGTGAATGGCCAGCAAGTGTAGCAACAGAGTCCTCCTGTTAGATATATTTGTATACATTAATTTAATCCGGAGTCCCTAGACATAAGCTCCATTATAGAGTGACTTCTATAATCATTCAACGAAAACAAATATTTAACTAGTTCTGGCTGGAGGCATTCCTTTTGCTTGGTTTCATAACCATAATCTGCATTTTCCATAATCCTCTTGAAATTGGAGCTTCACAGTAATGTTCTCCCGTGGTAAACTAATACCAAGTCTTATAACATGATGTAGATCCAACTAACTAAAAAAAGAAGAAAAACAACGTTTTACCTCTAACTGAGATTCTTCAGCCTGGTCATTCTTTTTTCTCTTCTTAATGGAGACATCGCCTTCAGAATGATGCTCATCTGTCCGCCATAATTTGATTGTGCAATCCCAAGAACCTGAACAGATCTACATCACAAATTAAAAATTTCAAAGTAATATGAGCTAAAGTTGTGAGCTGATAGCTGTTGCTTTCACCTTTTTACTTGAACAGATTTACACAATAGAGCCATACAAATGAGATCATACCAGGTCTCCAGATTTCTGTGATGCAACACTTTGTACAGATAATCTATGTCCCTTCAAGATTTTGAATGGCCTTATTTTGGTAGGGATGCTAACTCGATCGTCTTTTGAATACTTCAAATGGAAACAAGAAAGATTGTTTTGTTAGATTATCAATTAGATCAGTACAACTTTAAACCTGTACTTTTCCAAAGTTACCTTCCACAGCCTGAGTGTTCGATCCTTTGAAGCAGTGGCAAGAGTGACATTAGTTGCTTCTATATGAGCATGGTCAAAGGTTAATAAACCATAGAGACTAGAAAGTGGAATATAAATTGGAAATTAAAATATCAATTGGAAATTCGAACTTGAATTAAAAAATAAAATTTCAGTAAAATAATAAAATATAAATTAGAAGATTAATATTTTAATGGCCAATCATAGATAGTTTATATGGCCACAAGGTCTAAAACCCAATGACTGAGTTTCTAAAATGGAAAAGATCTTCATAATATATGGAGAGGAGCACCGCTTGCACAAGAAAATAAGGATTTCCTAGCACTTTCAGTGAAGAAAACTTGTGTTAAAGATTAGCCTTGGAACATGGAAGCACTTCAGCATGTACAACAAATTTCTCAAACACAGGACTAATTCAAAATTTTCATGTTAGCATATAATATTCTAATTCGTTAAAATGCTATTTACTTTAAACATCAATAAGCCATTGTTATCAACTAAAAATAAAGGCTATCCTGCCATTGGAAGAAGTAGAAATCGAATAAATATAGTGATGATTTGATATAGAAAATAGTAGCAAGGGCTTACATGCAATGTTTTAAAAAGCTATTGAGGCTTATGCCTTGAGGCTTGCCACGAAGCAACGCTCTACGTTTTAGCATCAAGACTTGCACCTTCGTTGAATTGAATCATAAGAGGTTTATGCCTCTCATAGACCAAGGGTTACGTCTTTGTGAAAATGCAATCAGGCTTAATATCTCTACTCATCGTCCAGTGATTAGAAAATAATAGTGATTTTCCTCATTCTTCAAAAATATTAAAGTTCGAGTTGTGACAATTTGAACTAGGACTACTTTTAATGTTGTGACTTTAAAAACATTGAAGGAAATTTTTTTTTAGTATAAATCAATTCGATTAATGGTAGTAGTGGTGATGATAAAGACGTCCTTTTAGGATGATTGATTAAGTAAAAATTGTGGGGGTGAATTTTTTCACTTTTATACGACTAACATGATTTACAGTACTTGGTCATACCAACCAATTTAGTATTTGTAAAATGATTTTAATTCAGTATTTGAGGCTTACGCTTTATACCACCTTATGTGCCTCAAGGCTTACGCCTTGCCTCTTTAGGAGGAAAAGCCTCAAGGCCGCTTTTATCCTCTTCAAACATTGCATACATGAAATAATTAATAATTTGATATAAAAAATAATAATCAGCTAAAACAACAGGCAAAGCATTGTTCGATGTCAAAGCTATTAATTGTAGTATTACCTTCAGGGTTCACAGTACAGACAGAAGATATGGCATCACTATGACCTTCAAGAATATGTGTACACAATCCTGCAGGCTCCCACACCCTAAGGAACAATAATAGAAGTTAAGGCAATAACTCATGGGCTCCTTCAAGTACTAAAAACTATATTACAAAAAACTACAGATTACCTTCCTAAGCCATCATAACAACCTGTCAAAATGAACCTGCAAAATACAAGTGAATTCAAGTTCAAATTGTATGTATGTAAGTATGTATATATATAAAAATTAAATTACTTCTTTCAATAAGACATGACTACAACTAATTATTGTACTGACAGAGCAGCAACAGTTAATGATGTGCATCTAAGCTGTTATTACTAAGAAAAGAAAATACAACACTAACTGCAAGTATGCACATTCATCAAACTACACTATATTGTGCTACACGCAGCTATAGCATACACCGGCTTAGATAGAAAAAGCTTTATTGTCATTGATCATTATGAGTGACAAGGTGTGAACGCTAAATCTTTAGAACTTGTAGGAGTTTTTAAAACATGTGTGTGTGTGTGTGTGTGTGTGTGTGAGAGAGAGAGAGAGAGAGAGAGAGAGATGTGAAAGTGATAATAAGAATCATAGATGACTACAAGATAACAAAGTAGACGTTGCATTCAAATGCTTACCCAGGACAAGACCCATCAACTGCACTGACCCAATCATCATGAACAGAAGGCTCTTCCTCCCTTCGTGGGGCAACAGCCTTTAAGTACTCAATTTCCAATGTTTTTTCCTATTTTATGCCAAAATAACAGATAAGATCTTCAACTAACAAAATTCAATCTAAACAAACTGTATATTTCAAGGGTTCAAGAGTTTCTCATTTTCTTTAACCACAGGTTTGGTGCTGAGCATTGATTAAAAAAAAAGAAAAAAGAAAAAATACAAGTCGCCCAAATTAAAATCTTACTGCTGAGATGCCCTTGGCAAGAAGGAATTTCTCTAGCGACATTCTGACAAGCTCGCCATCAATTAGAAAATCAAATGGTTCTTCTTTCCACTCAGGATTCCCTATCAAATAATTTTAATTTAAAAAAGGTTCATATGAAGCTCAGAAGCATGGTTCCAGCCAAACATCAAATAACCAGAAGACATCGTAGAGATGATCAGAGAGCATACCAGCTGAAAGAAGATTGTTAACAATAGTGGAAAGACCCAGTCTGGTTAGGCTAGAGGGAATGGCAATGGCATTTGCCGGAACTTTGAAAGGAGCCTTAAGTTTGGTGATAAACCGGACTTGAATTCGGCGAGAAGTGTCATCAAAAACCCCATCAGTATCCATCACCACGCCTCTGCGAATGAAGAATAAAAAAAATTGTAGCACATATCGCTGCGAGCAAAATCTTGAGTTGCAAGGGTTGAAAACAAGAAATAGTTTTACAAAGAAAAAGCTACAAAGTACGACCGTTGTGCAAAAACCTTAAGAATGCATTGGGGTTTTTCATTTTACGTTTGTAATTTTGATAAATTAATGTAAAAACCCAACTACTGAGGACCTTTTAACTGAAGGCATTACTCCTGATATTTTTTTAACTCAAATAATAAAAGAAAGATTGAAATACATTATACATTCAGAAACGATTCTAAATAGCGTTTCAATTTGGGATCCCAAAAATTTTAAAAACAATGAAACCTTAACAAAACATAGAAATAACCCTCAGAACAAAATAATTTTTTCTTGCCTTTTGGAAGCCCCGGTCCAACGTCGTCCCTTGATCCGAAACTACCACCAAATCCTAGTAATGAGTTGAACCCAATCATAAAGTATTTAGGGGCTAGAGACCAACATCTATACTGACACTACTACAAGTGTCCAAGTGTCACTTAGACTCTCAAAATTACCTAAAAAAGTCGAACTTCGACTCTCAAAACTGGTTTTCTCCAAGGTGAGACATTGGGACGTATGAAAACTCTGTCGAAGTTTTTGTATTCGTGACTTGGGCTACTTTTAACTCTACTAAAGCCACTCTATAAGAACCCTATGTCATTCCATGATTGAGGTTCACATCAAGGTTAAACCCAACCTCCAACATTCAGAAACAACTCATAAACAACGTAATTCCACTACCGAAACTTTAGTGCTTACCAAACGGATCAACAAATGTCCCTAAACTCGCGGGACAGCAGCCACGATCTCCTCCAACGGCCGATTCTAATCTCGAAACAGCAAGGATAGGAAAATTTATTGAAAATAGCCACCAAACAGCAACAGATATTCTACTGATCGGTGCAGGCCGGCGAACCCGACGACCAAGTGGCGGCGGCGTCGACGCCAACCGTGACGAAAAGCGCCGCGGCGGTCGACGGCTTCGTTCGTGGGTATGAGGCTGAAGAGAGAGAAAGAACGGCGGCTTACCAGCGGCGACCGGCGACTGAGCGTGCGGTGGAAGAAGGTGGCTGGTCGAGGCGGCGATAGTTGAAGGAGTTGCCGAGAGTAAGGGTTATCGAGAGAGGGAGCTAATGGGGGGGGGGGGGGGGGCGCGTTGCGGACCCTTTTTTCAAAAAAAACAAAAACAAAAAAAAAAAAGTTTTTTTTCTTTAAACCCAAAACCCTAGTTTGACTTTAACTTGGGTCAAAGTTCCCCTTCGGCCTCCTTAGGCCAAATTAAGCCCAAAAATTAACCCAACGGGGTCTGACAAGTCCAATAACCGACTCTTTCCCTTCAATTCACACCAAAATAATAATAATAATAATAATTAATAGCTCATAATTAAAACAGAAACAATTTAATAACTCAAAAACCAAGGATCCTAACCGGATTGCATCGTCCCCAATAAATTTTTTATTTATTTAACATATATATATAAACGCAGGACCCATTTTCTCGATGGAGAATCCCTGTCCCTGCCTTCAATTGGCAGGGACGGGAGTAGAAATGGGGGATAGGGAGTCGTCCGCCCCGCCCTGGCCTCGACCCTACCCGTTGTCAACGCTAAAAGTAAACTCACTCAAAACTTGAAAATATTACACATATTAGAAATGAGAGTTTTGCTCTCAACTCATGTTCACCTCTTTTACTAGTAGTGATTTTGCAAGATCTAACCTACCTTTCTTTAACACCAGTATAACTTCTTGTTAACTTCAAGTTAGATTACTCATCCTTTTCAATTCAAAATTGATAATTTCATTAGTTTCTTGTTCTAAGTTACGTCCAAAATCAAATCTCTCAAACTCTGCTAATTAACAAGTAACAACTACCTCTTCACTTATAAAGCTCAATGGTTAAGTACGATAATTTATAATGCATAATTATTGTAATAGCAACTACTTTGAAAGATTTCGCTCTCAACTTCTCTATAAAACTTTGAAAGAAGGTTATCGAAACACTTTTCAAACATTTTGATTTTTCTTGTTCATTCTTCTATTTTGAAAAACAAAGATTCACATGCTTAAGTTGAGTTTTACAACCAAAGTCTTCTATAGATCCTTTCAATCAACACAAACCAAGGTCTAAAATTTCAAAATTTAACAAGACTTTTATTTATTATTATTTTTTTTTACCAAATTCAAAGGCAAACACACAACACAATTATATAACAAAGCATACTTGTGTATTTTGAATCTTAGTATATCAGTCTCCTTATCTTTCAAAGTGACAAAAATTTTCTTTTACTATTCCCTTTTTCCCCTCACTCTACAAGTGAGATTGAGGTGTTCATCGATCGATCAGTGTCAATTTTTTTACTAACATCGACATCAACAACAACATGCTAGTTTTGATCGATCAATTTTTAGCAATTATGGGAGGTTAGTGATGTCGACTAATCATCCACGATTTTGGTCGATTTAGTGTCTGTACGAACTAAACAAGAAAAGAGGGAAGAAATGGAAAAAACAAAAAGCAGACGGATGAGAAAAACAATAGAGAAAAAAGAGGAAAAGAAGAAAAGAGAAAGATTGAGAAAAAGCACTATTTTTTAGCTCTTCTTTTAAAGACTCATTTAGTAAGTTATTTTTACTATTTTTGTTTAACCAATTACCTCTTGGTAATGGTTAGTATTGTATTTCTTTATTAGCTTCTGTTAATTTTCTTTTACGCTTCGGTTAAATGGGTAAAGCGAGGTTGTAATTTCTGTTTTCAACTGATAAATAGGATTGAAGAGTTTCCTTTGAAGTTAATGAGAAATTGATCATTTTTTTTAGCATTTTAATGAGAAATTGATCATTTTTTTTAGCATCTGTGCACACTACTTTTAACTAAGCTAGAGCCCTTTTCAACATAAGAGAATGGATATAATCCAAGTACCTTGACATGTTTTCTGAATAATTCTTCAATTCAGAACCAACAACTTGCTTTTTCCAATTTCCATTCTAAGTTTCAATAGACATTTACTTCATTAGCTAGTAAGTTTTCGGAAACAATAGTCTCTTATTCCCTTCTCTAACTGGATCATCGCTACATGCATGCAATTTTAAAAATGACAATTTTAAAATCTTAAATAATATTTTCTCGATATTTAAAATTAGGAGTAAAGAATTAAGATGTACGCAAAGTGCACACAACTTGAGATGTATCCAGAGACACATAAACTGATATATATGTACCCAATTGTACATAAACTGAGAGACACATAAACCAATATATACTAATAGGAAGGTAATTGGTACTAAATTAAACTAACATGCAACTTGCAATAACGAGGTCCCACGTTATAACTTCCCAACTTTCGATGATTTCTAATAGGGGTCATAACAACATGCATATAATTGCAAAAGTTAAAACTAATTGACCATCTCCTTCAAAATAAATAAGTTTAGAAGTAAAGTTACCAAAACATTGCTAACACGATTTAATGAATGCCAAAACAAATTTTAGTTTGAGATCCTTTTAATTGTTAATGCAATGAAAATAATGAGAATTTAAGTCAAAATACCAAACTCTTCTAAAACATAAAAACAAGCGAAAACAATGACACTAGTCTTGTGATACCTTCAATAGATCACCTCATTAAATGCTCGATACATTCTTGGTATTGTCCTAAAAATGTTAAGAAAAAAGACTGAGTATTAAAAATATGAACCAATAAATGACTCCACTACTGGAGTTAAGCTATGCAATCATGAGTTTGAAAAATCTTTTAATTAGTGGAGCCTAAAACTTCAAACTCGACCATAATGTTAGCCGCTCTATATTATTACATTGTCAATCTAGGCATCAAACTTAGCCAGTCTAGGGCTAGAACTTTGCCATTTTAGCCTTAAAACTTAGCCAATCAACGTTATAACTTTGCTATTCGAAGCATAAAACTTAGCTAAACTAGTCTAGAACTTTTCCATTCCAGACATAAGACTCATCAGTTTTTAATTTCATGAACATACACATGTATGAGGTCCTATATAAAATAACATAAAATCACGAGGCATGCTAAAATACTATACATGACGATCATTCATAAATCATCATAATTAAATATGTAAGAAGTCATGCATAGTTAACATAGACAATTAAGATGGTAAGTCGACAATATTATCATATCAATTTTAATTTTAGTAGTAGTGTCACTTACCTTGAAATCATGCCCAAATATTAATATCCAAGTAAATTGATCTCTTTTTTTACTCGAAGGAATCTTGAATCAGAGTTCTGACCCTAAACTTAAATTAGTTTCACAAATTGAGAAACCCAGAAACACAATGTAAACTCACTTTAAACGTCCTTAAAAAGCTTACCCAGACTTTCTTTTGATCCAAAACCACCTCCATTCCTCCAACAACTGTTTGAACCTTCAATAAACAAGTTAAGAGCTACCGAATCCTACTGGACAATACACTAAAATCTCCAAAATCCTTGAATCAAACACAAACCATTGTGGATAAACAAAATTAGGACCCAACCAGTCATGGATGATGAGCAACCAAGATGTAGCCCTGAACTGTGTAACCCTGTGAAAGTATGGTATTTATTCTCAGTGCAAGTGCACATTATCAGCAAGTAATACATGAAGTACTCTAGATATCGTACTCAAGGGAACAAATGTAGTAAAATTTCTAAGATGAATATGACTTTCCTCAAGAATGCAATTATGAAGCAACTGACAAAACAGAGGGAGTTAGTTGTGTATATGAAAACAGACTATAGATAATGAAAAAGGGGGGGGGGGTAGTTAGAGAATGTCACCTCTCATGTAGTTGCAATTTCGACTCAAACTTTAGCATGCTGGAATGAATGAAACACCTGTTTGACCTTCTATGAAATATCTTTAGGAGTCTAAGTCATTAAACCTATATATCTATGATTAATGAGAACTTAGATGAATAAAACACATTCCAAAGTCCTAAAGGTTTTGTCCAATGTCGAGGGTGAAAAAAAAGTCTTATATCTTTTCCTAGTTTTATTTTATGAAAACCAAGTTTCACCTAACCCTTTCGGTATTACACTCAACTTTTGTATAATAATCTATGCAATTATTTTAAACTAATAATGGTATTAACTCAATAAAAGCAAACCATGTTATTAAAGGAGCAAAACAACTTTTTGTGCATAAAGGCTTATTCTTCTCCCTTGAGGTACTTATATAATTGAATCCCAAAGGAAGGTTTAGCTCATAATGAAATAGAAGAAAGCAATAAATAGAGAGAATGACATACTAAAAATAAAATAAAGGAAGATGAAGATATTTGAAAGATTAATCACTTTGTAAATGGTGTGAATTAAATTAGTAACTCTTAGTAAAACAGTTATTTAGTTACAGGAATATGTTCCTATAAATATCCTATAATCATGAGAAAATCAATAGAACTAAGAGAGTTCATTAAGAGAGTGAATCTGAGATTTGATATATGTTCAAGGCATTTCAAGACCCCAAACAAATAAATTTATAAACCACTCTCAAAAGCTTGTAGGCTAGTGGGAATAGGTCATCTCCACAGGGAACCTTGAAATATTAAAGCTAATTAATGAATACGATGAGCAAAAGAGAGTTTATGAGATTGTTTTGATTGCAATGAAATTAAATAACATGAAAGTAAATATTAATTTAAATGGAAATTACATTGATTAAAAGACCTAACTTAGGGATTCAAAATTCATTCATTTGCTTGGTTGCTTATCGAATTCAAAGGATTACTTGCATGCTTAATTTTATTCTTGGTTCGTTTGCTTGACTTTGAGATGAAAAATAGCGCCTTATTGAACTAATCAATTACTTTATTAGTCTAAATGCTTAATTAACTAGTTCTGATAGAGGCCTAATCAATTAAACACTGCATTAAGCCTAGGTAGTCTACCTAAGTTCATTAGCAATCTCTGGTAGCCCTAACTACTAACGACTTGATCCTTTAATGTTTAGTCATACAATGTAGCAAAAGGGTTATCCTAAACAACCTAAAATTTACATACAAGTTTGCTCTAATCTATGGCCTATTGAAATTAATACAACTAGACCCATTCCTCTCTAGAAAAGCAAAGAAAAGACAATGGGTGATCATGCTATATGTGATTCCTAAGCATAGAAGATGAAATATATCAAGAATCCATAGAAAATTAGCAATAAACCATTAGTTACAAGTCTCAAAACCAAGTCAAAATGAATTTCATCCTAACCCTAAGCTAGGGAAGACTTACCTTAGCCACTCATTACTTGCCAAAATGAAGTTCAAATGTAAATAAATAAATAACTACAAGAAGTTAATGTTGGGAAGAAGAAAATATAGAGAAATTAGAATTGGAGGTTGGAAATTCAAGGTTAAAATGTGATAGCACCGAAAATATGCTATCTTCCTTTGTTTAATTCGAGATTGTTAAGCTAATTAATGTGTTTAAATTGATGGTTTTGTAGGATTCGAGTGTACAAGAGGTTGAATGAAGCGTTCAAGACAAAAAGACGTTAAGATGGCCAAGATATGAGCTAAATTGCACAAATTGAGAAATAGGCCAAGAAATTACTTAATTTTGCCCAGTCGAAGTGTTGCAACGCTTGAATTGAGTGTTGCGCGATGCTGAAAGGCAGTAGCCAACCATTCCGTGAAGAACAGGGGCAGCGTTGCAATGCTGCAAACATGAAGGCGGACGCACGGAGACAAGGTAGCGTTGCAACGCTGTGGCAACTTCTATAAATACACGTAAGTTCGAGCTTAGGTTACACACACCAAAACACACAACCGCCACTCTGTTTTTACTCAATTTTTTCCTCTCCCTTGACCAGATTATTGATTTTTCTTGCTCCTTTGAGTACCACAGAACTTGAGGATTAAATTTAGAAGATGATTTATGGCTAAAGGGTAAGTACTTAGCATGAGTTTCGTAGTTTATTTTCATTCCGTTTCGTTCTTGAGACTTTTGTTGTACTTGGTTGAGATTATTCTGAATTTTATGAATTTTATCTTGAATTTTATCTTTAATCATCTTGTATGGAATAATTTGACAAATTAACTATGTTTATATAATTGATTGCTTTAATTGGCCCCAATTTGTAATCGTTAGGTAGTAATCACTTAGAAGCAAGGGTTAAGTAAAGTTTGTGAAGTTAAATTGGGATTCCATTTAATAAGCATTACTTTCTAACCTAGATAATTCTCGCTCAAATAATTGATTAGACGATGGAAATCGATTGTTTTACTTAGCGTTTCCCTTAATTTTAATACCTATTGATTTGTTGATTAGTTGAGGATTCTCGCTTTTCTTTGAATTAACTTGATTTTACGAACTACCGATTAGGATTCCAAACGAGTAGTCTAAGTTTAAATTGGAATATTCTCGCATTGATCTTTTGAATAAGTATATGATACAATTGAAAATGAATGGTATAAACTAGATTGACCCAAGCTAAATATTTTGTTTCAATTGATACTTTTACACAAAATTCTCTCAGGTTACGCCGTGCATTTTAATTTTCGCGCAATTTATGATTTTCACAAAACCCCCCTTGGTTACATCCTATAAGCTTCAAACTTGAGAAATCCAAATCGACTCTTAGTGGATCGCCCCTAGACTTGCCACTTATACTACCAATTAGTTTATAGTTCATCCAGTGAATTATAATTATTTGTGTGGCAATCTTTTGGGAGTGACATCAATAAGATTTCATCCAGCCAAATTGGCGTCGTTGCCTGGGAGCCAACATATTTATTGATTTTTTAGGCTTGTAATGCCTTTCTTGCTAATCAATTTTCTCTTTTGGTGCATGACCCACACTCCCAAGGGCTCTAGACAGTTATATTTTGCAGTAATTTCCAAGGAAGAGCGAAGAATCAGGAGAAAGAGGTCTAGCAAGCTGTGCTTGAAAGAAATATTCATTTTGAAGACACGTTTGGAGAAGAAAATGTTCCTGAAAATTCACCAATCATGGCTGAACGTGAAAAGACGCTTAGGGAGCATACAACACCTGATTTCACTCAGCAGCCCCTATGTATTGCCTATCAAGAAACGATAGGTAATTTGGAACTCAAGTCTAGGTTAATTCATTTACTCCCTTCTTTTTCTTGTCTGTTGGGTGAATATCCACGCAAGCATTTGAAGGAATTTTATGTGGTGTGCGATAGTATGAGACCAAACGGGATCTCAAGAGCAGATTAATATGAGGCATTCCCCTTCTTATTGAAGGACGATGCAAAGGAGTGGCTCTACATCCTATCACCTGGGAGCATCACATCCTGGGAGAAGTTGCAGAGGCAGTTTTCGGAAAAGTTCTTCCCAGCATCTCGAGCTGCCAGTATCAGAAAGGAGATTTATAGTATTATGCAATATCAGAAAGGAGATCTACAATATTATACGTTAAGTGAAATTAATGAATCCTTCATGTCTTAAGTCCTTGGCTTCATGCCCATTTTATAGCCTCCAAGGCTAGGGTTTCTTCAATATTTTTTTAGGGATAAAATCGCTGAGAGTTTGGCCATAATTCGTAGAGAATCCTTTCAAAACTATTACAATCATGATAATTTTATTCGAATATGAAAATCTATATGATAGCTCCTAAATGAGCTATCTTTAGTGGCCTAAATTGGGTTAGTTCTTATGTATTTAATGTTTAAATGTGCTATTAGACAAGAAATCAAGCAAAAGAGACTATTGGGGATGTTTCAGGTGTAAAATAGGTCAAAATAGAGCAAACAACCTTAAAAGAGGGGCAAAAGACAAAAATGCCCCCTGAAAGAGGCGCTACAGTGCCGTGCAGTGCGCAAGACAGTAGCATGAATAATTGACAACACCATAACACTGTCGCTAAAAAACACTAGAAAAATGCTTTCTTAGGCTTAGATTTTAGTTAGCTTTATTGCAAAAATACATTCTTTGATGCTCTATTCATTTATTTTATAGGAAACGAGCACTTAGATCGAAATGTACCAAATATGATGTAAAAAGAAGACAATACCCCTTAGGAAGGTCAAAATTTGACCTAGGGCAAAAGAAGAAGTAAAAAGAGGTTTAAAAAGCACAAAAAAAGAAAGCACAATGCTGAACACAGAATAGGCTACTACAGTGCAGCCCGACGACGCTATGAAATTTTCCAACACACATTTTTTAGTTGGCACCGCGATGCTACATTGATTTTCCTATTTTATAGCAGTTTTGCAGTCATTTGAAAGGGGAATTCAACTTGGGATCGCTTAGGGCTTTTGACAGAGGCCAAGGGTTGCTACTCAAAGGACTTTTGAGAGTTGTAACGATGAGATTGAGTGGAAGAAATTAAGAAGACAATGGAGAGAATGGTGTCAGGGACAGATCAAGATCAATGGAAACTTCTTATTCCTTTGCTTTATCTTTTTCTATGAAAACATACAACATGTTTAGGGATTTAATTTTGGATATGAGTTGCTAAATTATTCTTAGTTCTATGTTTTGATTGATTTTGACATTGTTTGTGGATGATTTTTCATTAATTTAATTGATTGAGTTATATTTACTTTTTATCATGTTTGTGGTTTTCCAATTGAATGTTTGATCACATCTCATTGATTTAGGGTTTTTAATTATGCTTGAGAGAGAGATTTATGAAGCAAAACTAGCATGTTAAACTAACAATATATTATGCACGAGAATGATAAGAAATTATTATGCATAGAATGATAAGAAATTGTTAGAAGCTCATAATGAGGAAGCTTAATGCTATGTCTAATAATTTCAATTGCATGAAAATAGGGTTGACATTTAGACATTAGATAGGGTTGAGCTCGAAAGAGGAAATTTAGATTATAGACTTTGAAGCCCAAGTAAATAATTAAATTTATTGAATGAAAATCCTTCGAAACCACAAACTTTGTAGAGTGAGATGAATACCCTAGGATTTTTAGCTAGATGAGTTCCTAAATCGAACGTTTATTTGCTTTCTTTATATTATTGTTTTCAAAACAATTAATTTTCGAATCTCTAGATAAAGCTGAGACGATTTCCTAATAGCTAGTCGAATTAAATAAGTAATTCTCGGAGGATGATGCTTGGTCTCTTGACTATTTTAAACTATACTAAACTAGACGTGTACGCTTGCACATACCAGTTACGCATCAGGCAAGGGAAACACACATATTCGCATTGCCACCATGCATTTCAACCCCAATGCCGCAACGTTGCATGCGATACTATGGCAATCAAAGGCCACAAAGATGCAATACTACTCACGTCATCGTAGCGTTGCCACGCCACTATATATATTTTCTTAATTTTAAGGTTTTGGAAGGAAGAGAGGTTTTACCCCGAGCTTTGGAGTGCCCTCTTAGTTTTTCTACATTTTTACCTATTTTCTTAGTTTTAGATAAATTTCTTTGGGTTATATGATTGACTCATTGTTGGCGAGTCTTGACTATGTCCTCATGGTATGTATTGATGGTTAGTCATGAAGGAATCTCGACCTGAGGAGATCCTTGAGCGAAAACAGATTGTCTAAATTCCATTAATTATTGAATACAAATTTTAAAGTAAACATACATTAGATATGCATTCAAGGTTAAACTACAACATGCTTTTACAAGGAAAAACAGGTTTCATGAAACCTCACCTTTGAAGAACCTTTCTTCTAGTAATCCTTCGTATTAGCCACGATCAGAACTCATTCTTCACACATGGACACTACCAAGCGAGAACCCTTTGTATTCTCTTTTGGGATTAAAGGATTCAAGTAGGAGTTGTGGGTTTGCTTGAATCATTGGAAGAGGGAAGGAGAAAGAGAGGATGAGAAGGAAGTTTTCTTCAGAGAACCTTTCTCTTTCAGATAACTTTTCTCTGTAATTGTGAGTCAATAAAGAATATGATTCCCTCAATTTCTTTTATCACTTGTTAGTTTTCTTTGAGAGAATGTGGGGAGTGAGTTATAACTCCTTCCCTTTTATTAATTTCAAATAAATTATATATATATAATAACTACTTTATTATATATATACACTATATGTTATATCAAATATAACATATAGCCTATAGTTGTATATTGCATCAAATACAACATAAACTATAGATTTTATTCTCTCTCAACTATATATGACATTTAATATAAATCACATTTATATAAATCTCATCCATATAAATGATATTTGGATCATATCCAAATATTTTAATTCCTCTTAATATAAATCATATTTATATTTAATTACATGAATCTTAGCCATATAATTGGTATTTGAATCATATTCAAATTCCTCTCATAATGTATCAAATACATTATAATTAATTATATAATATATAATTAATTCCCTCAATTAATTTGAACACTTCAAATGAATCCAAATAATAAATCCTTGTTGAGCTACAATGGGGACCTTATGGACCTGTAGATTGAAGCTCCAACGATATTTGGGTATATAATTAAACTACTTAATTAAATTGCCCAACATCCGTTAACTACCGGTACTCCATTAAAGACCGACAACTGCACTCTTCGCACTACAAATAAATTTATGTGTCCATTGGATATAACCAATCAACAACGTGATGACCATTCACAAATTTCTCGTAAATACAGCTGGGCCAAAATATCGTTTTGCCCCTATAGTTACATCTAACTCCATAAGTACCACTTTTCTCTAATGAACAATAAGTCATAGTCCAATATGACCAAGTCCTCTCGAGCTAGGAGAGGGTGTGACCATTATGTTCAAGATTCGGAATCAGCCCTTAAGGGAGCAATTTATCTACTTACCCCTGCATCAGGGAAGGAGTGAATTCCATCTTGTGTAGCTGAGTTCTCAGCTCCCTAGTCAGACGAATCTCCAAAAAAGTAGACTTGTTGAGTTGGTAGTGTGGCCACTCTCACCCATACAAATCAAAGGACCGCCTCATAAGCAGGAGTTCACAACTCACTCAGGATTCAGGTCATATCACCTATAGTCATCCTAGTGAAATGTAAATCTCTATTAACGGGGATCGGACCCAAATCCCAATTTTTACAGAATTCTCAATTTTATAAAATCAACAGAAACAATATGCATTAATCAACATTTACAACATGCATTTATGAAATAAAGAAAAGAACAATAAGGAGATGGAAAACTAACCCTTGAAGAATGATTTCTTCACGTTTATCCTCTTTACAAAAAAAAAAAAAAAAAAAAAACACGAACTCAAAACCCTAATTTATCCCAAATGGCCACCACCAATTGGTCTCCTTTGTATTCTCTAGGATGAAAATCCAGGAGTTTTGTGGGTTCTGACTTTTTGTAGAGGGAATGAGAAATAGAGATGAGATGAGAGGAGATTTGAGATTGGGATGAAAAAGAAATTTCTGGGAATTCTTTTTGCAAAATTTTTTTTTATCTTTTTTCATCTTCCAAAACAAATAAGAAAAAGATCATCACTTCCCACAATACGTGGTTGAGTGAGAATAGGGGAGGGAGGTTATTTCCCTCCCTTAATTTCAAAAGTAAATAAATTTAAATTAAATTAAAAATAATTTAATTATATATATATTCATATACATATATACATAAACTATATTTTATATAATATATAACATATAACCTATAGTTTCTATATTGTATCAAATACATTACAACCTATAGTTTCAATTTTCTCACCAATGACATTTAATATAAATTTTATTTATATTAAATTCAATTATATGAATTATATAATTCTAATTCATATAATTGATATTTGAATCATTTTTAAATATTCATTTCATCTCAAATAAACTTTATTTTATAATGTATCAAATACATTATAGTAATTATATCATATATAATTAAATTAAATTAAATTAAATTAATTATATCACATATAATTAATTCCCTCAATTAATTTGAACAATTCAAATTAATCCAAAATTGATTCTCATTTGATCCCTGTTGAGCTACAGAAGGGACCTCATGGACCTGTAGCTTAAAGCTCCAATGGTACTTGAATAATTAATTAAACTCTTTTAATTATATTATTCAACATCCAGTAACTGTTGGGCACTCCACTATAGACTAACAGCTGTACCGGGCCAAAATTACCATTTTTCCCCTATAGTTACACTAACTCCTTAAGTACCATTGATCCCTCTAATGAACGATAAATCATAGTCCAACTATGACTAAACCCCTCTCAGGCTAAAAGAGAGTGTGGCGCCACATTGTTCAAGCCCTAAAATCAGCCCTTAAGGGAGCAATTTATCTACTTTCCCTTACCTTGGGGAATGAGTGAATTATGTCTTGTGTATCTGTGTTCCCAGCTTCCCAATCAGACGAATCCTCAAAATGGTAGGCTTGTTGAGTCAGAAATCTAGCTACTCTCACCCATACAAATCAAAAGATCGCCTTCATAGGTAGGAGTTCACAACTCACTCAGGATTTAGGTCATGTCACCTATGGTTATCCTAGTGAAATGTAAGTCTCTATTATGAACGGTGTTAAATAATGAGATTAGTTGTTTTGTGATCTGGTCTTATACAAAATCCTTTGCATAGAATACCCCCTCTCACATGTCTCCACGCTTTTTGGTTTCATTGAGCTTTCGGCTCTCATATGCTACTGGGTTACCTTATTGTACTAGCACACTACCTAGGTAAAGGGCGTAGTGAACTGTAATTGTGAAAAGGTTAGAAGATCTGGCCAAAGAAGGTGATAGCCCTATAGATTCGTTCCCATGGTTCCATCCTTCCCAGTATGCAATTGAGAACATTGAAGTCGAGAAGTTCAATGCGAAGAAAGCCAATAGTGGATCTCATAAGGTGGATATGGAAATGAAATGGATCGAGGTCTTATGAATCGTGCTTCATAAGTATTCATTTGTTAAACCTTGGGGATAACAACATTAAGGTCAATCACCACACCACCTCTATCATACATACGACATTCCATTCCGCGAGAGTGCATGGTCAACACATACCTAAAGTGCCTACGTTTCACTTACAGCCAATACAACCACAACCTAACTTGCACGAGATTCTGCAACCAAAACTACTGGTAGTCGAGAGTGGAGTTACGGAAATAGTCATCTGATGGATTAGAATCAGATCATTTGTAGCACTTTACAACAATTATAACATCTACAAAGCGGCTCGTACTCGTAGTGTCACAAGGATAAGGTATCCAGTATCATCCATCTACTACAGACCATTTAGGTTATCACTTAAACACGATCTACCTGTATGTCTCTACATACATGTTTAAACTATAGAAGATAACCTTGGATGTTAGTTTATTGGTTTTTGGGTTTAATGCTACTAAATGTAAAATAAAACATCTCATATTTTATTAAATAAATAAAATGTTTGTACAATACAATTACAAACTACAAGACCCTACGAAATTTAGAGCATCAACCCCAACAATTTGTAGAATCTCAAAATTTTGTGATTCTTGATGCTCCTTTATACTCCTTGATTCTTGATGATATGATAAAAATATGATTAAAAAGAGAGATTTTTTGTGACTCTGAACAACATTTTTTGCTTCAAATGTATGAATGTTTGATTGTTTGAATGTATGAAACACAACAAATAAAATCAATTCATTTTGTTTTTGCTTAATCATTTCTTTCTAGTCAATGAAAAGTTGATGATGCATTCCTTTAGGTGTATGCTTTCGAGACCTTAGATACAAAAAAAAAAAAAAAAAAAATTCAAATGAGATTTTGACCTCATTTAAAAAAAAAAAAAATTCTTGTCAATATCATGAAAAATTGAATGTCTTGTTTTGAGTTCATTTAAGAATCCTAGTTTCCTAGAAAAGTTTTATCCTCCTTGATTTTCTTTGTCACCTTGAAAGCCCACCTTTAGCCTTTAGAGTAATTGAATCATTTTAAAAGCAAAACTAGACAAAGTGGATAAAAAAGGACCTAATGTGTGGTGTATTAAAAAAAAAAAAGGCAAAATAGTTGTAAAAAGAAGGAGTTATTTAATGCATAAAAAAAAAAGGCAATGCTAGCTTGCTTGAAAAAAGCGTATGTGTATGCATGGATAGAGGTGAAAATAGCTACATCTGCTAGTCGAGTTAGGGCTCCGTGAGAAAAGAGTAGATATGTTCTCAACGGTTGAGTGTGAAAGCTAGCCCTCTAGGTAAAAGAAATGCCTTCTAAGCTTTCTGTGTTGGGATTGGTGTCCTAATTCTCCCAGAGTCTCGTAGTTTGTTATGAATAAAATAAGAGTTATTTTATTTGGCATTTGCTCATATCTAATAAACAAAGCTCCATGGTTATTGTATGTAAACTTAAGCATGTATATGAGATATACAAGTGGATCATGCCTTAAGTGATAACCTAAAAAGGTCTGTAGTATAAGGATTAAGGAGGGATACTTGGTCTTAGTGACATTACGGATATGGCCCGCTTTGTAGAGGTTTACAAGTGTTGTGAACTACTACAAATGGTAGATCCTGACCATTCATGTAGAGACATGCGAACGGGGGTGTCCTATACAAAGAGTTTGTATAAGACCAGACATCGAGATGACTAGTCTATTTGTATAACGCTGTTGATACTTGAGACTTACATCTCACCTAAATGACCACAGATGACATGACCTCAATCCTAAGTGTTTTGGGAACTCCTGCCTTTGAAGGCGGTCCTTTGATTAGTATGGGTGAAAGTGGCCATATTGCGAACTCAACATGCCTACCTTTTTGGAGACTTTTCTGATTTGGGAGTTGGGAACTCAGTTACACAAGATGAAATTCACTCATTCCTCAAAGTAGGGTGACGAAAATTAGGGAGGCGCAATTATGTGATGCATGTCTTAGGTTATGCGTTTATACTCATGCGTCGTGGTCATGCGGTGGAAAAGAAAATATGCATCGATCTCAAATGCAATGACCATGCATTCCTATCACAAGTTTTCTTGCGCGCGCGCCAAGTATAACTCGAACGCAAGTTTCTCGGGTGATCCAAGGTCGAATTCATGGACTTGTAGCTAAATGTATGTGGTGATGTGTTTGCGGCGGATAAACAAACAAATGATGGGGGTTGTAAGCTATAAACTACTCCTACTCCCAACTAACAGACAAAGCAGAGAAAGTATGAATGAGAGGTAGAGACATGACAACTGTTGACGCGTAGTAAAATGCATGGAAAAATGGATAAAATGTGAGGATGTCTTCACTGCAACACTGAGCTTGACCGCAAGGGCAACCCCAGCCAGCGTAAAGCTATGCGATCATGCTACACACACTTGTGCCTAATTCTAGGATGCATGCGATGTATACGTGATAGTGTTGAGAAGCCTATTTCTAAGCCTTCATAACCCGCTCACGTGATCTCACACATAAGTGTGATGACCACATACCACTGTATTCTACTTCTAGACGCATGCAATATCCTATCCGTAGGGTGCATACGTTGTGTAATAGCAAACAGAGCTTATCTTTAAGTTCACCATTCTTGCTTATGCGATCCAATCCACTCTCTCGCATCATAGATTTAGGTTTTAGACTACTTTCCCAAGTATGCCTAAATGATGAATGATGCGCTCATAGGACAAGGTAATCGCATAAACCTGGCTGACCTAAGATTATTCCTATCTCTCTTTGATAAAAAATCTCCATCTACAAGTAGTTTGGTAAGCCATTATGTGGACAGTCTCTTACCAGCCTCTTAAACCTTGCCCAAGCATCGCTGAGCGATTCATCATTTTCTTGTTCAAAATTTGTTATTAATTTCCTTCTCCTGGCATTCTCGGTAGGTGGGAAGTATTTCTTCATGAACTTTTCGACGACTTGTTCCTACAAGGTTATCTCTCCTGATTCGAGAGAATATGCCCATTTTCTTGCTTGATCACACAAAATGGAAACAGAGTTAGTTAAACTTCTTCGGTAGAGATATTCAGTAACACAAAAGTATTGCAGATTTGTATAAAGCTACGGAGGTGGGCGTGCGGGTCCTCACGACGCCTTCCTCCAAACTGTTCTATAGTCTGGATCATCTGCAGCATCATCGGTTTCATTTTGAATCGGCTTCCATCAAAGGCAGGCCTCATGATTCTTGGAGAAAAATTGTAAAGGTTTGGCGATACATAGTCCCGAATAGGCCTATTGCGATCGTTTACCAGTAAGATTGGATTCGCCATGACCTTGTTTTTGTTTGGTGCTCCGTTTTCAGGCTGCTCTGCTATATCATCTTTATCTGGTTGTTGTTGTTGGCAGCTGTCTCTTAATTGTCATCGGAACGTCCTCTCAATCTTCAGGTCGTAAGTCGCCAGAGATTGAGAGCTGCAAAGAAATTAGAAAAATTACCGTTAGCACACTGATTTGCCGAAGTCCCCGGCAACGTCGCTAAAAACTTGATGCGTTATTTTATAAGGTGAAATATGGAATGAAATGCGGTGATGGATATGTTTTGAGCGACAAGTTTTCTCAGCGGAATCTAAGTATAATTCCACTGAGTTTCCTGGTAAGTCCAGGGTCGAACTCAGGGAATAGGGAAAACGATATGTGGTGGTAATTTCTCAGAAGACTTTACGGTAACCAAGAAATCAAATAAGTGTTTTGGTTTGTTGTTTGCGGTATAAATAAATGTATGCGGCGGATTTGAGAATAGTTCGATTATGCGGTAGATACACTAAGTATGTGGAGGAATGGGTTGAGAAGGCCTTTCGCTAGGGATTCCTAGGAATGCGTCAAACTATGCGATCATGCTACACTCATGCGACAACAAATCATTTTTCAATTCAAATGTGGTGCTCCTAGTTCTCGGACACATGTGTTGAATGCAACAATGTCCATAGAGCTTATTCCTAAGTCTCTACTCTTTTTCTATGCGATGATGCAAGATGCACACAAAGACAAGGTGACTGCACACAATCATATCCTATCTCTAGAATGCATGCGATGCGTTAATAGCAAACAATGCTTATTCCTAAGCTCTTATCTCTTGATTATGCATTCTAATCTGACTCTTTCGAGCCTAGATTATAACTTGACTTTTCCAAGCCTAGATCCTATCCTTAGACTACCCTCCCGAGTATCTCTAATGGACGAATGATGCATACATAATACAAGATGATTACATAGAATGAAGATCCCCAGTTAAGCTAGCTAACTGCTTCTCAACCCATTTGACAGATTTATGCGTAATAAACAGAGAGTGAATAGATATAAAGAAGTGAATTCCATTTCTATAGATGAGTTTAAGTATAAAATGACAATGGAAGATAAAGATAGAGAGCCTGGTAGCAATCCCTTGCTTCCCAAGTCTTTTACACTGTCAAATCTATTCTGTTCAAAAGTTATTCCTACTTCCGCAGGAGCTAGCCCTATCTCTAATCTTGAAGCTTCTGGCACTCTCCTAAGTTCACTGAAATGATCTATCGGCACAATCTCGCTTCTCTCGCTTCCGCCTTAAAATAAAAGAAAATCTAAGAACAAGACTATTCTAACTACGGAGAAAATTATCTAAGTATCCAAACTTGTCGAATTGACCGAACACCTTTGCTGAAGGTTTCCTTCGGTATTTATAGAGCTTTAGGGTGAAATTTGAGTAGATGTTTGCGAGCACAAATCACCGCAAAGCCTTGCGGTAACACTGTGCTCGTCCGTTGATTTCTTGTGATCGTGCTTTCTACCTTGTGTCAACGCATATTCTGCATAAAAATACAAAAGTTAACTGTTTTTATGTGATGGATGCATGTGACTGCAATGTTACAAACTTAATGCTTTTTGGACGCAATCTTATATATTTTATCAATGCAAACCTATATTGTTTAATAACTTAGCACTGTAATAACGTGCATTTCTGCCCGTTATCACACCCCCAAATTTAAACAATGCTTGTCCTTAAGCATAAGCTAAAGATTTCCTTTAGAAAGTTGACCACAATCTCTTTTCCTAGATTTCTCAAGAATACATCATTCAAATCCTATACACAAAAATTTCCTTAATTCTTATTCAAGTCTCTTCTTAAAATATTTCTAAGACCTAGGGACTGCAAGTTTAACCTTCAAAAGGACTTTACTGGATTCCATGACATCATAGGATTTATTTCAAAAAAACTTTTTCACTGGGGTGTTAACCGATTTTTATCCTTGCATATTTTTGACATTGTCATTTTTTTTGACCTTGCGCTAATCTAAGTGCCTCACCTTCATTTTGGCTTGCCCCCACGTGTGTCATGCGGACATCCAACTACGAGCAATGCGCTCTTTCTCAGATTAAACTCATACCTACTTGGCAACGGAGTTGCGATCATTTATTTATGCGTTGATCCTGGCAACTTACTTTCGTTTGACTTGCCCCCATGTGTGTCATGCAGACATCCAACTACGGGTAAGTGCTCTTCACAACTTAACTCTTATCAACATGGGTTTCCCCATTGTGTTGACAGTGGAGTTGTATTCTCAAAATTTTCCCTCTGTTTTTTTTTCTTTTTTTTCATTTTTTTTCATAGAGCTAAAAATAGCAAGGTCGAAAATAAATACCTCACCCCCAAATTTAAAATGTGGCAATGTCCTCATTGCCAAAAGATTGAAAGAAGTCATGCGATGTTCTTAGAAAGTTTGGTAAAGGGTCAGTTTGAAAGAAAGCTAGCAGACCACTAACTTCTAGAAATATTTCATGAGGTGACTTTTCTAAGATGAAGTTGACTCTAGTGTATATGAAAAAATAGAAGCATGTGTTTCATCATTGAAATCATAATTGACAAAGAGAAAGCATGCGGTGACTTACTAAATTTATCAATGTTAAATGATTGCAGTAATCAAAGAGGATGCGGTGATAAAATTTCAAAATTAAAATGCGACGCGATACTGCAGAATTTGGAATAAAGTTAAGGAAGAATACAACCACTAAATTTGCACTATCGCTCGCATTGTTTGTTGACACATCCTGCTTTGCGGCGATCTACCTTCTTTGGATTTCGGTGACGGAATAAGATAAGTTGCTTCTTTGTGTACTGCCTCCGCAATCGTTCGCCTCGATCGTTGCAAGAAACACATTGAGAGGGTCAAATAATATTAAACAAAGCAAACTCTTTTATTGCAATCGTTCAACACAAGTAAACTGCAAATAGATAAATGATAACAACAAAGCGATGAAAGTTCATGAAGTATTGATGTAGGAAAAAGTATATTCAACAGGATTGCGTCCCTGATGAGGTTGAGTCATAAAGTAACTCAGGGACCGCTTATTCCAAGCTGGGCTTTTCACATCCATGCTGGCTTTTTCTTCTTTTCTCGATCTTCTGGAATCTTGACTGCCTTAATCTGAATCTTTTCCTTATTGATGTTTTCCTCCTTGCACATATCAATTTGAGCGCGGCCGATCGAGAGGAATGGTCGTCTCAATATGATGGGTACATTTTCGTCCGCTTTATAATCCAAAATGATGAAGTCTGCCAGCAAGATGAATTTATCAATTGAGATTGTGGCATCTTTCAACTCTCCTTCGAGATGTATTCGGGATCTATCCGTAAGTAGGAGAGTCTCTGTTGTGGGCACGAGTGTGCCAATATTCAATCATTTGAAGACTGATAGCGACATTACATTTATACTCGCCCCAAGATCGCATAGTGCTTGGCCACTGTAGACCCCTCCAATGGAGCATGGTATCATGAAGATTCCTGGGTCGCACATTTTTGGTGGGATCATGACATTTTGCGTTGCTGCTACTATCGCGATCTTTCTTCATCATTTTGTTTTTCTTTCAATCCTTGCGGGGCTGGTGGTAGCTGGACTTGTTTTATCTCATGTTCTGAAGGCTTGAGGGTGGACGCAACTTCGGGGTTCATCTTTTCGAGCTTTTCCGAATTATAAGTCAACGGGTCCTCGGTTGTCATCGTATTCAAGTTGGTCGTGATGGGTTCCTCCCCTACTTCCGCAGTCATTTAGTCGCTTAGCGAGGAGACTGCTAAGCATTGTTCCTTCCCTGTACCCCCAACATTGCGCGGAAGCTCAGTTGAGCTCGGCAACGCTCCTTGCGGTCTATTTTTGAGCTGCCCGCAATTTGTCCCAGCTGAATTTCGAGATTTCGAATGAATGTTGCTTGATTCTGAAGCACTGATTCATTCTTCTCAATGTACTGCTTTAACAAGCTCTCTAAAGACGAAGATTGTGGTGTTTGCGAGCTACTGGCTTTGGTTCGTTGGACCGTTATTTCGTGGGAAAAATCCAGGTGGCCCTTCTTTTTGCGTCACTGGTTGGAAGCTTTGTTGTTGATTTTTCCACGCGAAGTTTGGGTGGTTTCTTCACTCGGGGTTGTATGTATCAGAGTAGGGATTATTCTTTATGAAGCATACCGACTGTGAATTTTCTGGGCATTCTTCCACCGAATGAGCATCTCCACAGATGACACAACTTGCGGTCGTTTGAGCAATTGCGTTTACCTGCCCTTTCTTTACTCCCGTGCTGTTAATTACGATGCCTTGTATCAAACTCATCATCGCAGTCATTTGATTCTGTAGGGATCGATGGCCCCGTTGTTTACGTCACTGTCTTTAATTTTTAATCTTTGATCACTTTCCCACCAATCCTCGTGATTTTTGAAAATGCGATCAAGTATACTTTTGGCCTTTTCATCTGTTTTATCAAGCAGACCACCAGCTGTTGCCACATTGGTAGTGGTCTGCGAAGTAGGGTTCAGTCCTTGATAAAAAACTCCATTTGCAAGCAGTCTGGTAAGCCATTATGTGGACAGTCTCTTACCAACCTCTTAAACCTCGCCCAAGCATCGCTGAGCGATTCGTCATTTCTTGTTCAAAATTTGTTATTAATTTCCTTCTCCTAGCATTCTCGGTAGGTGGGAAGTATTTCTTCATGAACTTTTCGAAGACTTGTTCCCATGAGCTTATCTCTCCTGGTTCGAGAGAATACACCCATTTTCTTGCCTGATCACATAGAGAAAATGGAAACAGAGTTAGTCGAACTTCTTCGGTAGAGATATTCGAGAACACAAAAGTGTTGCAGATTTCTATAAAGCTACGGAGGTGGGTGTGCGAGTCCTCGCCACGCCTTCCTCCGAACTGTCCTGCAGTCTGGATCATCTGCAGCATCACCGATTTCATTTCGAATCGGCTTCCATCAAGGGCAGGCCTCATGATTCCTGGAGAGAAATCGTAGAGGTTTGGCAATGCATAGTTCCGAATGGGCCTATTGCAATCGTTTGCCAGTAGGACAATTCACCGTGACGTTGTTTTCGTTTGGTGCTCCGTTTTCAGGCTGCTCCGCCATATCGTCTTTATCTGATTGTTGTTGTTGATGGCTATCTCTTAATTGTCATCGGAACGTCCTTTCAATCTCCGGGTCATAATTTGTTAGAGATTGAGAGCTGCAACGAAATCAGAAAAATTACCATTAGCACACTGATTTGCCGAAGTCCCCAGCAACATTGCCAAAAAATTGATGCGTTATTTTATGAGGTGAAAATATGGAATGAAATGCGGTGATGGAAATGCGTTGATGATAACTTGTAGAAATACAAGTTATTTATACAGTTTTATTTAGATATTGTGGCAAAAAGAAAGGAAAGTTGCATCAATAGTATACAAATTGGCTAAGAAATGTGAAAATTATGAAATGTCGTGAATACACCCACTAACACCATTGCGATGGCGAGATAGAATGTTTCAATCTCTGTTTTGAAGGAAATAAGTCACCGCATGCGTTCATGGTTCGAAGACAAAATAAACAACGCATCTACGTCGCATTGGACCCATCAATCAAGAATGAAGAGATGATCAATGCAATGACAGTGCATGCGAAAATCGATCAAGAGCTTTAGTGATCAACACAATTTCAACCGCATGCGGTAACCAAAAACAACATTGCATGCGGTGATAGATTGAAGTTGTGAAGAGCAATGCATTTGCGGAAGATTCTAACAAATGTACAGCTTTTAGTTGTGCATTTCTGACAGATTGATTGCGTAACAGAAGGAATTTTCCATTCCGCCATTCCAGGAACTACCATAAATATACAGTGGGGACCATAAATTCAAAGAGCTAAGGTCTCGCCTATAAATAGCTTCTTCAAATTCACTGAAAATATATACATGTATACATAGAGACGTGCATATATTGATTATGAGAAAGAGGCTGGACTGAAGCGACTTGATAGAGTAAATCTGGGAGAAACACGACACAAGGCCGAGAGGTGAGTCTCCGAGCAGAGAATTCTTCCAATTTCAGAAGTTGAAGCTCTGTGCAAGGGTCAATTCTACTAGGAAGGCAAGCCTGAGAGGGAAGCTTTCCTCTCCACCACTTCCACACATTGGCAAGCATAAATCTCCGATCGGGATCTGTGTCTAGACGTTGACACTCTTTCCGTATTTGTTTCTACTCTATATTTAATCTTATGTATTCATCTCCTTTAATACTTCATTCACAACATGTATCAAACGCTTAATTTTAGAATTAAATGTTATCATCGTCACCATTATCATCTCTCTGTCTTTTTCCATACTTCTATCATTCACTTTCTCCATGATGTGTTCTTAATCCCCAGAGTAAATAGAGAGAATTAAGCGAGTGAGTTAATTTATGTTAAGGAATTAATTAAGTTTAGCTAAAGCATGCTCGACGGCATTTTACACTTATGAGAGTCGAAGTGAAGATCTTATTCCGCCTATCGAGAGAAGGTTAGAAGAATGCATTAAAGAAAGCGAGAAGTATTTCTGAAGATGGAAACAACCTTGCGTTCATCATGTTCATCCCAGTTTCACCATAGAGATATGGGAACGCGGCCGATCACCGAGAGGTGTACACCAAGGGAAAGCGGAACCTTAGTTGCGTCCTTAACGCGATTGGCAAACTTGTGTTGTTTTTAGTCTTTACTCTTTCTCTTTCTATTTCATTCATCAGACTTGCCATCACATACATCGATTCTTTGTACAACTTCACAGTCAATTCTCGACCTCAGTATCATGTATCATAATAGATTACGAATTTACTTTATCCATGCATTTTTAATTTACTTTATTTACGAATTTTTACTTTCATTGCAATTTACATTTTTGTACACACCAATATTCTTTATTCATTATTAAAACCGGTCGCATGTATCACATAAGTATCACATTAATGAAAACAATCCTCGTGTTCGACCTCAGATCATTCTGAGAAACTTGCGTTAGAATTATACTTAGTTTCAGCGCAAGGAAACTTGTGACACACACTACTTCATTGCATACTACGAGCATATCACTATCAACGCATACACTTAGAGCGTAGTGTCACATAAATTATCTTTATCGCAAAGCACTTGAGTGCATTTAGCACATCATTCATTTCATTCACAAGCCATGCGTTTGAGTTAGATAAAGATAAAGCATTAAATTTCAGTCATCAAGTTTATGGCAACATGAACTTGAATCATATATATCATCACAGTGCATGCATAAACAAGGACATTTATAAATTTTGGTTACAAGTTTATGGTGCCATTGCCGAGGATTGGTAACGGTTAGTGTTGAATACTTTTGTGGTATTTTGCAGGACAAATCTTTGTTGTACTGTCTGTTTATCGCGAAGAGCATACTGGCGGTTTATGAGTACTGGAACGATCCAGAATTCGAAGCTGACCCAGAGATCAAGCGTACTTTTTGCGAGAGGGCACGCCAGAACAGAGTTAGGCGAAGAAGAGTCAATATGGAAAACAATAACGAGAGTCCCGAAGGAGATCGAGGGGCGAATCGACCAGCGCAAGATCCTGTTTTTCTTGCCGCTGACCGCAATATCCCCATGAGAAATTATGCGGCGCCCAATATTTACGACTTCTCGCGTGGAATTTCATGACCAATGGTTGAGGAGAACACACACTTTGAAATAAAGCCGGTCATGCTCCAGATGATACAAAACATGGGGCAATTTGGAGGTCTACAAGGTGAAGACCCACATGCCCATCTGACCAGCTTTGTGGAGATGTACAACACTTTCTCCATCCCTGGCGTCACCCCTGAAGGAATTAGACTTTACCTTTTCCCATACACATTAAGGGAAGAGGCTAAGAGGTGGGCTCATTTGTTAGAGCCAAATGAAATCACGTCATGGGACTAGTTGGTAGAACGGTTCATGAAGAAATTCTTCCCTCCAGCAGTCAACGCAAGGAGATGAAAGAACGTGTTGAATTTCGAGAAAATGGATAATGAGACTCTAAGCACCGCTTGGGTGCGTTTTAGAAGGATGGTGAAAAATTGTCCGCATATCGGGATTCCCGATTACATTCTGATGGAAACTTTTTATAACGACCTGAATCGATCAACGCAAGCCGTTGCTGATGCCTCCGCAACGGGAGGATTCACGGATAAGACCTACACGGAAGCCAAGGTCATCCTTGATCTCATTTTGCGAAACACGGATGACTGGGTGGATGATGGGTATGGGGGAAGAGGCCCCGAGAGAAGAAGAAATGACAACGCCATTGTGCCAGCGGATAAAATGACGACCTTGGCCGCACAAATGGCTGCGGTGACCTCTCTCCTCCAAACAATGGCAATTAATCAAGGTGCCCTCTCTCAGAGTTTAGCGCAACCAAATGCGCCTACGCAAGTGGCCGCAATAAGTTGCATCCAATGCGGAGGGGGCCATGCTGTAGAAATGTGTCCATCAAACCCACAATAAGTGTTTGCTATCTAGAATAACCCTTACAGCAACACTTACAATCCAGGTTGGCGGAATCACCCTAACTTCGGTTGGGGAGGGAATCACAACCAAGAGGGCCCGAGTAACCATCAGAATAACAATTCTAGGAATCGAGGAAATCCTCCATCTTTTCACCAGAATCAGAATCAGAGTCATCAAAGGCAACCGAATAACCAACCGTCCTCATTAAACACCCTGTGAATTCGTCATCATTGGAGTCCTTGCTGAAACAGTATATTGAGAAAAATGAAACAGTCATGCAGTCGCAGGCATCTTCAATAAGGAACTTGGAGATCCAAGTCGGGCAATTGGTAGCTGAGCTTCGTAACAGAACATTAGGAATGCTGCCAAGTAACTCAGAAGCCCCAAGATCTCATGGGAAGGAACAATATCCTTGATGACATTGTGCAGGCAAGCTTGATCGCCTGCGGAGGTGTGGATTGCGGTAATCATGGGAAAATTGTCTTTCAATCTGTAAAAACTCTATGTTTAATTGCTTTCTTAATTGCTTTCCTTTATTTCTCTCTACATTATGTTATTTATTGCTTTCTTAAACTAGCTTTTATTGCTTTATGAATTTACTTTTCATTTAATTCAATTGTGTTATTTCCTTGTCTTTTTCAATTTCCTTTCTTATTCTGCATTAGTTACGTTATTCTTAAATTTTTGTGAATGACTGACTAAAAGAAAATGAATATCGCAAAGTCCTAGCGACTTGCGTTGTTGATAAAAAAAACAAAAAAAAAAACAAAATAATAATAATAATAATAATAATAATAATAATAATAATAATAATAATCAACATCCGGTATGCATTGCGATGATGGGTGCATCTTGCGCTAACAAGATATACTTTGCATCTATCTTTGATAAATGCATTGCGCTGAGGGGTGTGTTGTGCGCGTATGTATTCTACACCCATCCTTGTTGAAAACGCACTATGTCGAGGTAGTGTTGCGCCAGTAGAAATACCGTGCACCCGTCCTCCAGAAATGCACTGAGTTGAAGGGCGTGTTGCGCTAGTACATGTGTTGTTGCCCGTCCTTTGCAAATATGCATTTGCGGTAACAGATGCACTTTGCTAATCTTTATCCTTGCACCCATCCGAATCAAATGCAAAGGATACATTCATTTCATTATTTTTATTTATAGAAGCTATTCCCCTATTCTTTGTACATGCTCAAAATTTTGTATTGCGATAATTATAATTCTTTGTATACTTGGTTAATTTTAATACAACTATGTAACTATTCTTTCCGTATGCGTTAGCCTCTTTACTTATCATCCTTTGTCAATTATTGCGATGTTCTTTATCTTATATTTTGTGTTATTCATTGCGCTACCATGATGAGTAGTATGCATATCCTTAGTAGCATTTCTCACACTTTGCATTTTTTTGACTAATACTTAGATAATTCATAGCAATAGCACTGCTTTACCATTTATACTTCAAGAATCTACTCAAACCTTCTTTTCAAAATTTTGACTAAGTGTTTTGTCTTTTCTATCCAAAGCAACGCAATGAGAACCTTGTGCACCTCTAAATTTGGGGGTGGGAAAGGTCTAAACAGATGCGATCAAGTGGATGTGGTTATCATTAGGAAAATGCGTTCATTATTATCAAAAAAAAAAAAATAAAAAATCCATACAAATCCAATGTCAGTGCAAGGGAAAATTCCAACCTGATAAGAGTTAAGTCGTGAAAGGAATCTGCTTGTAGTTGGATGTTCGCATGACACCCGTGGGAGCAAGCCAAAAGGAAGGTGGGTTTCCAAGATCGACGCAATATGAAAAAGAAAAGAAAAAAAGAGAGAAAAATAAGAATATAAGAGACAACTCCTCTGACCAGCAAAAGTAAAACTTAGCTGAAAATCAAGAGTTGAAGTTGAGATTGACACACAACCGTAGTTGGATGTTCGCATGACATCTGTGGGAACAAGCCAAAACGAAGAGTGTAACCATGATCAACAGTCTCTAATAAGATGATGCAAACTAGACCACCGCATAAAGTCATACCTAGTTGGTTTTGCAAGAAGAGGTAAACATTCTTTTCAAAACAAGAAGGGAATTTTTGAGTAGAGATTTGTTGTATAAAAGAATAAAGTAGATCATGTTTATGAATTATTAAATGATAGAAGGAAATTGCATTGTTAAGTAATGTTGTATAGGTGGAGCATTTGGAGCAACCAATCGACGCAAAGTTAGGATAGGAATTGAGCGATATTGCCTTAGTTGAAGATATGCTTGAGGACAAGCATATATCTAAATTTGGGGGTGTGATAACTTGTAGAAATACAAGTTATTTATACTGTTTTATTTAGATATTGCGGCAAAAAGAGAGGAAAGTTGTGTCGATAGTATACAAATTGGCTAAGAAATGCGAAAATTATAAAATGTCGTGAATACACCCACTAAGACCATTGCGATGGCGAGATAGAATGTTTCAATCTCTGTTTTGCAGGAAATAAGTCATCGCATGCGTTCATGGCTTGAAGACAAAATAAACAACGCATCTACGTCGAATTGTGCCCATCAATCAAGAACGAAGAGATGATCAACACAATGATGGCGCATGCGACAATCGATCAAGAGCTTTAGTGATCAACGCAATTTCAACCGCATGTGGTAATAAAAAACAACACCGCATACGGCGATAGATCGAAGATGTGAAGAGCAATGCATTTGTGGAAGATTCTGACAAGTGTACAACTTTTAGTTGTGCATTTCTGACCAATTGATTGCGTAACAAAAGGAATTTTCCATTCCACCATTCCAGAAACTACCATAACTATACAGTGGGGACCACAAATTCAAAGAGCCAAGGTCTCGCCTATAAATAACTTCTTCAAATTCGCTGAAAAGTATACATGTAAACATAGAGACGTGCATATACTGATTCTGAGAGAGAGGCTGGTCTGAAGCGACTTGATAGAGTAAATCTGAGAGAACCACGAGACAAGGCCAAGAGGTGAGTCTCCGAGCAGAGAATTCTTCCAATTCTCGAAGTTGAAGCTCTGTGCAATGGTCAATTCTACCGGGAAAGCAAGCCTAAGAGGTAAGCTTTCCTCTCCACCATTTCCACACGCCGGCAAGTACAAATCTCCGATCGGGATCTGTGTCAAGACGTTGATACTCTTTCCATATTTTTTTCTACTCTCTATTTCATCTTCTGTATTCTTCTCCTTTAATCCTTCATTCACAACATGTATTAAATGCTTAATTTTAGAATTAAATGTTATCATCGTCACCATTATCATCTCTCTGTCTCTTTCCATACTTTTATCATTCACTTTCTCCATGATGTGTTCTTAATCCCCGGAGTAAATAGCGAGAATTAAGCGAGTGAGTTAATTTATGTTAAGGAATTAATTAAGTTTAGCTAAAGCATGCTCGACGACATCTTCACCTGTGAGAGTAGAAGTGAAGATGTTATTCCGCCTATCGAAAGAAGGTTGGAAGAATGCATTAACTAAAGCGAGAAGTATTTCCAGAGATGGAAACAACCTTGTGTTCATCACGTTCATCCCGGTTTCACCATAGAAATATGGGAACATGACCGATCACCGAGAGGTGTAGCCAAAGGAAAGCGGAACCTTAGTTGTGTCCTTAACGCGATTGGCAAACTTGCGTTGTTTTTACTCTTTACTCTTTCTATTTCTGTTTCATTCATAAGACTTGCCATCACATACATTGATTCTTTGTACAACTTCACAGTCAGTTCTCGACCTCAGTATCATGTATCATGTATCTTGTATCATGTATCATAATAGATTAGGAATTTACTTTATCAACGCATTTTTAATTTACTTTATTAATGCATATTTACTTTCATCACAATTTACATTTTTGTACACACCAACATTCTTTATTCATTATTAAAACCGGTCGCATGTATCATATAAGTATCACATTAATGAAAACAATCCCCGTGTTCGACCTCGGATCATTTTGAGAAACTTGCGTTCGAATTATACGTGGTCTTAGCACAAGAAAACTTGTGACACGCACTACTTCATCGCATACTACGAGCATATCACTATCAACGCATACACTTGGAGCGTAGTATCGCATAAAATTATCTTTATCGCAAAGCACTTGAGCGCATTTAGCACATCATTCATTTCATTCACAAGCCATGCATTTGAGTTAGATAAAGATAAAGCATTAAATTTCAGTCATCAAGTTTATGGCAACATGAACTTACATCGTATATATCATCACAGTGCATGCATAAACAAGGACATTTATAAATTTTGGTTACAGTTGAGCGACAAGTTTTCTCAGTGGAATCCAAGTATAAATTCCATTGAGTTTCTTGGTAAGTCTAGGGTCAAACTTAGGGACTAGGGAAAACGGTATGCGGTGGTAATTTCTTAGAAGACTTTGCGGTAACCAAGAAATCAAATAAGTGTTTTGGTTTGTTGTTTGCAGTATAAAATAAATATATGCGGCGGATTTGAGAAAAGTTCGATTATGTGGTAGATACACTGAGTATGCAGAGGAACGGGTTGAGAAGGCCTTTTGCTAGCGTTTCCTGGGAATGTGTCAAACTATGCGATCATGCTACACTCATGCGACAGCAGATCATTTTCTAATGCAAATGCAGTGCTCCTAGTTCTAGGACGCATGTGTTGAATGGAACAATGTCCATAGAGCTTATTCCCAAGTCTCTACTCTTTTCCTATACGATGATGCAAGATGCACACAAAGACAAGGTGACTGCACACAATCATATCCTATCTCTAGGATACATGCGATGCGTTAATAGCAAACAGTGCTTATTCCTAAGCTCTTATCTCTTGATTATACGTTCTAATCTGACTCTCCCGAGCCTAGATTCTAACCTGACTTTTCCAAGCCTAGATCCTGTCCTTAGACTACCCTCCCGCGTATCTCTAATGGATGAATGATGCATACATAATATAAGATGATTGCATAGAATGTAGACCCTCAATTAAGCTAGCTAAGTGCTTCTCAACCCATTCTACAGATTTAGCTACTCATGCGTAATAAACAAAGAGTTAGCTAAGTGCTTCTCAACCCATTCGATAGATTTAGCTACTCATGCGTAATAAACAGAGAGTGAATAGATATAAAGAAGTGAATTCCATTTCTATAGATGAGTTTAAGTACAAAATGACAATGGAAGATAAGGATAGAGAGCCTGGTAGCAATCCCTTGCTTCCCAAGGCTTTTACACTGTCAACTCTATTATGTTCAAAAGATATTCCTGCTTCTGCAGGAGCTGACCCTCTATCTGATCTTAAAGCTTCTGGCACTCTACCAAGTTCACCGGAATGATCTATCGGCACAATCTTGCTTCTCTCACTTCCACCTTAAAATAAAAGAAAATCTAAGAATAAGGCTATTCTAACTACGGAGAAAATTATCTAAGTATCCGAACTTGCCGAACTGACCGAACACCTTTGCTGAAGGTTTCCTTTGGTATTTATAGAGCTTTAGGGAGAAATGTGGCTTATCTCTTATGATTGCACAGATGGGATGACTTTAATTCTCTGAATGATGCGCCAAATATTTGTCACTGAAAAGCTGAGTGTACTTGCTACAGTAGACCGTTAGTGGCTTGTCAACTTAATTCGGACTCGACCGTCATTAGCTTTTTGTCCAATCGTGATTAATTATGCTTTTCACTCAAATGCGCTCACCAAGTTGCGCCGGCTCTATGCGGCAATCCTTCTTGAGCAGATGTTTGCGAGCACAAATCACCGTAAAGCCTTGCGATAACGCTGCGCTTGATTTCTTATGATCGCGCTTTCTGCCTTGAGTCAATGCATATTCTGCATAAAAATACAAAAGTTAACTGTTTTTATGCAATGGAAGCATGCGACCGCAATGTTACAAACTTGATGCTTTTTGGACGCAATCTTATATATTTTATCAACGAAAACCTGCATTGTTTAATAACTTAGCACTGTAATAACGTGCATTTCTGCCCGTAATCAGTGTGTCATGCAGACATCCAACTATGAGTAAGTGCCTTTCACAGCTAAACTCTTATCAACATGGGTTTCCCAATTGCGTTGACAGTGGAGTTGTTATCTTTTTTTTTTTTTTTTTTTAAAAAAAAGATGATCGCAATGTAGTGAACGCAATTCTCCGGGATTGCTGCCACCCCCAAACTTAGAGGTTGGTAGCGTTCTCTCTGCAAAGCTAAAAACAAACTTAACAGGAATGCGGTAACAAATGTTTGGGCAAAGGTTTGCACATAACAAAACTTAGACTGTCAAATTTTGAAGAAGCAATTAAAAGTAAGGAAAGCCTTACGATGCTTAGTTAGCGGATGTAGTGTATTATACGTACCATCATAGATGCATCGCAAAGGAACGCAATCGGACAAAGAGAATTTCGAAAGGATAATGCATAAAAGATAACAAGAAAAGAACCTTAAGTAGAATAACGCTTTCGACCATGCTTTAGAATTCATGCGGTCGAAGCCATGCGTTTAATGATGAAGAGGATCCTTCCATTGTAACTACGCATCGAGGAGAATTATTGTCGCACCTTCAAGGAGAAAACATACCATAACCAAGGAAGCAGTCGCATATCCAAAATAACAATAAAAATATACTAAACTAGAAAAACCAAGGTAAAGATAGAGTAGAAGACGTCCCTAGAGAAATTGGAGTGTTGGCACCGCAAGGAGTCTCCCATGTAGGAGATTTCTCTTAACTGCTTAGGTCAAGGGGCTCGCCTTGACCATTAGAACTTCCGACAATTGGTGGGCGCATGCGCCCGTCATGTGCTTAGAACTACCTTCAACTCATGTGATCGATTGCCCTTCTATCTTGGGGTCAATACTGGTTTTTAGCCCATCGCCTACACTTCAATACTGTCTGCAACTTGGTCACACAATCTACAATACTCCTAAGGTAAAAAGGTTGCCTGCAAAAACACCAAACTCAACAAACTATTAGCTGCCAAGTCCTCGGAATGGCACCAAAAACTTGATGACGAAAATTAGGGGGGGGGCGCAATTATACGATGCATGTCTTAGGTTATGCGTTTATACTCATGCGTCGGTGGTCCTGCATTGGAAAGGAAAATATGTGTTGATCTCAAATGCAATGACCATGCATTCCTATCATAAGTTTTCTTGCGCTCGCGCCAAGTATAACGCGAATGCAAGTTTCTCAGGTGAGTCGAGGTCGAACCCAGGAACTTGTAGCTAAATGTATGCGGTGATGTTTTTGCGATGGATAAATAAAAGAATGATGGGGGTTATAAGCTATAAACTACTCCTACTTCTAACTAACAGACAAAGCAGTGGAAGTATGAATGAGAGGTAGAGACACAACAACTGTTGACGCGTAGTAAAATGCATGGAAAAATAGATAAATGTGAGGATGTCTTCACTACAACATTGAGCTTGACCGCAAGGGCAACCCCAACCAACGTAAAGCTTTGCGATTATGCTACACACACTTGTGCCTAATTCTAGGACACATGCGATGTATATGCGATAGTGTCAAGAAGCCTATTTCTAAGCATCCATATCCCGCTCATGTGCTTTCACACATAAGCGTGATAACCACATACCACCATATCCTACTTCTGGACGCATGCAATATCCTATCCGTCGGGTGCATACGCTGTGTAATAGCAAACAGAGCTTATCTTTAAGTTCCCCATTCCCCATTCTTGCTTATGCGATCCAATCTTCTCTCTCGAGTCTTAGATTTGGGTTTTAGACTACTTTCCCAAGTATGCCTAAATGATGAATGATACGCTCATAGGATAAGGTAATCGCATAAACCTGGCTGACATAAGATTATTCCTATCTCTAGTGAACACTTGCTTACATTGCTTAATGTGACTAACCACTTACCCTCCCGAGCAGTTGGTTGATGCTGATTATACTCATAGACAAGCATTGCGTCCGCTTATAGACAAGCATTGCTACAACTTCACACTAAGCAAATAAGGTTTTCTTGCAACACTCACGCAATGCACACCTTCTGGTGGTTTGCTACATGCTTCATATTCCTATGCCACATGATTAAGTATGTGATGATGGGAAATTAGACATCAAATATTCGACAACTAAAATCCCTTAGACGCAATATACGATGCACGTTCTTAAGATATACGTTGATAGTCATGTGTCAATGGTCATGTAATGGAATGGATATGCATTAATAAATGTATGCGATGACCATGCGTCCTGTCACAAGTTTTCTTGCACTCATGCCAAGTATAACGCGAGCGCAAGTTTCTCGAATGATTCGAGGTTGAACACGGGGACTTGTAGCTAAATGAATACGATAATGTGCATGTGGCAATTTAAATAAAAGAATGGATGGGAAGGTTGCTAAACTAACTCTACTTCTACTCCTAGCTAACAGACAATGCAATGAGAATATACATGAGAGGTAGAGACACAAAAACGCTTGACATGAAGCAAATGAATGGGAAAATAGATAAAAGGTGGAGATGATTTCATTGCAACCCTTAAGAGTGACCGCAAGGGTAACCTTATTCAACATAAGCCATGCAATCATGCTACACACACGTGAACCTAACTCTATGACGTATGCGGTGGATCTGCGATAATGCCGAGAAGCCTATGCCTGCCTAGACCTCCATAACTCGCTCACTAGCTCTCGCTGCATGAACGTGCTAGCTGCATACCACCTTATCCCACTTCTTGGACGCATGCAATATCCTATCTGTAGGGCGCATACGCTGTGTGATAGCAAAAAAAGCTTATCTCCAAGTTCCCCATTTTTACCTATGCATTCCAATTCGCTCTCCTGAGTCTTAGATCTGGTTTTTAGACTACTCTCCCAAGTATGCCAAAATGGTGAATGAAGCGCTCATAGGGCAAGGTAACCGCATGGACTCTACTGACCTAAGATTGTTCCTATCTCTAATGAACAATGCATACACTGCTTAATGCAACCAACCACTTACCCTCTCAGGCAGTTGGTTGTTGCTGACTTTACTCATAGACAAGCAATGCATTAGCCTATAGACAGGCGTTGCCGCAGCTACACACTAAGCAAATAAGGTTACTCACACACTCATGCAACGTGCACTTCTTGGTGGGTTGCTACATGTTTCATATCCCTAATCCACATGACTAAGTATGCGATACCATAGCAATCTCACTAAGTGTTGCAATGAAAGTAAGAATGCTAAGCAAAGAAGATGAAGATGGAATCGAAGGAAACAGAGAAATGCATTGAAAACAAATTGTATTAATTCCTTAATCACAAAATGTCATACAACACAATATAAGAAAGGAAAGGAAAATGTAATGACCGGCTGGAAGCAAAGACTTACTTCCAGCGGATGTGCGTCAAGGCTGCCGGTGGTGCCATGGATGGGCAGTAGAGTTGACTCTCTCGAGATTTAGCTCTGGTCGAAGGCTCCGATCATCACTCGGAATGGATAAAGGTGGTGAAGAACTCTCAGGCGTCTTCTCATGCATTTTGTCTGGATCGCAGGGAAAACCTTGGGTTGCAGTGATAATCCTCGGACAATTTGGAATTTTGCTCATCGGCTTCTATTTATAGAGCTTGGATCGTTGACAACATTAATGGACTGCTCTGAGTCTGACATTTGGTGTATTAGTCCTTTTCTGAACCTCTGTAGCTAACGACGTAGTAGGTGAAATGTCAACTTCATCTTTTGATTTTCCCAAGGTAGATGAGTTGATGCATTCATTCCACCAACCTTGTGTTGATCCCTTTATCATGCATTATCGTGTAGCTGTAATCATTCGGTGACCGCATTCGCTTAATACCGTAACTCTACACGATGACCGCAATCGCTTGACGAGTGCAACTCCCATGCGATGGACGCATGCGGCTGATTACCACAACATCCATGCGTTGATCAACGCATTCGCCTTTGCGATGGATAGTTTCTCCACATGCGGTCGTCTATGCGGTGGTCCGATTTTCGCATTTGCATCCACTTCTGCATTAGCTAAAAAAATAGAACATTGAATGTATAATAACGCATAATAACGGATTAGCCGAGATTCATCATGCTGAACGACGTAAGCTCGTGAATTTCTAGCATAATTGTCACATATTCTGCCTAACAACCTTCATAATTCTAATAAAAGGCCTAAGATGATATGCATTTCTGCATGTCATCAGTATGCGATACTCTAACAATCTTACTAAGTGCTACAATGAAAGTTAAGGATACTAAGTAAATGAAGATGGAGATGGAATTGAAGGAAATATAGAAATGCATTGATCACAAAATGTAGTAATTCCTTAAGCCAAAATGTAATACAATACAATATAAGGAAAGAAGGGAAATGGAAAGGCTAGCTGGAAGCAATGTCTTGCTTCCAGCAGATGTGTATCAAGGCTGTCGGTGGTGCCATGGAAGAGCGATGGAGCAGACTCTCTCAAGCTCTAACTCCGGCGAAGGCTCTAGTCGTCACTCGGAATGGATGAAGGATATGAAGAACTCTCAAGCTTTCATTTCACGCTTTAGTCTGGATCACAAGAATCCACCCTAAGGCAGGGAACCTCAGGCAAAAAACCTTGGATAAATTGAAATTCTGCTCAATGGCTTCTATTTATAGAGCTTGATCGCCGACAACATTAATGGACCTACTCTGAATCTGACACTCGCGACGCGATGGTCCTTTTCTGAATTTCTACTACTAACGGCGTTGTAGGTAAAATGTCAACATCATCATTTGATTCTCCCGAGGTATGCATTCATGCTTGCATTTCATCAACCTTGCGTTCATCCCTCTACTATGGTTATCATTATGTAGCCGCAATCTTCTTGCGATGACTGCATTCGCTCGATGGCCGCAACTTCTTTGCGATGACTGCATTCGCTTGACGACCGCAACTTCTATACGATGGACGCATGCGGTTGATTGTCGCCACATCCATGCATCGAACTATGAGTTCGCTTTTGCGATGGAGAGATTCCCTGCATGCGGTTGTCTTTGCGATAGCCCGACTTCTGTGTATGCGCTCGCTTCCTACGTTAGCTAGAAAGATAGACAATTGAACGCATAATAACGCATAATAGTGGGTTAGCTGAAATTCTTGATGTTAATCGACACAAACTTGTTTTCTCATGAATTCCAAATATATTCGCCACATATTTCTCTTAACAGCCCTCATAATTCTAAATAAAAGGCCTAAGATGACGTGTATTTCTGCTCGTCATCATAGGGATAAGTAGATAGATTGCTCCCTTAAAGGTTGATTTCGGGTCTTGAACATAGTGGCCAAAACTTCTCTTTGGAAGAGAGGGCTTAGTCATAGTAGGACTATGACTTATGTTCATTAGAGGGATTGGCGGTACTTAAGAAGTTAGATGTAACTATAGAGGCATAATGGTTATTGGCCCAACTGTACTTACGAGTGATCTTTGAAGGATTATCGCGCTGTTTATTGGTTGATATGGACATAAAATATATCTGTAGTAAGGAGAGTGCAACTGTCAGTCTTTAGTGGAGTGCCTGGAAGTTAACGGATGGTGGATCCCGTGACTAAAGAGTTTTGTTAGTTATTCACATATTGTTGGAGCTTCAAGCTACAAGTCCATAAGGTCCCCTTAGTAGCTCAATAGATTTAGTTGAGGATCAGTTCTTGGTGTTGATTTGAAATGTTCAAATTGACAAGAGGTAATTCGATTATAAATTATATGATCAGTATGATGTATGAGATACATCTAGTGGAGGATTACTATAAATGAGATTTACATTAAGTACCATGGAATAGAAAAAGAGCTATGGTTTATATGTTTCATGAGATGAAATATTAAAACTATAGGTTATAAATATAGTATGATAAGTTAGTTATCATTTATATTTATAATAATATTAATTATTGAAAATTTAACTCTTTTTCTCTAATAACCAATTGAGTGGGAGGTTATTGGTAGTTTCATGGTAACCGTGAGATAAAAGGAAAAATGTTTTCCTAAATTTAGTAGTTGTTATGAGAGTTGCTATTCTCAGAAACTCACTCACAGTTTACTGTCAAGTGAATAGGATTCACTAAACGATAGCTAAAGAGAGACTAAATGATCGTGGAGTGACACTACAAGATAGTTCATTCAGCTAGTCGTCTTCTAAACGATCGTGATGCATTTGCTAAACGATTGGGCATTCGTCTATACGATAGACTTTTGTCATCTTCCACTTGCTCAATCGTTTACACGATTGTTATTCCTTCGGTCTCTTCCTCTAACCAAGCCACACAGAGCCAACACTTCTGGATTCTCACACCGAGAATATCAAGGTAGCCATTGTGGTGGTATATTACTTAACTCGACTGAGGTCGAGGTTTTTGGAGGCCATTCATTGTGTTCATGGTGTTCGTTTGATGGTGGTTGATTGATCGTGCTATGTTGCGGTCATTGTGTTCGAGCGTTCGTGTGTTGCAGCCTTGGAGATAGAACGAGAGTTCGTGATCGAGGAAATTTGAAGATGAGTCTTCAAAGATATGTATTTCTTTCCCTTGATCTTATCTAAAGCATATTGTAATTTCGTATTGTGTATGTCCGATTAGTTTCCGTTTCTTGTTTGTAATTCTTTATGTTCAATTTTGAATGAAATTTGGAACGATCATTCCGCTACTCATGGAAATCCTTATGTTTGATTTCCTACAATTGGTATCAGAGCCAGATTGTTCTGATATTCCAAATTTCACTTCTGTTTTGAACTTCTTTTACAGTTGTGGTGGGTTTTCTGCATTGCGTTTAAGTGTTAAATGTGTTTGTGGATGGCGTTGATGAATGTTTATGGGTTAATTGCCCCTGTTTAAAGCTTTCTTTCAATTATAATGTGTTAATTTGTAAGAGCCCTTGTGTTTTTGGGCATAATGAACAAGCAATCGAGTATGTAATTCAAAGTGTTTGAGTTCGTGAGTTGTTCGTGATGAAGTTTCGAAGCATGGAGATGTGGTTCTCAGCGAGGAAGAAGACCAAGAGTTCGTTGTGTCATATGGCCTCAGGTAAACGATCGTGTAGATTTTTCTATGCGATCGTGTAGTATTTACTAAACGATCGTTTAGCTAATGCTAAATGATGGGGTAAAGTGTTTGCTCTATCGTGTAGTGTTGGTTGCCCGATCGCGTAGATGCTGGAGGTAAACGATCGAGTAGGAGAATTCGATGCTCATCGTTTAATAATAGACGTGCGCACTAAACGATTGTGTAGTTAGCATGCCTCATTGCATAGTCATTGATTACACGACCACGTGGTATACGATACTTAGGCGCTCGCTCAGCGATCGTTCAGACGATTGTGCTTCACCGCATCATTGTCGTTTAGACGATTGTTTAAGGTTTGTGTTGTGCGTTGTGTATTGCACGATCGCATACCTCATGCTTCATCGCATAGTAAAAGGTACACGATCGTTGCTAAATGATTGTTTAGCTCTGGAAGCATTGGTAAACGATTGAGTTAAGTGTTTACTCTTTTGTGTAGACGATAGCTTGGGTTTTTGGTACACGATCAGTGGAAATGTGGACTTCAACCAGACGGTTGAAGACCCAATTCGCCTATTTGAAACGGTGAATTTTTGCATTTGTAATAATTAGCTTTTGGTTTTGAAGATTTGAGGCTAATTATCCCAGTTCATTGATTTTTGTTTAATATACATGAGATGTATGTGATTTATATGGCATAATGTATGACATATAGATTTGAAACCAACCTTAAGTTATGCAATTATTCATGCATCATGTATTATAAGTGTTATAATATGGCATGATGAAATTACAAGATAGCATGCACATGCATCATGAAATATAAGGGTTATATTTATGCATGCAGTAAGCATATTCATGCATCATGTTTATATTATAAGTGTTATAGTATAAGGGTGAATTGAAACATGTTTTGCTTGGTTCGTTGCTTGTTTGTATAAGAGTTATATAACAAGTAGCAATGAATAAACAAGACATGAAACATGACACTTGGGCTGTTTATAAGCGTTATGAATATCTTGCATGTGTTTACTTTGCGTTGTGGATGGCTTTGGTTGTTTCTGTAATAAGCGTTATAATAGAAATTAGAATTAAAATCGATAAGAAAGAGTTGCATGCGGACTTAGGCAAACTCATGTTTTAAAATTGGATTGAGATAGACCTAAGTTCAAGGTTCTAATGGGATTAGCAACCTAGTTTAATTTTTTTAAATTGGTTTAATAGGATTAAATTGATTGGTATAAAAGATTAAAATTGTATTAAATCTATCTATAAGGGACCTTTTGTCTAAAGCAGGTTCTGTCTAGGCTGGGGTACTTAATGTAAACCCCGTACTCCATTTTTCCTACATAAGTGAGTAACAAGCGTGTTAAGTAAAATTATGAAAGGAGGTAAAGAAAGTAGGCAGATGGAGGAAGAAAATTCTAAGTATTAGAAATACTTAGTCAAGGGTGAGTTTTAGATAATATAACAAGTGAAAATTAGCTAAGTATGGAAGCAAAGTGTAGGCATGCGTTGATGAAGAACTGTGGACGCATGGAGTTGCGTGTGTAGCAACCAAGGCTTTAGAGGTTAAGTGTTGAAGGCAAGGGTAAACTATGCATTGGTACTAAGGATAAACGCATAGGTTGGAAGGCATGATGCATTGATAAGGCTTGTGACACCCTCAAGTGTGTGCAAGCAAAGGCGCTGGACGATAGTGTAGCAGATGAGCGGCACTACATGATTGGGTATGCGATCGTCTCGTAAGTGAACGACACCACACGATGAGGTAGGCGATCGTGTAGATGAGTGCTGGGTGTAACGGTCATGCTTGTCCAGGGCCTGTTGCCCATGGCCGCATGCCCAATCCAACCCCCTTCTAGCTTACTTTCATATCCTGTATTGTATTAGTTTAGTTAGCTTGCTTTCTTTAAATTTTCATTGTAAGTACCACTCGCCCTTTTGCATATGCAAGGGCGCCAGTTGGCTTTTTGTTCAGAATTCACTATATGGGGATAAGACTAACCATCACTTCCTCATACCCGGAGTAGTACTCTATAAAGCCGTTGTTGTTGCTTATTGCTTTCTAGTCTACTACAATCTTTCTTTCTTTATACACACTCTCAAATCTTCTTACGAAAACCTTTTCTCTAAACCCGTTTTCTAAAACCATTTTCCCTAAAACGGGGTTGGAGGTTGCAAGAGGCACTCGGTGTGCCATCGGCAGTCCGTATTCGAGTTGGCTGGCTTGTTCGTGCGCGGGAACAAGTGCCGCACAATCGCTAAGAGAAGCTTTCGAAAGAGCGATTGTGACACTGGGCGATCGTGTAGTAATTGCGCGGAGGTAAACGATACTCGCAGTAGCTAAGCGATAGGCTATGTGCGAGATCGTTGAGAGTGAGATCATTTGCTAAACGATTGAGCTAGACGATAGGCACTAGGCTCTAGACGATACGAAGGATCTCGCTAAACGATAGCGCTATACGTTGGACGATAGCATTAAGCGATGGGGCGTTGGCACTGCACGATTGGCATCAACACTAGACGATGAGTTGCATGACAAGTGCTAGACGATGGACGTTGAATGCTAGATGATAGACGTCAAATGCTAGATGATAGATGTTGAATGCTAGACGATAGACATTGAATGCTAGACGATAGACGCTGGAAGCTAGACGATAGACACTGGGCATTAGACAATGAAGTATGCAATGCATGCTAAATTTATATTATGAGGCGAAGGCCTAACGTGGGTTATGAAGGAAGGGAAGGAAAAATAAATTAATTAAAGAAACTTACTAATGGGAATTGGCCGGAAGCACTAAGTGCTGGATGAGGTGGCAGTTTAACCCTTGAACAGGGGAGGCGGATGGAAGTATAAAAAGGAGAGGAACTTTAGAAGCTCGGTTTTATAAAATAACTTGAGCAAATTAAGTGAGATTGGTGCTGTTCGAAAGCTATGAGAATCTAGTTTTTGAGGTTGTTTTTTTCGGAGAAAGATCTCACACGGAGAATAAGCAAAAAGTGAAGAATTTGCAGAAGGGACAGATTCTCAGATTAATCAGGGCCCAAAGTGAAGATTGGAAGCTCTAAGCCAAATTACAAGGAATTTGGAGCCGATATTTTAAGGTAAAAAAGTTAATTCAATTCTAAACAAGTTTGTAGAAGAAAGTTTCTTAAAAAGAATTCTGAATTTTGAGTTCTGAATTTTTGAAGTTGGAATAGGGAATTGGTGTGTAAGCAGGCAACTGCTTGGGAAGATTAAGCAGGCAGCTCACCATAGTGAGCGAGAGCAAATGAGAGATAAGAAAATGAGCAAGAGTGAGCGAGAGATAAGAAAATAAGTGAGAGCGAGAAGTGAGTAAAGGAAGAGGAGGATCTCACTAAGGATGCAAATCTTGCTGGAAAGTTACAAATCTCGCTGGAAAATTACAAATCTCGCTGGAAGTGGTAAGTCTCGTTGATGAGGATGATTTTGCTCATGATAATCATCTGACTATTAATGTTGTTTTGTTAGTGGAAGTTTCATTAGTAAGCGAGCTACCTGAAACATTTTGCTGAGAATTCTAAGGAATCTAACTGGGGATTATGTCCTTTCAGGCCAAGAAGAGCTAGGAGAGGCATATAAACCGTTTAAGAGCCCCGACGAGCTGTGAGTGACTAATGTTTCTAAATGATAAAGTATATGCTTTGCAAAATATTCTCATGCTAAGTTTTATGTGATTGCAAGCAACTTATTTCTATGATTGAAAGCATGACCATTGCATGATGTTTACTAATGTATGAGTTTTCCAAGTATGTTTTCCATGTCTAACGCATCCTAATGGTTTTTACAAGCTAGCTCAACATGATTTAAGCCAACTTACTTTACAAAGTATGAAGCATGTGTTAGGATTATAGCTAAGGTTGAATGAAGCTTGAGGTATTATGTTTTAAATACCTAAGGTTGTCAAAGTATATGCGTTGGTATTCCTAAACACAACAGAAAAGGATACTGAAGGTAGGGAAGGTATCCTCAAGAGCTTTCTATGCTATATTTGAAAACTATTATTTTTAATGCTCTTCTAGAACTTGATAGCTTAAGTGCATCGGATACTGAAGGTAAGGAAGGTATCTGGGTAAATGTACCTAAGGTGTTGACGGTACTTAGAAAACTCCATGTGCACGTAGGTAGTTCTGAATGAGAGGCTGAAATATGGGTGTCCTAGGCCATATACCAGTATAGGGAGGCCGAATGGGTCTCTTGGCCGGTAATAGACGTTGGAAGCTAGAGCGATGTATGCTCGTTCTCAACTAGGGAATAATGATGTTTAATGGTTTTTAAGATTAGTTATCAATGTTTATGTTTAGAGGAAGGTTCTTGAGATGCCCATCGATATATTTAAAGAGATCGACGTAGGGGTCTCTCCTAGCTATAGTTCAATATGAAGAGATTGAAGTAGGGGTCTCATTTGGCCATGGCTTGGCATTGGGAATTAGAGCGATGGATGTTCATTCTCAACTAAGATTCAAGTTTCAGATACAATGGTTTTAAAGGTTTTATATACACGTTGCTTGGCATGTTTTAGTTCTAGTATTATGTTTTCGAACTTTTAGTTTAAGCATGAGATTTATGTTTTTATTAAGTCACTCACTGGGCTTCTAGCTCATGTTTTCAAATGTTTTCCTTTCAGGTAGCGATCAGTTCCCAAAAGACTTTTCTGTTGCTACTCTGTCACTCAAAGAAATAGGTTGAAGGAAACATAATTGAAGACCTGTACTAGTTAGTACACATGTGTCTGTCTAGTGACTAGTATTCTAGATGGGGCTCACTAGGTTGTAATATTCATGTATGAACAATGCTGCAAAACCCTGTAATGTAAATGTGTTAAGTTTTGAGTTAATATGTTTGTATATTGATGATATGTATATTTAGGGTTTGAGCAAAATTTAACAGGTTAGATAGGTAGTAAGTGCCAGCAAAAAGGGTTGGTAACTACTGCAGTCACCATTCCATCCAAGTTAAGAGGGTAATCTGGAGCGGAGTGTGACACTTAAGTTGACGAAAATGGAACACCCCTACCTGGAAAGGTGAATTAGATAGTTTTTCTACAAGCATGCGATAGTTGATCAAGACTCCATTAAAGAGTTTAATGGATGACGATCAAAAGTTGTTTCAACTATCTAAGGTAAAAGTTACTCTTGGGCAAACCTAAAAAGTCACTTAGTTAAAATTCTTAGCCGTGTTTTTTTCTAAGTAAACTAAACCCTAGGTTATAAAATACTCAATGGGAGGAAGAGATGTATCTGATATGTCAATGATTCCACTCACGTTTCTCTCTGAATGTTCACGCCATGAGATTCATGCTTGTCTCGTGGTGCCCTGGGAGCATCCCCCTTAGGATGGTATTTGCATGAGTCAATATCAAGGTGGACAGAAAGAGTGTTTATAGTAAGTGGGTGAAGGGTGTGTGTCAACATGTCCTACAATCTCTATCATTGGTTCGCACTGTGAGATCATTCTGTACTCCCTCATGGCGCCCTGGGAGCATCCCCCTACGGATGAGTTTTGTGCAGTTGGTCAATATCAAGGTGAACTCCAGAAATGGATAGGGTCACTTTAATTTTGCCCCAATCGAATTTTTTCCCTTTCAATTAGCTGCTTGGGGTGAAACTTTTGGGCCTAAAATGACGGGTCACAGTTAAGGGAAATTTTTAAGTAAGCTAATGATTTCTTGACTAAATCATTGATGGCTAGTCGTTATAGGAGCAAGAGTTTTTCTGGTATTAATGACTGGTTGAGAATGTCTCAATTCAGAGGAGGGATAAATTGACCACGATTTGGCGACTTTTGTCCTAAACCTTTGGAGTGTCATTGCGAAACTAGATGTCACACGGGGTTCATGTTAGTTTTGCTAAACCGTATTGGATGTTGTATGTTTTTTCAATAGGTGTTTGCTTAAAACCCAACGTAGGTCAATGTGTTTTTGTTTTCAGCAACATATTTGGTTTTTTGTTTAATGCCTCTAGTTTGACCGATTACATACAATGGAAAGAGTCTTGTAAAATGTATTTCGTGCTAAACAACCTCGAGTTTTTCATGGTTAAGGAATGTCCTCAAGTCCCGACCTTTGATGCTCCATGAAGTGTTTGTAATGCATATGAGATGTAGATGAAGGCTAATTCATTTGCCCGACTTCACATATTGGCTAGCATACTTGATGCTTTGGCCAAAAGGGTACGTGCGATCATGAACTTGTTGCAAGAGTTGTTTGAACGCCAGTTCTTAGTTTTCGAGCACAAAGGGATGGATGAAAATACTGGTAGTGTCAGTTCCTAAGTTAAACTCCAGGAAGAGAAAGCGAGTGTTGCTGATTCTGTTGAGGTTCATAGACAAGAAGTGTTCTCTAACATTGAACTTGGAGCTTATTTAGGTTCTGATACTTATCCCACTACTCTCCAAAAAAGGAGGATGTCTAAAAACAGTAAATATGATTTATTGGTCTTGGAGACATTTTTGGTAGAGAATGATGATTCTGTTTGGATCCTTGATTCGGGTGCTACCAATCATGTTAGTTCCTCTTACCAAGGATTTAGTTCTTGGCAAATGTTGCCACAGGGACAGTTGACTCTTCGAGTCGGTACTGGTGAGGTTGTTTCAGCTATTGCTGTAGGCAGGCCAAAGTTATTTCTGGACAAGAAACATTATCTATTACTGGATAATGTTTTTATAGTTCCTCATTTCAAGAGGAACTTAATCTCGGTTTCTTGTCTCACTAAACAAGGTTATACCGTCTCCTTTTCTGAGAGTAAAGTGTTTATTTTCAAGAACGGAATGGAGATTGATTTTTGTTCAATGGAGAATAATTTATATGTACTAAGGCCAATAGTCATAAAAGCCTTGCTAAATACTGAAATGTTCAGTACGACAACAACAGCTAAAAGACCTAAGCTTTCTCCTAAGGAAAACACCCATCTTTGGCATCTAAGATTAGGTCATATCAACCTCAATAGGATTGAACAGTTGGTGAAAAGTGGACTTCTAAAGAGTTTAGAAGAAAACTTCTTGCCGGTGTGTGAATCATGCCTGGAAGGCAAGATGACCAAACAATCTTTTACTGGAAAAGGTTACAGAGCCAAGGAAGTCTTGTAGCTTGTGCATTCAGACCTCTATGGTCCGATGAGTGTTAGGGCTCAAGGTGGGTATGAATATTTCATCTCTTTCATAGATGATTATTCAAGGTACGAGTATCTCTACCTAATGCAACGTAAATCTGAAGCCCTTGACAAGTTCAAGGAGTATAAGGCTGAAGTTGAAAACTTGTTAGGTAAGAAAATAAAAACACTACGATCTGATCATGGTGGAGAGTATATGGACCTCAAATTCCAGAATTATATAACAGAACATGGAATTACGTCCCAACTCTTGGCCCTAGGTGCACCTCAACAAAATGGTGTAATTGAAAGGAAAAACAGAACTTTGTTGGACATGGTTCGGTCTATGATGAGTTATATGCTCATATTCCAGACTTCTTTTGGGGTCTTGCAGTGGAGACTGCATGTTACATTCTAAACAACTTTCCCTCGAAAAGTGTTTCTAAAACACCGTTTGAGTTGTGGAGAGACCATAAAGATAGTTTACGCCACTTCAAGATTTGGGGGTGTCTGGCCCACGTGCTTATGACTAACCCGAAGAAGTTGGAACCACATTCGAAAGTTTGCCTTTTTATAGGTTACCCAGGGAAACGAGGGGTGGATACTTCTATGATCTGATTGAGAATAGAATGTTTGTTTCTGAAAATGCTATCTTCTTGAAAGAAGACCACATAGAGATCATAAACCACAAAGTAAGCTTGTTTTATGTGAGACTTCTAGTGAGACTAAGACTACTGAGGGTTCAACAAGAGTTGTTAAATAGACTGATAGATCAACAAAAGTTGTTGAAGTTGGTACATCTAGTCAACGAGCTCAAGCGTTGAGATTGCCTCGACGTAGTAGGAGGGTTATGAACCTGCCAGATCACTAAATGGGTTTGACTGAAGCCAAGAACATCATTTTTAATGACAGGGTCGAGGATCCATTATCTTTTAAGCAAGCAATGGAGGATGTTGATACTTGGGTTGATGCCCTAAAGTCTCGTGTCCTGTAGTTTGTACTAGCGCTTGTGTTGTATAATATATGATATTTACTTCACATCTTGCTTTTGCTCTGTTGTATGTTTTATTTGCTTTACCCCAAACCAATAGACATAAAATCCCTAGTTATCTGTATGCCACTTAAGCATGTATGTGGTGACATACAAGTGGATCATGTCTTGAGTGATAACCAAAATTGTCTGTAGTATATGGGTGTAGGAGGGAAACCTTATCCTGGTAATGCTACGGATGCGACCCGCTTTATGGAATGGTCATAAGTGTTGTGACTTGTCACAGATGGTCTGATCCTGATCATTCGTGTAGGAGACATGCGAGCGGGCACGTCCTATACAAAGAGTTTGTATAGGACCTGACCACGAGGGGTTTACGTCTCGATATGTAACACCGTTCATGATAGAGACTTCACTTCACTAGGATGACCATAGGTAACATGACCTCAATCTTGAGTGAGTTGGGAACTCCTACCATTGAGAGCTTTGATTTGTATGGGTGCGAGTGGCTAGGTCGCCAATTCAAACCTACCATTTAGGGGATTCATCTGATTTGGGAGCTAGAAATTCAGCTACACAAGAAGGAATTCACTCCTTCCTCGAGGTAGGGGCAAGCAGATAGATAGTCCCTTAAGGGTTGATTCCAGGGCTTGAATGATTTGGCGCCACACACCTTCTCTTGGCCTGAGTGGTGTTCACACATAATTGTACTATGTTGTATTGTTCATTAGAGGAATCGAATCAATGGTACTTAAGGAGTGAGATTTAACTACAGGGGAAAAATCGTAAATTGGCCTAGCTGTACTTACGAGCATCTGTGAAGGGTCATCGTACTCATGATTGGTTATATCCAATAGAAACAGAAATATATCTGTGGTAAGCAGAGTTTAGCTATTGGTCTTTAATGGAATGCCTGGCAATTAACGAATGGTGGATCTCGTGGCTAAAGAGTTTAGTTAGCTATTCACGTACCGCTAGAGTGTCAAGCCACAGGTTTATTAGGTCCCCTAGGTAGCTTGGATAAAGTCGAGAATTAGTGTTTGGGTCAGTTTGAAATGTTCAAATTGACAAGAGGGAGTTCGATTATATATGATATAATTGAATTGGTTAATTATATATGATATAATTGGCTAAATGTATAAGATACATTATTTTGGAGAAAATTATATATAAATATGATTTATATCAAGGGGAGGAGAAATTACTATAGTAGATATATGATATCAAACTATAGGGTAAGAATATAATATGATTATATTAATTTATTATTAAATTGGTTAATTATGAGATAATTGGCCAAATTATTCTCCTCAATCGTGCTTTAGTGGGAGCAACTATGTTCGGTTATGGTAACTGAAGAATAAAATGAAAATTGTTTGATTTGAAAAAAAGTTCGAAAAAATCGCAACCGATGTGAAAATGTATCGGTCGCCTAGCTTGAGAACCTATACGATAGAGTCTCATCATCTAAACGATTACACACCTCACGTCTAAATGATCACACGTCTTTCCCTAAACGATCGCCTAGTAAGACCTACACGATCGTGTAACTTTGTCTAAATGATAAGCATCCTTGCTATACGATATCTGTCTCTCCCACTTGCTTATCGTCTACACGATCAACCTTTCCTCCTACCTCTACCAAATTCACCAAAGACCACACTTTGGATTCTCACTTCGAGAATACCAAGGGTTCTAATTGGTGGTGTCGTCCCCACTGCTTGCTTGTTCGTGCTTATCTATGTTGCTGCCATTCGTGTAGATGATCATGCTACAGTAGTCGACTAATTTGCTGGGCGATAGAGTTCGTAGAGGTTCTTCCATTGCGTTGAGTTCAAGTTTCAAGGAGAGTCTTCAACTGGTTTGAGTACTCATTCCTTTGTATTTTATTTATCAAAGCATGCTGTTAATTAGTGTTAATTTGCATAACTATCTGTTAGAATGTATGTGTTGTATTTCAGTCACGACGAAATCGGAAAGATCCGATCGCGCTCATGGATGCTCTTTGTTAACAATTCCTTCAGTTGACAAGGATGAATAGATTAAGGCCATGAACCAGGAGATGAAGTCTATGTACTTCAGTCAAGTCTGGGAGCTTGTGGATCAACCTGATAGGGTAAAACCTATAGGGTGTAAGTGGATCTACAAATCAAAATGAGGTGTAGATGGAAATGTTCAAACCTTTAAGACTAGACTCATGGAAAAGGGTTATACCCAAGTTGAGGGAGTGGACTATGAGGAAGCTTTCTCACCTGTTGTCATGCTTAAGTCTATCAGGATACTCCTGTTCTTAGCCACGTTTTATGATTATGAGATATGGCAAATGGACGTCAAGATTGCCTTTCTTATTGGTATTCTTGAAGAGACTATCTACATGGCTCAACTAGAGGGGGTTCATAGTTCCAGATCAAGAGTAAAGAGTTTGCAAGCTTAATAGGTCCATTTATGGGTTGAAACAAGCGTCTAGATCATAGAACATTAGATTTGACAGTACGGTCAAATCATTTGGCTTTGATCAGAACGTTGATGAGCCTTGTGTTTACAAGTAAATCGTCAATAGCTCGATCATGACATGCAGAAATGCATGTCATCTTAGGCTTTTTACTTAGAATTATGAAGGTTGTTAGGCAGAATATGCGTCGATCATGATAGAAGTTCATGAGAATATGAGTTTGCGTCGATCAGCATGTCGAATCTCAACTAACCTGTTATTTTGTGTTAATTATGCATTCAATGTTCTATCTTTGTAGCCAATGCAAGAAATGAAGCAAACACGGAAACCGGACCACCACATAGACGACCGCATGCGGAGAAACTCTCCATCACAAAGGCAAACACATCGATCAATGCATGGATGTTGCGGTAATAAGTCGTATGCGTCCATCGCATAGAGTTGCGCTCGTCAAGCGATTGCGGTCATCATGTAGAGTTGTGGCATCAAGCGAATGCACTCATTGAATGATGATGGCTATGCGACAATACAAACTAATGGGATGAACACAAGGTAGGTGGAATGAACGCATCAATGCATCTACCTCGAGAAAATCCAAAGATGATGTTGACATTTCACCTACCACGCCGTTAGTGGCAAAGGTTCAGAAAGGACGAACGCGCCGAACGTCAGACTTAGTGCAGTCCAATTAATGCTGTTGGCGATCCAAGCACTATAAATAGAAGCCGATGAGCTGAAATTCATTTTATCTAGGGTTTATCCCTGCGATCTAGACAACTACGTGAGAAGACGCTTGAGAGTTCTTCACCTCCTTCATCCATTCCGAGTGATGACCGGAGCTAGATCTCGAGAGAGTCAGTTTCTCCACCCATCCATGGCACCACTGGTAGCCTTGATGCACATCCGCTAGAAGCAAGTCTTTGCTTTCAGCCGGTTTTCCTTTCTTTTTTCATAGTGTATTGGATGACATTTTGTGATTAAGGAATTAATGCAAGTTGTTTTCAAATCAGTTCTCTGTTTCCTTCGACTCCATCTCCATCTTCTTTACTTAGCATCTTTACTTTCATTGCAACACTTAGTGGGATTGCTTGGGTATCACATACTTAGTCATGTGGATTAAGAACATGAAGCATGTAGCAACCCACCGAGAGGGTAAGTGGTAAGTGGTTGGTCGCATTAAGCAAGGTATGCATTGTTCACTAGGGATAGGAACAGTCTTAGGTCAGCAAAGTTCATATGGTTACCTTGTCCTATGAGCACTTCATTCATCATTTAGGCATACTTGAGAGAGTAGTCTAAAACACAAATCTAAGACTCGGGAGAGCGGATTGGAATGCATAGGCAAGAATGGGGACTTTAGAGATAAGCTCTATTTGCTTCACACAGCATATGCACCCTACAAAGTGGATTTACATGCATCCAGGAAGTAGGATAAGGGGTTATACGGCAACCATGCTCATGTGGCGAGAGCTAGTGAGCTGGTTATGGAGGTCTAGGCAGGCATAGGCTTATCGACAATATCGTGGATACACCGCATACGTCTTAGAGCTAGGTTCACGTGTGTATAGCATGATTGCATGGCTTGCATTGACTAAGGTTGCCCTTGCGATCAATCTTAAGTATTGTAATGAAATCTTCTCCGCATTTTATCTATTTTCCCATACATTTATTTCATGTCAAGTGTTGTCGTATATCTACCTTTCATGCATATTCTCATTGCATTGTCTGTTTGTTAAGAGTAGGAGTAGGATTAACGTAGCAACCTCCCTTCCATTCTTTTATTTAAACCACCGCATGCACACCACCGCAAGCATATAGCTACAAGTCCCTATGTTCGACCTCGGATTACCCGAGAAAATTGCGTTCATGTTATACTTGGCGTGAATGCAAGAAAACTTGTGACAGGACGCATGGTCATCGCATACATTTGTTAACGCATTATCATTCCAACGCATGACCATCGATGCATGACTACCAACGCATATTTGAGGAACATGCATTGCATACCGCATCCAAGGGATTTTTAGTTGTTCAATAATTCGACTTCTAATTTCCCATCATCACTCGGTAGCTTTCCTAGTAATGTATGTGGATGATATCCTACTCATTAGGAATGATGTAGGGTTTCTGACTGACATTAAAAAGTGCCTAGCCATCTAGTTCCAAATGAAAGATTTGGGAGAGGCAAAGTACATTCTAGGGATCTAGATCATTTGGGATCGTAAGAACAAGAGGTTAGCCTTTTCTCATTGTACAGTGATCAAATGTTGATCACGTACAGAATGTAGGATTTTAAGAGGGGTTTATTACCCTTCAGGCTGGAATCGTTTTGTCTAAGGATCAATGTCCTAAGACACATAAAGAGGTTGAGGAGATGAGACGAATTCCCTATGCTTCAGCTGTTGGAAGCTTAATGTATGCATTTTTATGAACCAGAACTGACATTTGCTACGCAGTAGCGATTGTCAGTCGTTATCAGTCTATTCCAGGATTAGATCACTGAACAACGGTCAAGATGAACCTCAAGTATCTTCGGAGAATTATGGACTACATGCTCGTGTATGGAGATAAGGATTTGATCTTTACAGGCTACACAGACTCTAACTTTCAGACTGATAGAGATTCTCATAAATCGACATCAGAGTTAGTGTTCACTCTGAATGGAGGGGTGGCGAAGCATCAAGCAAGGATGCATCACTGATTCCCCAATGGAAGCCGAATACGTAGTCGCTTATGAATCAACTAAGAAGGCTGTTTGTCTGAGGAAATTCCTTACAGATTTGGAATTTTTTCCAAATATGGATTTTCGATCACTCTCTATTGTGATAACAACGAGGTTGTGGCAAATTCAAAAGAGCCTCGGAGTCATCATCGAGGCAAGCATATAGAGCGAAAATATCACTTGATTAGAGAGATTTTGCATCACGGTGATGTGATAGTCACGAAGATCGCGTTGGAGCATAACGTTGCTGATCCATTTACAAAGGCTCTCATGACTAAAGTGTTCGAGGGTCACTTGGAGAGTCTAGGTCAGTGGGACATAGGACATCTTACCTAGGGCAAGTGGGAGATGATACTGAGGTATTGAGTACACCCTAGTTTATTGTATATTGTACTTGTATTTATCTTGTATTGTACATTAGTCTCCCGAGGCATTAGAACAAGTGGGAGATTGTTGGGATTGGTGTCCTAATTCTCCCAGAGTCTCGTAGTTTGTAAACTATACACATTGTTATGAATAAAATAAGAGTTATTTTGTTTGGCATTTACTCATATCTAATAAACAAAGCTCCATGGTTATTGTATGTAAACTTAAGCATGTATATGAGATATACAAGTGGATCATGCCTTAAGTGATAACCTAAAAAGGTCAGTAGTATAAGGATTAAAGAGGGATACCTGATCTTGGTGACATTACGGGTATAGCCCGCTTTGTAGAGGTTTACAAGTATTATGAACTACTAAAAATGGTAGATCCTGACCATTCATGTGGAGACATGCAAGCGGGGGTGTCCTATACAAGAAGTATGTATAAGATCGGACCACAAGATGACTAGTCTCTTTATATAACACTGTTGATATTTGAGACTTACATCTCACCTAAATGACCATAGGTGACATTGTTGGGGTTGATGCCCTAAAGTCTCGTGTCCCGTAGTTTGTAAACAGATTGTACGAACGCTTGTGTTGTATAATATATGATATTTACTTCACATCTTGTTTTTTGCTCAGTTGCATGTTTTATTTGCTTTACCACAAACCGATAAACATAAAATCCTTGGTTATTTATATGTGACTCAAGCATATATGTGGTGACATACAAGTGGATCATGTCTTGAGTGACAACCAAAATGGTCTGTAGTATATGGATATAAGGGGGAAACCTTATCCTGGTAACGCTATGGATGCGACTCGCTTTATGGAATGGTCACAAGCGTTGTGACTTGTCACAGATGGTTTGATCCTGATCATTCGTGTTGGGAAAATGCGAGCGGAGGCATCCTATACAAAGAGCTTGTATAAGACCTGGCCACGAAGTGTTAACGTCTCATTATATAACACCGTTCATGACAAAGACTTCACTTCACTAGGATGACCATAGGTAACATGACCTTAATCCTGAGTGAGTTGGGAACTCCTGCCATTGAGGATGGTCCTTTGATTTGTATGGGTGCGAGTGGCCAGGTCGCTGATTCAAACTTATCATTTTAGGGATTCGTCTGATTTGGGAGTTGGGAACTCAGCTACACAAGATGGAATCCACTTCTTCCTCGAGGCAGGGGTAAGTAGATAGATAGCTCCCTTAAGGGCTGATTTTGGGGCTTGAACGATGTGGCGCCACACATCTTCTCTTGGCCCGAGAGGTGTTCACACATAGTTGGACTATGTTGTATTGTTCATTGGAGGAATCAGTGGTACTTAAGAAGTGAGATGTAGCTACAGGAGCAAAACAATAATTTGTCCCAACTGTACTTACGAGCATCTATGAAGGGTCATCGTACTCATGATTGGTTATATCCGATGGACATAGAAATATATTTGTGGTAAGAAGAGTTCAGCTATTGGTCTTTAGTAGAATGTCTGAAAGTTAATGGATGGTGGATCTCATGGCTAAAGAGTTTAGTCAGCTATTCACAAACCGTTGGAGCTTCAAGCCACAGATCCATTAGGTCCCCTAGGTAGCTTGAATAAAGTTGAAAATCAGTGTTTGGATTAATTTGAAATGTTCAAATTGACAAGAGGAAGTTCGATTGTATATGATATAATTGGACTAAATTATATATGATATAATTGGCTAATTGTATGAGATACATTATTTTGGAGGAAATTTGATATAAACATGATTTATATCAAGTAGAGTAGAAATTACTGTAGTAGATATATGATATCAAACTATAGGTTAAAAATATAATATGATTATATTTATTAATATTTTAATTGGTTAATTATATGATAATTAACCCAAAATCACGCTCGAACGTGCGTTAGTGGGGAACAACGTCGGTTATTGTAACCAATGAATAAAAATGAAATTTGTTTCATTTTGAATGGTTCGTTTGTTAGGAAAAAGATTGAAGGAGCGCGTTGGTGTGAAAACGTAATCGATTGCTTAAAATCGAGAGCCTATACGATAGTTGCTCAACGCCTAAATGATCGTCTACCTAGCGCCTAAACGATCACACACTAAGTCCTAAATGGTCGGTTAGCTTACCTAAACGATCGTTTGTGTGTCATGTTTACTAAACGATCACCTTCTGGTTTCTAAACAATCGTTCAGTAAAATCTACACGATCGTGTAGTTTCTCCTAAACGATAAGCATCTTGCTATACAATAGTTTCTTATTCCCTCCCACTTGCTTATCGCCGAATCGTGTTCCTCCTACGTCTACCAAATTCACCAAAGACCATGCTTTGGGCTCTCACTCCGAGAATACCTGGGGCTCTTTTCTGGTGGTGTCGTCCCTGCTGCGTTCGTGTTTTGCGGTTGTTCGTGCTGCTGTAGTCGACACATCTGCTGGGCGTTGGTTGATCGGGTAGAGGTCATCTGCTACGTTGAGTTCCAAGGTTTGAAAACCGTCTTCAACTGGTATGAGAACTCTTTCCCTTGTTTTTTCTTGTTCAAAGCATGTCGTTAATTATTGTTTGCATAACTGTGCGTTTGAATGTATCTGCTGTATTTCATTAACTGTAAAATTGGAGCGATCCGAATGCGCTCATGGAACTCTTCGTTAAGAGATCCTTCAGACATGACCTCAATCCTGAGTGTTTTGGAAACTCCTGCCTTTGAGGGCAGTTCTTTGATTAGTATGGGTAAGAGTAGCCAGATTGCCAACTTAACATGCCTACCTTTTTGGGGACTTGTCTGACTTGAGAGCTGGGAACTCAGTTACACAAGATGGAATTCACTCATTCCCCAAAGTAAGGGTAAGTAGATAGATTGCTCCCTTAAGGGCTGATTTCGGGTCTTGAACATAGTGGCCATAGCTTCTCTTTGGAAGAGAGGACTCAGTCATAGTAGGACAATGACTTATGTTCATTAGAGAATCAGTTGTGCTTAAGGAGTTAGATATAACTATAGGGGCATAACGGTTATTGGCCCAGCTGTAATTATGAGCGATCTATGAAGGGTTATCGCACAGTTGATTGGTTGATATGGACACAAAATATTATAGTAAGAAGAGTGCAACTGTCGGTCTTTAGTGGAGTGCTTGGTAGTTAACTGATGGTAGATCCCATGACTAAAGAGTTTAGTCAATTATTCATGTACTGTTGGAGCTTCAAGCTACAGGTTCATAAGGTCCCATTGGTAGCTCAATGAATACAAGTTGAGAATCAGTTCTTGGTGTTGATTTGAAATGTTTAAATTGACAAGAGGAAATTCGATTATATATGATATGATTGGTGTGATATATGAGATACATCAAGTGGAAGATTAATGTAAATGAGATTTACATTAAGTACCATGAAATAGAAAAAGAACTATGGTTTACATGTTTCATGAGATGAAATATTAAAACTATAGGTTATAAATATAATATGGTAGGTTTATTATCATATATATTTATAATAATATTAATTATTGGAAAATTATATCTTTTTCTCTAATAACCAATTAAGTGAGAGGTTATTGGTGGTTTCATGATAACCATGAGAGAAAAGGAAAAATGTTTTCCTAAATTTAGTAGTTGTTGTGAGAGTTGCTATTCTTGGAAACTCACTCACGGTTTGCTGTCAAGTGAATAGGATTCACTAAACGATAGCTGAAGAGATCATTGAGTGACACTACACGGTAGTTCACTCAACTGGTCGTCTTCTAAATGATCGTGGAGCATTTTCTAAACGATTGAGCATTTGTCTATACGATAGACGTTTGTTATCTCCCACTTGCTCAATCGTTTACACGATTGTTATTCCTCCGGTCTCTTCCTCTAACCAAGTCCACACAGAGCCCACATTTCTGGATTCTCACACCAAGAATACCAAGGTAGCATTGTGGTGTCTTACTCAACTCGACTGAGGTCGAGGTTTTTGGAGGCCATTCATTGTGTTCGCGGTGTTTGCTTGGCGGTGGCTGATTGATCGTGTTGTGTTATGGTCGCTGTGTTCGAGCATTCGTGTGTTGCAGTCTTGGAGATTGAACGAGCGTTCGTGATCGAAGGAATTTGAAGATGTGTCTTCAAAGGTATATATTTCTTTCCCTTAATCTAATCTAAAGCATACTGTAATTTCGTATTGTGCATGACCGATTAGTTTCCGTTTCTTGACTGTAATTCTTTATGTTCAATTTCAAATGAAATTTGGAACGATCATTCCACTACTCATGGAAATCCTTATGTCTGATTTCATTCAATTGGTATCAGAGCCAGGTTTTTCTGATATTCCAAATTTTACTTCTGTTTTGAACTTCTTTCATAGTCGTGGTGCATTTTCTGCATTGAGCTTCATCTTAAATGCGTTTGTGGATGGTGTTGATGAATGTTTACGGGTTAATTGCCTCTGTTTATAACTTTCTTTCAATTACAAAGTGTTAATTTGTAAGGGCCTCTATGTTTTTTGGCATAATTAATAAGAAATCAAGTCTGTAATTCAAAGTGTTTGAGTTTGTCTAATCGTTCGTGATGAAGTTTCGAAGCATGGAGATGCAGTTCTCAGCGAAGAAGAAGACCAAGAGTTGGTCGTGTCATGTAATCTCAAGTAAATAATCGTGTAGTATTTACTAAACATTCGTTTAGCTAATGCTAAACAATAGGGTAAAGTGTTTGCTCTATCGTGTAGCATTAGTTGCTCGATCGCGTAGACGCTGGAGGTAAACGATTGAGTGGGAGCATTTGATGCTCATCATTTAATAAAAGACGCGTGCACTAAACAATTGTGTAGTTAACATGCCTCATCGTATAGTCATTGACTACACGATCATGCGGTATACAATACTTAGGCACTCGCTCAGCGATTGTTTAGACGATTGTGCTTCACCACATTATTATCGTTTAGATGATCGTTTAAGGTTTGTGTTGTGAATTTTGTGTTGCACGATCGTGTATTGCATGCTTCATCGCATAGTAAAAGGTACATGATCGTTGCTAAACGATCATTTAGCTTTGGAAGCATTGGTAAATGATTGAATAAAGCGTTTACTGTTTAGTGTAGACGATTGCTTGGGTTTTTGGTACACGATCAGTGGAGATGTGGACTTCGACCAGATAGTTCAAATGCTCGCACCTCCACCCAAATGCTCGAGGTCTGAAATCAATAAGAGCGTCGCGATACTCATTAGAGAGTCACAACACTGTGACCTAGATATAAAACGAAAATTTCAGATTTTGCACGAAAGAGGAGATAAAATTGAGAGATTTTCAGAGCATTTCACCAAAATTCAAGATTCTTTCTTCAAATTTTCAATTCTTTCATTCATTATTTGTAATTTCTCAACAATTTCTAGTAGTTTAAAGATAATGCAAGACTAGATAAGTCGTTCTCTTGGAAATAGTTAATTAGTTTGTAATTCTTGGGGATTTTGTATTTTCTTTATGAATTTCCATGGATTCTTGGATGTTTCTTGAGCTTATTCTTAATGAAATTTGATAAAAATGAACTGACGACTCGGATTTATCGAATTCTTGCATGCAATTTTTACATAGTGGCTTTGCATAATTGTAGAATTAGTTGCGAAAATTAGGACTTCTTGTATGAATAGATTTTTTTTTTTTTTTTTTTTTCTTCTGAATTTGCACTTGTATGTCCTAATTTAGTTTCATCCAATAAATTTTGCTATGGATCTAAGTTTTCCAATTCATAGGATATCACAACAAAGAACCCTAATTCTTAATGCAAATTAAGATAAAACATGAAAATTGCTGTCAATGAAGTGTTTTTATTAATTTAGGTTTAATTGGAATGTAATTCTTGATTGACTAGTTGGCCTATTAGGCATTGCTTAATAGGTTTTGGAATTCATAAATTTTTATATAATTTTTTAATCCAATGATAGAATTAAAACTAATGAGACCATTCCCAAGAATCTTTTCATCGAGAAATTCATTATAATTTTTGTGCTCTACTTTTATCTCACAATTACATTTCTTGCATGTTTTTTTTATTCTTTTTACAAACAAAATATCCCAAATTACATAGAATTCATTAATTTATATAACTAGGTCATCGGTTCCTTGAGGGTTTGATAACTTGTAGAAATACAAGTTATTTATGACACTTTATCTAGATATTGCGGCCAAAAGTTAGTAAATATGCACCGATTGTATGAAGATTAGCTTAGAATTACAATAATTATAAATGATCGCAATTACACCCACTAACGCCATAAAGATGGAAGACAAGCCGAGTTTTACTCTGTTTTGCAGGAAACCAAGTCACCGCTTGCGCTCAAGCTAACGAAAAGCTGATCAACGCATCTCTGTCACATTGCGCCTATCAATCAACAAAGAAGAGACGATTACTGCAATGACGGTGCAATGCGACAGTCGATCCAGAGCTAACTTTCAATCGTATGCGGTAATAAAAACAACACCGCATGTGAATTCACGATCGAAAGATGCAACTGAGCAACACAAAAGCGGAGGATTGAAACACATGTATAACTAATGGTTATGCAGAATTGATGGTCTAATTGCATAACAGAAGGAATAATATCCCTCCATCTTCGGAATTACCATAACAATTAGTGGGGACCACAAGGCCAGAGTCAAAGACCAGCACCTATAAATACCCCATAGATTTCAGAGAAAACATATGCTACTTGATACGGGGTTAATTGCTGCAAAAGTGTTGAGAGAAAAGGCTGAGCTGAGTGTTTAAGTGAAGAAATCCGGAAAGAAGACGAGATAAGGCCAAGAGATGAATCTCAGATCTAATCTGTCGAATACCCGATCGGAAGCTCTGTGCATAGATCTCTGCTACCGGTGGAGCAAGCTTGAGAGGGAAGCTCTTCCTACCATCAAATCCATCCTATCCGGCAAGCAGATCTTCATTGAATCGGTGCCAAGACATTGGCACTTGTTTGTATTTGTTCTATCTCTTTCATCGTTGTATTTCACTCTCTCTTTATCTCTTCATTCACGCCCGATGTATCAAATGCTTAATAGACATATTAAATGTTTCGATAGATTTCATATTCCATTCTCTGTCTATTTTCGTTCACCCGTCAATCACTTTCTCCATGATGTCTTTTTAATCCCCTGATAGTTAATATGAATCAATCAAGTACTTAACCTATGTTAAAGGTATAAAATGCGTTTAGCTAAAGAATGCTAGACGACATCTTCATCTGTGAGAGCAGAAGTGAAGATGCCATTCTGATCTATCGAGAGAGGGTTAGAAGAATGTGTTAACTAAAGCAAGTAGTACATCCAGACAAGGAAGCAACCTTGCATTCATTACGTTATTCTCTATTTCACGACAGACATGTGGGAGCGTGGCTGATCACTGAAAGGTGTACGCTAAGAGAAGAGCGAAACAGTATTTCTAGCTTCAACGCAATTGAGAACTTGTGCTGTTTATATTATTTATCTTTCTCTTTCTATTCTGTTCATAAGACTTGCCACTGCATTCCACGTTCTTTGCATAACCTTCGCAGCTAGCCTTGACCCCAGCATCTTGTATCATGAGCCTGTATCTTGCATCATCTAGCTTAGGTTTACTATATTTCATTTTATTATCACATTTTTATTGCTTTACTTTACTTTACCGCAATTATAATACTTGTACAAACAAACCTTTAAAGATTGAAAAACCTAGTTGCATATATCATGAACATATCACAATAACCTAAAACAGTCCTTGTGTTCGACCTCGGATCACATTGAGAAACTTGCAGTGGAATTACATTTGGTTCCATTGTAAGGAAACTTGTGACAACGCATGGCATACTACATGAACATCCATAATTAACGCATATCCAGCAGTAGTATCACATCATTTCGAGCATAGAACATCATCAATCATACCTATCAACATTAACCACAATACGATTCGACCTCATACTTACCTCTTATACTATCATTAAGTATAGGTTGTAGGCTCGATGAAATTACAAATATTATTTGCTTAGGTTAGGGGTTGTAGACGATAACAATTCCTAACCTAACACTCGAATTTAATCCTGGGAGAGCCATAAACTCCTGTCTATGAGAGCAATCCTTTTATTTATATGGGTGAGAGTAGCCAGATTCACTGACACAATATGCCTACTGTTTTGGAGAATTGTGGAGCTAGGAACATAGCTACACAGGATGAAATTCGCTCCTTCCTGAAGGGTAAATAGATGAATTGCTCCCTTAAGAGCTGATTCAGAGTCTTGAACAATAAGGGCCCTCGCCCTCTCACTGGCCGGAGAGGGGACTAGTTTTTAAATGGACTATAAATAATTGTTCATTAGAGGGATCAGTAGTACTTAAAGAGTTAGATGGAATTACAAGGGTAACAGTAATTTGACCCACATGTAGTTATGAGCAATTTGTGAAGGGTAAATTTACTGTTGATTGTTTATATTTATGAACACAAAAATATATCTATGGTGCAGAGAGTGTAGTTGTCGATCTTTAATGGATAGACCGACAGTTAATGAATACTAATTAATTAATTTAAGAGTTTAATGAATTAATCTCGTATCATTGGGGCTTCTAATCAGTAGGTCCATTAGATCTTCTTGCTAGTAGAGGATAAAATAAAGAATAAATGGTTTTGGAATAATTTGAATTGTTCAAATGATTTAAGGGAAATTTTATATTAGTGTGATTAATGTAAAGTAATTTATATTGATACATTACAATACATAGTTCATTATGAATATGAATACTATGTATAAGAGAGATAAATATTTGAATAAGATTCAAATTAGTAGAATGTATACTGATACATTATAGTTAATTATAAATATGATTAATAATTATTAAGAGAGAAAAATATTTGAGCGAGACTCAAAGTAATAATATTGATACATTATAATATATAGTTAATTATAAATATGATTTATAATTAATATTATAATAAATGAGAGTAATATATTTGATAAGATTCAAATATTAATTATATGAATGTGATTAATATAAAAACTATAGGTTAAAATTAGTATGAATGAAATTCATATTAAAACTATAGGTTATGTGAGAGGATATCATTTGAATATGATTCAAATGAAAATTTAAATACATTAACAGTAGGGGAATTGTAACTCCCCCTCCACATTCCTTCATCTCTCTCACATTGAAGAAGCCAAACCTATAGAAAAAGTGTGTTGTTGGTTCTATAAGAGTTACAGAAGAACTCTTAAAAGAAAAAACTCTCTCTAAAAAATTCTTTGTAATTCCCTTCCCTTTCCCAAAACCAAAGATCCCATAATCTTTTGTTCTTTATCGGAGAATAGTAAGGAAGTTGTTTTGGTGGTGTCTTGTTCGTTAGAGAAGAATTATTGTATAAATTTATGGGAGAAGATTGTGACGTTCGTGACCTGGAGTGGAAACATCGTGAAGAGGAATCTTCAAGGGTAAGTTCCTCAATATCTCTTTTTCATTTCTATTAAGGATGCTTATATTGATGTTTATCCTGTAAATGCATCTTTAAATGTATGTTTGCTTCTCTATATTTTGAGTTTTTCTAAACTGAATTATGATTGCACTACATTCACACACTTCTGCGAGGAATTTGATCCCTTCAATGATATTGAAACTTTTAGAAATACAAGTTATTATAGTCTTTTACTTAGAATAATGAGGTTAGAAAAGCAGAATATGCATTAATTTTACTAGGAATTCATGCTTAAAATGATACTTTCATTAAATACATTCAAAATCCTTGCTGACCAGTTATCATGAGTTAACATGTGCCAAATTCTATATTTTGAAGATATCGCAGAAGTTGATCGCATACGTTGATCCCGATGAAGAAAAGTTGATAGCATGCCTTGGAATCTCTGTCACTAATCCAGTGGATATTTTGCTTGAGATTCAAAAGGTTGACCACGATGGCAGCACTAACATTCTCAACTACCTTATTAGTGATGGTGTCTATCCAAGAGCTGGATTACCAAAGCAATCACCAGATGGCTCTATATATGTAGAGTCTTGACGCAAGAGACAAATTATCCGGATTTTGCCTGAGTTCTCCACTTAAGACAAACTTCTATGATCACAAACAAAGAATAAAGAGAGATTATTTTTTTTAGAATCCTTCATCTCCACCATTCCCTCCAATTAACGACCTGAATCTCGCCGGGTTAAAAAGGAAGTTTGATATCATGAGCTAAGTTGAGAGTTCAAAGAGTTAATCTTGTTTGCTTAGTGTGAGGCTATGAAAATGCTTGCCTATGATCACTCATTGAGTCAATAGCTATAACTAACTGCCCGAAAGGATAAATGGTGGCGGAACTCACTAAGCTAAGTAAGAAGTGGTTCTAGAGATAGAAATAACTTTATGACTAATGCAACATCATTCATGCATCATAGAGATATGACAAATGTGCCCAACCACTGAAAGGTGTGCGATGAACGAATGATGAGATCCTGGATTACTCTTGATGTCAGCTTAGGGTCTTGATATTGGCTTGCCCCAAACCCTATTTTCTTCATTCATTTGCACACACGTCAAAAGCTACTGGTTATCGCAACATTCTAAGATCTAGTTTCTATCTGCTCTTAGTTTGTTTAGTCTTTATCATATGATTTCTCCATTTATCGTACATTGTTAGTTTTCACTGTAGAACATATTATCGTGCAAATCTTTCAGTTACAAATTCTCCATGTTCAACCTTGCACTAGAAGAAATTTGGCCTTTAAAGAGCTTCAATAACACAGCCTTCAATGTCGGTTGCAACCGACATTAAAGACCTTCAGTGAAATTTTCAACCGACATTAAAGGCCTTTAATGTCGGTTGCAATCGAATTAAAGCCTGTGTTTTTTTTTTTAAATTCTTAACTGACATTGAAGCCCGAATCTATACGTTTTTATTAAATTCTATTGTCGAATCCATTTTTTTGGTCAAAAAGTATAACATGACACATCATCATTGAACGTTGTGGCTATGACATATTATTCATGTATGGATTGTAAATCTATTACATTTAATCCATAAATTCTGCTATAAAATTATAATTTAAAAGGTCGTACAATAATTCAGGCCTTGAAAACATAAATTTCAAGTAATACAAACATTATGATTTTACAAACATTATGAGATTACTGTCTCTCTCTACTTGGTAAGTATGGATCCCTTCAGAATTCTTCTTGAACCAACCCCCTAGCTTTAGCAGTGTCTGGTTATAGGCATCTTTGTCTGACCACTGTTGTTCAAAGGATCACAAACAAAAAAGGTTTAAGACAATGGATTGAAAGTGAAAATGTGATAAGAATTCATATTCAACTAACTGTGTTCATTAGGAATGTGTATAAATGGTACATTCAAGGGAAAATTCTTGTAGTGAATGTGTTGGATCTAAAGTTCCCCAAGAAAAAGCATAAAGAGTTTGCGATACCAAATATTTACTCCTTTGTTGCATCTGCAAAACAAGAAAACTCAATAGTTGAATAAATAAGAGAATCTTCTTTTTCAAGATCTTGAAGAAGAGAAGCTTTGTTACCTAGATATGAGATACGAAGACGATGGAAAATTTTCGGCAGCATAACGATGCTACCACAACAAAACCCAAAATTTACCTTGAACCTGTTCAAAGAAACACACTCCTATCAGAATTCCCAAAAAATGAATATTCAAGAACACATACATCAGCAAGCAAATTTAGCTCGCAATGTACTTCAAACCTCAAAAGTTGTCACAAAGACTACCATAGTGCATGAATAACCCACAAACTACCATAGTGCGACCTACAAACTCGAGCACCTTGAACCAAATCTAAACTACAAATAAATAGTACCCATGAGTCGTAAACTACAAACCTCCCTATGAGGATTGCACCTGTCCCATTCCTGTTTGCCAATGGAGTTCATAATTTCAGCTAACATGAGCTATAAGGCAAGGGGGTTACACACAGAATTGTTGTCTAGTCAAGTAGCCCAACTTGCAAGTAAATGAGTGTCCAGACAAGACAATACACATTAAAAATTCCCTAGGTTCCACAATTAGTTTCTTCAACTTGCTTGCTTCTGAAATCACAATGTTCTAATATATCTTATTTTGATGATTTTTCGTACTAATTATCAAAACTTTATACACACGACTCTTTGGGGTTAATTTTGAAATCTTGAATACAAGGCTATGAAACAAATTATGATTTACCATCTTGAAAAATAGAAAAGGTGATAAGATTTCAAGTAACAACAGAGGATAATGCTACTATTGTTATTCTATATTAAGAATAAACCAACTTTAATTCTATTCCACGTTAAAAATATACCAAGTTAATTTTATGAAACTTCCTAAAGGCAACAGAATAGAATACCTTCTTCTGTAGTTGGATTTGTGCTCCCACACCAGATGGCCTCCCTGATCCGAGGAGGTGCAAATGCTGGACCTTGATGAAATGATGAATTATGTCCTAGAGGAACTCCAAGAATAGAAGCTAATGTTATAGCATCTCCTAAAGCACGCACAAGCTCACCCTAGGAGAACAAGTCCAGAAGCTTAATAATTAATATTGTAATTGGTTGCTGGCAAACTCAAGTATCAAAACTAAATATTGGGTTTTTGTTTTTAATCTGGACTAATGTAGGACCAATCTTGGAGTTTTCTTGAATCTAATCTTTATTGAATAATACCTCAAATACAACCTAGGGACCCTATAAATAGAGTAGAAACCACAAAAAAACCATAGTGTTACCTAGATATGAGATATGTAGACGATGGAAAATTTTCGGCAGCATAACGATGCTACCACAACAAAACCAAAAATTTACCTTGAACCTGTTTAAAGAAACACACTCCCAAAAATATTTCACAACCATTTGTTCTCAACAGAACTATTAGAATTCCCAAAAAATGAATATTCAAGAACACATACATCAATAAGCAAATTTAGCTCACAATGTACTTCAAATCTAAAAAATTGTCACAAAAACTACCCTAGTGTATGGATAACCCACAAACTACCATAGGGCAACCCACAAACTTAAGCACCTTGAATCAAATTTAAACTACAAATAAATAGTACCCATGAGTCATAAACGGGTGTTACATTCTAATCTAATATGGTCCAAAGAGAAATAAGCACACTATGACTTGTCAAACAAGAATTTTTATATCACTAGAGTCACTTGAAAACACTTAGAAACTGTGCTTAAAACTGCAAGCATTCAAAAATGCACTTACCAGGAACAATTTTCACCTGAATCCCTTGCTGTTGCAATAAATCCATCTCCTCCCCACCCATTCCAAACACCTAAAAAACACATAAACAAAAAAGGTTTAAGACAAAGGATTGAAAGTGAAAATGTTATCAGAATTCATATTCAACTAACCTTGTTTATTGGGAATGTGCATAAATGGTACATTCAAGGCAAAATTCTTGTAGTGATGCTTATCGAATATTAGAATGATGCTTTTTTCTCAATTTCAACTGCCCAGCTATACACCACCATCCCAACAAGAACCATCCTTGATATGTTCTTCAATGTCATCTTTGAATCAAAGAGCAACCACCCCAACATCAACATGCATACCGTTTTGATATGGCTTAAAACCTGGAATGATATGGCCGAGAAGTGCCCAATGCACAGATATTGACTGATGTTGTAGAACACAACTAGGGAGCATGACAGTAATATGAAACACTGCAACATTCATTAAGGATAGATTGAACTTCGGAAGTAAAAGTGAAACAAATACAAGGTTCGAAAAAGAGAGATATCGGAATAACGACTTACGAATGCACCAAAGTGTAGTTGTATTTCAGTAGAGATTTGCTAATAAGGCAATAGTCAATGAACGGACCAACTGTTAGAAGGGAAAGTGCTTGTATGGGAGCTGTTTTGCTTAGTAATTCAAAGGAACCTATTGAGTACTTCTTTTGTAATGAACCTATTGACTGTTTAAATCAATGCAAAAGATTTGAGCTTTGTAATTAGGGTTGTAAGAGGGAGAAGAAGTCTTTGTGAAGAATTGAACCTGATTGTGCTTTGTAATGTCTGCTTCTTGATTTTGATCTTGAATAAAGATGTCAATGGTTGTTTTCTAGAGTGAATGTAGGAATAAATAAGCCGAACCACTATAAATCAGGTGTTTCTCTTCTACTTTCTTTAATCTTCATCTAATTCTTTACTCAAATTTTGTCTCCATTGATTTGTTGTGAGTGAATAGAAAGATTAGAGAATTTTAGAGAGAATTTGCATGTTGATCAGAAGAGTAAAAAAGAAAGACAATCATATTCAATTGTTGTATTACCTTTTACAGTGAGACACGTGTAGTTGTTTTCTCTTTACAATTTGGTATCAAAACTTGGAAAAGAACTTATCAATGGTAGTAGAGAAGTACACAATTGAAAAGTTCACTAAAAATAATGATTTTAATCTGTGGTCAAAGAAGATTAAAATGATATTGACATATCAAAAGACCTTAAAAGGATTAGAAGATCCTAAGACATTGCCTACAACCCTAACTCAAGTAGAGAAACAGAATATTGAAGAAGTAGCCTATAGAAGAACTCTGTTATTGAATGTAACTGACAACATACTAAGGCAAGTAATTGATGAATGCACAACATATGAAGTTTTGAATAAATTAGAAGCTTTATATGAGAAAAAGGATGTGCCAAATAAAATTTTCTTGAGGGAAAGATTGTTCTCATTCAAGATGAATACTACAATAGGAACCCTATCATCAACCAATAGGCCAGGAGTGGAAATGGAAGCCGAGGAGCTCTCATAAGAATCCAACTAGAAAGCGGTTCTTGCTCAGGTTTCAGGGAATCCCTAAAAAGCCCAGGTCAAGACTAGACTAAGAGTAGGTGTGGTTGCAACCAATCCAATAGTACTTCTTACGGAGAAGTGTTTCAAGTCATTCGATTAAGGGCAGTAGCTACCCTTTTTTGGATTTGTGACGGGAGGCAGGAAACTCCGTTTATACCACAGCTTGAGACGAGACCCGGGAGGCTGCGAGCGTAGTTTACGGAGCGAGAGTCATAGTTCCAATAGCGAAGGAATTAGAACTATTGGTAGCCGCGAAGGATACGGAGCGTTTAGGCTAATGGTACTACTAGTCAACTACACTTGCGGACGATTTATGCGCTGACTGAACTTGCTACGGAATGAGCCTGATGGAAAGCTTGACTTTCTTACTGTTGAACGACTTCGATTTGCAGATGTTTTCAGGAGCCTAGGCCTAGTCCTTTTCTTTTGCTATTTCAAATGGGAGGTCTTATGAATCGATTGAAGAAGAAATTGACTTAGATAGAGATAGAGGCAAGGAAGCCTGGCTACTTTCTTTCGAGACATGGTTGAAGAAAATGCCCTGCCTCCAACATCGTTTATTCTGCCTTGCCTCTATCTCATAGTACGGAGTATAAGAGTAGAGATGCACGTTTTATACAGGTAGTGAGGTCATGTATACTCATGGGATGGCTTTTTTTTTTGAGTAATGCGAACATTCCATTGCATCCAAATCAATTGACGATCTAAGTCGTTGTTTAGTAAACTATTATACTTCTCGCATGCAGTATCCGAGTCTTGCCCCTTTAAGGAATATGGAGGAGGTATGTGTCCTCTCGGTCGCCTTGACCAATCACAGATCAGCCCGACTAACGGTCGCTTTGATCCGTTACACATCAGCTCAAAAGTACCCCTTTCCATTATGATGATAAGGGTGGACGGTAGGGCTAAAACGGGCATAATCGCTGGAAGAGCATCGGTGCGTAGCCTTCATTCTACTACGCTACGCAAAGGTTACGAAGTCACTTAGCTCGACGGCCTCTGCCCTCCAGCACAAATTCTTAAGCTTGATCGGTGTCATAACCTGGGACCTTGCAAACACCCACTTCTCGCCCGTCGCGCGTGGTCGTCGCGTGAAGGTCTTTGTTTTTATGTGCTGCTATTTCTTTCTCGCTTGCTTATCTCTTTGCCTTTCGATTTCGATCTTTCTATCAGTAAGAGTAAGCCTGCTTTGCTTCTCTAATCGCTAAGCCCTATACAGTTGGAGCGGTGCACTTCCTTGATCTTATCTTCTGTGTGAAAACCATATTGCTCGATTTCTGGACAAAAGGGCTTTCGTCTCGGGCTAACGATTCAAAAGCAGCGAGCACGCATTCGTTCAGTGTGGCATACTCAAAGCGAGCACGAGTCTAGTTATCTTGATTAAAAGCGGGGATATGAGACTATTGATGACGGGATTCGAGATGTTGGCTTAGACGTCTCACAATGAGGTTGTAACCCAGTCTCTTACCCAAGCACTTGAGAATCAGTGATTTCCTGCAAGGCTGCACCGATAGGGAGAGAAGCTTTGTGCCAAAGCCATTTATAAGCCCTCAAGTAGGTAACCCCGAAAGAGGGAAGAGATTTTCGAGTACGGGAAACCTCTGGATTTGAAATCACTGCTTATATTCCTGGTATTGGCCATAATTTACAAGAACATTCTATAGTCTTAGTAAGAGAGGGAAGGGTTAAGGATTTACCCGGTGTGAGATATCACATTGTTCGAGGAACCCTAGATGCTGTCGGAGTAAAGGATCGTCAACAAGGGCGTTCTAGTGCGTTGTTTATTCTTATCCAAGACTTGTATCATTTGATGATGCCATGTGAATCGCTAGAAACATGTTCAGTGTATGGCTAACCCAATAACGAAAGTTTCTCGTAAGGGAACTGGAGCAAGTTACCATAAAACAAACAAAAGAGATTCTTTCTAAAGAGATTCGATTCGGAACTATTATATGTCCAAGGTCCAATATTGAAAGAATTTCAGAGTTTTTCCTTGACTTTGTCCGTGTCAACAAACAATTCGAAATGCCTCAACTTTTTTAGAACAGTGATCTGGTACATCAATACATGTTCCTATGCCCATTCCAATCTTGTCTAACTTTGCTAACTTCCCCTTCTCAACCCGTATCTTGTTCGTTTTGGAAACACGTCTTCCTATTCCATCTTTTCCCGAATCTCCTTTAACGGAAGAAATAGAAGCTTGAGAAGGAATACCAAAACCTAGTTCACTCGCTGAGTCTCTTGCATCCATGGCTGAATGGTTAAAGCGCCCAACCTATACCGACCTAATAAAGGGCAAAATTCGTAGGTTTGATTCCTGCTGGATGCACTTGGAACGTTCAGTTCAATCGCAACTCACGAAATTTATACATATTGATATTCATTTTCTTGCTTGCACCTACCAGAAGGAGGAGAGATCCTTAATTACTGATATCGAGAAAGCAAGGACGTTATGAGCATTCGCTAATGTCAGCCCTTGCTTGGTTCTAAGGGGAAGGTTAAAGGTTTTACCGAAACAGGAGAATTAACCCTCGCATAAAGAGATGACTAAACTATACGCGGCAGGTTGGTCTAAAAGGGAAAGAAAAAAGCACAAAACCGCGAAAAGTGCCACCCGGGTTTATAGACCAATCAACCAGGAAAGAAAGTTCCTGGAAAAAACTCCCTCCGCCCTTCGGAGTTGACAAGGGAGAGGTTCGAAGATGCTCGACCGAGTTTAAGTTACACACTAGGCTCTGGAGCTCTCTACACAATCTAGACTGCTTAGACCTAGCCGTCTTAATCCGCCTTTAGGGAGTGAAGTGAACCGGGGGTGATAGAATAGTGAAAGAATCGGTTTAGAACGTATCCACTGCTAGAGTAACCACTTGTCCTTTCTTCCTAGATGCTTTGAATATCCCTCATCGATTGCCTTTATTACATTACCGATTACTAGAAAAGTGATTCAAAAGGAATTGAACATACACGAAGGAAATGGGAACTAGGCTGGGTAGCTAATAGTTCTTGTTCTTGTCATTCCTACTAGTCGGATAGGAACAAATGCCTAGCTACCTAGTTACAAGAAGAGAGCTACGAGCTAATAGCTAATAGGATAGGAACTCAGAACTGATCTACGTTGAGAATAAGGGCTTACTTCACTCACTTGGAAGGGAGTTGGTAATATTCAACATTGACTCGACTTGTGCTCAACCAGGGGTCAGAGAAAGAAATTTTTTCATCCACCCATTTCTATCAAAGGTTTCGCGGCACCAAACATTAAGATCTTTATCCCTGTCTCCCGCGCCGGCCGGTGGGATTGTAGGGTCTTCTCAATGATTGAGATCTATGCTATGCTGCTGGTATGATCCAACCCCTATCTCTGTAACAAATTTCGCCACGGGAAAAAGCTTTAGTAAAGCAGTACTGAACTGAGCTACGGTATTGTATAAATTTATGGGAGAAGATTGTGACGTTCGTGACCTGGAGTGGAAACATCGTGAAGAGGAATCTTCAAGGGTAAGTTCCTCAATATCTCTTTTTCATTTCTATTAAGGATGCTTATATTGATGTTTATCCTGTAAATGCATCTTTAAATGTATGTTTGCTTCTCTATATTTTGAGTTTTTCTAAACTGAATTACGATTGCACTACATTCACACACTTCTGCGAGGAATTTGATCCTAAGAATGACAGGTATTGCTGCCCATTTCTCATTTGAACCTGAGACCTGTAGCTGATTCAATAAAATCTATACTCTTTCCTATTAACTGGGAATAGTTCTTCTATTCATTGCCTTTCCTTCTTCGTCCAGTAAGGATAATGAACGAGAGGTTCTAAGCCTGAACTGGCGATGAATCAACAATCTGAAGTTGCGTATTCTTGATAAACCTACGTTTATATTATAGATGTAGGAAGATCAATTTGGGAAGTAAGAAGCCCTCTTAGCTACTTGTACTGCAAAGAATTCTCGATGTGAAAACACAGAGACAAAAGGCTGATCTTTGAATAGGAAAAAAGAATTTCATGTCGAAAAGGGATCCTAAACGAAAAAGGAGTCCATGACCCTACGTATAAGGAGAGGTCGAATTCCAAACTTTTCTCTCGAGTATACCCATTACCAAAAAATGGACGTCACTTTGGGACACATGCGGATAGCCGCCCTATCAAAAGGGCTAAAAGTTTGGATGAGAATCTAAATGGCTGTAGAAGACTAACATCAGAAATAAATCAAACAAAGGAGCAACTAGGCAAAGAAAGTGAAGCAACCATTCTTCTTAATTAATTACCAAATACTTATAAAGATGTAAAAATGGCACTTAAGTATGGAAGGGATAATATCTCCACTAATGCAGTAACTGCAACCATCAGATGTAAGTAGCTGGAATTCAAGGCAGAATCTAAAAGTTCTGGAAATGGTGAGACCTTATTTTCAAAAGGGAAGAGCAATAATTTCAAAAAGAAAAGTTTATAAAGGGGCAGAGATTTCATAGGCAAAAACCAGTGATTAAGTGCTATCACTGTCATAAAGAAGGCCACTTTAAGAGAAATTATCCTGAAAGAAAGAAGAATGAATTTAAAGATAGCAATAGAGCATAGGAACATAGAAAGATAGATTTCTCTATCTGTAATGAACCTATTGACTGTTTAAATTTCAACTTATTCACATTGCTACTGTTTTATAACTAAAGAAAATTCAAACTACACAAAAGAAAAACCGGATCGGAAGACCCATGAGTAGATCAGACAAGTAGACGACCAGATCGAAAAAGCCCACAACTAAAAAACATAATATACTCACTCATATTTTCTAGCGAGAATTCGCAACACAAATAAAGCCCCATAAACGTTTGGAACTTGTAAATTTTCTTTCACTCAATCAAGAAGACACGATCATTGCTCCGGATAATCAACATGAATGATAGACTTTAATCACTCCCCAAGCTGTACCTTGCATATGCACGATGTTGAAGCAATAGAAAGAATTCAGATCCACACATGTCATAGTCAATTATTTTTGGAAGTTACCAAATTTAAAAAGATTGTTCGTAGAACAATGAGTTTCCCAAACTCCTATTATACCCAAAATATTCAAAAAGGCAGTCTTCAACTGCTATTTTACATCATACATAAATAGACAACAGACACTTACCTCAACAAAGATGGAACCTATGACAAGAATGGAAGAATATTCTTCCGGACTGCATCTTTATCACTCTCAGAAATCTTCTGTTGTTCATCTACATCATTTCAACAAGAACAATTAAGCCACCAAAACTAGCCAATGATTCCAATAACAATTCAACAAACATATCTATTACCTAGGTCAACGGAGGACCAGTTCTTAGCAATGTAAGTCTTAAAATGAATGATAACAACCTAATGAAAAGCCAAGTTACAACAGAAGAAAAACCGGATCAGAAGACCCACAAGTAGATCGAACGCTGGCGTACTCCAAATCTACAGATCCAACCAATGTCGAACACCGGTGACGTATGTTTTACTTCTTAACAATCCAAATCTAAAGATCCCTCCAAATCTATAGATCCAACCAATGTCGTACTTCTTCTGTAATGAACGGCGAACTCCACTATGCCGATGATGATCCACCAACGCTGGTGACCCAAATCTACAGATCCAACCAATGTCAGTGATGGAGACCACGACAACGACTGGACAACGTTGTTGAAGACGACAAGACCCACGACAACGCCCACGGAAACGATCGAACAATGCCCACAACAATGACCGGATGACAGAGACCAACCAGCGACGACGACAAAGACCTAAACAATGTAGGTGACGATAACGATCGGAACAATGAAAACTTTGGAGATTCGAACAACCAAGGAGGAGAGAGGGTTTGGTAAGAGAGGGTGAAAGGAGAGAGAAAGTTTGGTTAAAATGAAAGATATTTTTTTTAATAAAGTAAGAAAAAAGTAAATTTAGACCTTTAATGTCGGTTTTAAACCGACATGTCAGTTTAAAACCGACATTAAAGATCCGTTTTTTCTTTTTTTTAAAAAAAATCGATATTATACATCTGGTTTCACTTTTTCCAACCGACATTAAAGCCCAAATTTCTTGTAGTGTTGGATCATTCCAAGAAACTTGTGACCTTGTTATACTTGGCAAATCATAAGAAAACTTGTGATAGGGGCGTATACTTATATACATTAGCGGATATTTAGTTTAGTGCATTGTCCATTGAGCTTAAGTGTACACCAGATCACATAATCACAGCAAGTTCGTCACAACAAGATTTTAAAAGCAACAGATATTAGAGCCAAATCATGCATTATGTTTTTCAATTTGACAAGAAAATCAGAGAAAATGTGGGTTTACTACATTATGAATATTTGGTTTGCAAAAATGGATGTTTTCAAAATTGGCACTTAGTTTACTGCTTTAATTTTTTATTAAAGTTGTAAGTGATGGAACATACAAGCATGTAATGGAAGTAACCAGAATTAATAAGCACTCTAATTACACTTAATTTGAATTCCAAAAGCATACTTGAAAAGAAATTCTTAGAATAGGGTTTTGAGAACTTATAACTTTGAAGAAAATCTCTTGATCCTTGCTCCTCTCCACGAATTGGGCTTTCAAATTAATAGTAGGCCACCAAAAGATCTTCTCTACTATTCTCCAACTTGGATTTGAGTGGGGGGACTCAGAATTGAAGGGAATTGAGCAAGAAAAGATGAGGGTTTGGAGAGGGAAAAATAGAAACTAATTTTCTGCATAATCTATTCATATTCAGCATGCCTCTCAACATTAATCACTAAAATGGAAGTTTTTTATATATCTCATACATGAAAGCACTCAATGTATCAGCCATATGACACTTGAATTGGCTTTTTGCTAATGGGTTAGGTGTAGAATTAGACACAATTGCTCAAAATGTGGATTTTTCCCCTAACTCAAATCAATTTCCAAATTGTTTTTCCTCAAAAATCAGTTAACCAATTTAATTAAATTAAACTATTTTCAATTTAATTAAATTAAACAAAATTTAATTTCTTAATTTGAAATTGATTTCTTTTAATTAATTAATTAATTAATTAATAATTTAATATCAAATATTAAATTAATTAAACACCTAATTTATACATGAATTCTATTCATGTAATTAATATTTAAATCATCATTTAAATGTTATTAAACTCTACAAATATATTTATTGTCGATAAATTAAACGTTGATTATATCAAATATAATTATCCAAATCCTAATTTAAAATTGAACAATTCAAATTCAAATCTTAAATTTAAAATTTGAACACTTCAAATTTAATTTCCAAATTGAATTTGAACACTTCAAATTCACTCGCTATACTAATTCAAGATTTACAAGCTAGTAGAGGGACCTTATGAATCTACAGATCATGAGCTCAAATAATTTGAGATTAACAAGCTAAACTTTTTAAATTGAATTAATCAATATTTATTAACTACCGAGACACACCGTTATAGCTCAATAGTTGCACTCTTCTTACTGTAGATATATTTCTGTCCACTTGATTTTACCATAACCTGTAAGTCGACCCTTCACAAGTTGTTCGTAATAACAGCTGGGTCAAACGTTGTTTTACCCTCAAAATTACATCTTACTCCTTACGTCCCACTGATCCTCTAATGAGCAATTGGTTTGTGATCCAATCACTAAACCAAGTTCCTCTCAGGCCAATTAGAGGGTAGGGCCCATTGTACAAGACTTAGATTCAGTACTTAAGAGAATAACCTTTTTATTATCCCTAAATCGAGTAGGTGTGAATTTCATTTTGCACCCAATGCCCCCAGCTAACTATCCGGTCTTACCCCTAAAATAGAAGGCTTATTGAGCTGGCACTGTTGAGCCAACCCTCACCTATGCAAATCTAAGGATAATCCCGAATAAACAGGAGTTCATAGTTAGCTTAGGATTAAGGTCGAGTTACTAAGGTCATCGATTTGAAACAGTTAGTCTTAAACAGTAAATAGTGTTATAAAGTAACAGTGACTTATTTCTTGGTCCGATCTTATGCAAACTCATTGTATAGGATGCCCCCACTCCTCATGTCAATACATGAATGAACCAGGATCACTTTGTTTGTAGCATTTTACAAAAAATTGTAACAACTACATAATGGGTCGTACCCAATAGTGTTACTAGAATAAGGCACCTAACTTTATTCATATACTATAGACCGTTTTAGCTGTTTACTCGAACTTGATCCATCTTTATGTCACCACATAAAGTTCAGATATTTATATAATAACCAAGGATCTTTAGTTTATTGGATTTAGTCTTAAGTGCAATTTACATATTCAACAACAATTTTATTGAATAAATGTCAATAACATCTTTATTGATAATAGAAAATGTTTAACAATACAAACTGAGAGTTTTAGGACATGCAACACAACAGTAAGGGCATGTTGTTTTGGACATTTATTTTATGCAATCGAGTCTATAAGTTCGTGTCGATCGAGGAGTAAGTGTTGCTATGAAGATTGACGTAAACCAGAGCAAGAATAGGCTGAGAACGAAGTAGAAAATTGCATTATGTGCTGGAGTGTAAACTGAGAGCGTTACAACACTATGCTTTACGCTACGACACAGAAGCCCAGCGCCAGATGTTGTTGTCGAGCATTGCGACGTTGGAAACAGCATAGGGTTACGTTACGGCACAAACAACGATGCTCTTCTTTGAGCCTTGCACGTGCGCATTCCAGGCAGTTGGAGGTTGTGGGTTTGAGCCTGAGAGCAATTTTTTTGCTACAATTTTTTTGTAGTTTGTAAATTTTGTTATTTTAATTAATTAAATTAATTTAATATGATTATATTGATTTAATTAATTTTTAAGGTGCCAAAATTCGATCCATATTTTACTGTTTACTTAATTTTATTTGATGTATGATTAAATGTTATATGTTGCATAATGTATGCCATATAGTTTTAAAATCTCACCTTAGGATAAACATTAATCATGCATCACATTTAATATAAATGTTATATTATATTGTTGCATGATTTTATAAGCATGCACATGCATCATATTTAATATGAATGTTATATTATATGAATGGTACGTATAATTCACCGCATCTGCTAACTGAGCATTCGCTAACTAAGCATCACAAGACTCTCCTTACTTTTAATAGCTTCTTCAAATTTTGACAGTCTAAGCTTTATTATGTGCAAACCTTTGTTCAAACATTTGTTATCGCATTCCTGTGAGTTTGCCTTTAGCTTTGCGGCGAGAGCGCTGCCAACCTCTAAGTTTGGGGGTGGCAGCGATCCCGGAGAATTGCATTCACTACATTGCGATCACTTCAAAACAAAAAAAAAAAAGAAAAAAATATATTTTAAGAATAACAACTCCCTTGTCAACGAAATGGAGAACCCATGTTGATAAGAGTTAAGTTGTGAAAGGCACTTACCCGTAGTTGATTGTCCGCATGACACACATAGGGGCAAGCCAAAACGAAAGTAAGTCACTAGGATCAACGCATAAGTGCAAATCCTCTGTCAGGCGCAAGCCAAATTAAGCAAGACAAGAGCGAGTTGAATATGGAATGCAATCGAAGTTGGATGCCTGCATGACACACGTGGGGGCAAGTCAAAACGAAGAGCGTAACCAGGTTCAACGCCGCATTCTAATAAGTAATCGCAAAGCTTTGATTTGTTTTGAACGAACGCATTCTCAAAAGCTGAACGCAAAGTTACGGGGAATGAATAAAAAGTTTTTAAGCAAAGGCTTCCCAGATTTAAACTTAAAAAAGATCTTTTTGAAGAAGTAGCCAAAGTGGAGGAGAGCATTGCGGCCATGGTCAGAGGTATGAGTAAATTATATTCTGAGAGGCTAGTCATCGCAAAGGAAAGCCAGAATGTGAGTTAAGAATTTCTTGAGTATAACGCATGCTTGAGAACAAGCATGATTCTAAGTTTGGGGGTGTGATGATGGGTAGAAATGCACATCATTTTAGCCTTTTATTTAGAATTATGAGGGTTGTTAAGTAGAATATGCGGCGAATATGTTAGGAATTCATGAGAAAATTAGTTTGCATCGATCGACATTAATAATCTTAGCTAACCCACTATTATGCATTATTATGCGTTCAATTGTCTATCTTTGTAGCTAACGCATACGCGAAAGCCAGGCTATCGCAAAGACGACCCCATGCGGAGAATCTCTCTATCGCAAAGGCGAACGCATACGTTCGACACGTGGATGTTGCGGCCATCAACCGCATGCGTCCATTGCATAGAAGTTGCAGTCGTCAATTGAATGCGATCATCGAAGAGAAGTTGCAGCTATCAAGTGAATGCAGTCATCGTAAGGAGATTGCGGCTACATAATGATAACCTTAATAAAGGGATGACCGCAAGGTTGGTGGAATGCAACATGAGCGCATATCTCAAGAGTATCAAAAGATGATGTTGACATTTCACCTACCACGTCATTAGCAACAGAGATTTAGAAAAGTACCATCACGCCGTGAATGTCAGAATCAGAGCAGGTCCATTAATGTTGTCGGCGATCAAGCTCTATAAATAGAAGCCGATGAGTAGAAATTTAAATCATCCAAGATTTTTCGCTTGAGGCTTGCCTTAGGGCAGATCCTTGTGATCTAGGCGAACGTGTGAAAAGATAGCTTGAGAGTTCTTCATCCCCTTCAACCATTTCGAGTGACGACCGGAGCCTTCGCTGGAGTCAGAGCTCGAGAGAATCTGCTCCACCGCCCATCCATGGCACCACCAGCAGCCTTGACACACATCTGCTAGAAGTAAGACATTGCTTCCAGCTAGCCTTTCCATTTCTCTTCTTTTCTTATATTGTATTGTATTACATCTTGATTTAAGGAATTAATACATTTTCTGATCAATGCATTTCTATATTTCCCTTCGACTCAATCTCCATCTTCATTATACTTAGCATCCTTAACTTTCATTTCATCATTGAGTAAGATTGTTAGAGTATCGCATACTTAATCATGCGACATAGGAATATTAAGCATGTAGCAAACCACCGGGAGGTGTGCGTTGCGTGAGTGTTGTGAGAAAACCTTATTTGCTTAGTGTGAAGCTGTAGCAACACTTGTCTATAAGCAGACACATTGCTTGTCTATGGGTAAAATCAACAACAACTAACTTCCCGGGAGGGTAAGTGGTTGGTCACATTAAGCAATGTAAGCAAGTGTTCACTAGAGATAGGAATAATCTTACATCAGCCAAGTTTATGCGATTACCTTGTTTTATGAGTGCATCATTAATCATTTAGGCATACTTGGGAGAGTAGTTTAAAAACCAAATCTAAGACTCGAGAGAGTGGATTGGATCGCATAAGAAAGAATGGTGAACTTAGGAATAAGCTCCATTTGCTATTACACAACCTATGCACCCTACGGATAGGATATTGCATGCGTCCAAAAGTAGGATACGGTGGTATATGGTCATCACGCTTATGTGTGAGAGCATGTGAACGGGTTATGGAGGCTTAGAAATAGGCTTCTCGGTACTATCGCATATACATCGCATGTGTCCTAGAATTAGACACAAGTATGTATAGCATGATTGTAAAGCTTTGTGCTGGCTGGGGTTGCTGATACGCTGAAAATAGTCTCTAAGCATGCAAAAACAGTGGAATGTGGGTGAATGAACAACAAGCTCATGTTGCCATAAACTTGTAACGATGAAATTGTGGAATATGATGCTGTATTATCGCTTATGCTCACTTTATGCAATACTACTCCTAAATATATGCGTTGTTAACTATATGCTTGTAGTATGCTATGGAGTAATGCATGTCATAAGTTTCCTTGCGCTGAAACCAGTATAATTTCAACAAAAGTCTCTCAAAATAATCCAAGGTTGAACACAAAGATTGTTTTCGTTAGTGTGTTACTTTTGTGATACATGTGACCGATGTTTACAATTAATAAAGAATTGGTGTATATACAGGAATCTAAAGTTGCGGTAAAATAAAGTTGCATTTATAAACTAAATTGCGATAAAGTAAACCTAAGAAGATACAAGGTACAAGATATACACGATACTGAGTTCGAGATTGACTGTAAAGTTATACAAAGGATCATGGTATGCAATGGCAAGCCTTTATGGATGAAGCAGAAATAGAAAGAATAATGAGTAAAAACAACACAAGTTTGTTAATTGCGTTAAAGATACAACTAAGGTTCCACTTTCCTTTGGCATACACCTCTTGGTGATCGGCTGTGTTCCCATATCTCTATGGTGAAACAGGGATGAACGTGATGAATGCAAGGTTGCTTCCATCTCTTGAAGTACTTCTCGCTTTAGTTAACGCATTCTTCCAACCCTCTCTTGATGGGCAGAATAGCATCTTCACTTCTGCTCTTACAGGTGAAGATGCCGTCTAGCATGCTTTGCCTAAACATAATTATTTCCTTAACCCAATTAATTTACTTGCTTAATTCATGCTAATTACCCAAGGGATTAGGAAAACATCGTGGAGAAAGTAAATTATGGATGAACGGAAATGGGCAGAGAGATGATAATGGAAATGATCATAACATTCAATACTACGATTAAGCATTCGATACATGGTGTGAATGAAAGAATAAAGAAGATGAATACAAGTGATGATAAAGAGATAAAAACAAATACAGAAGAGTGTCAACATCCTGACACTGATCTGGATGGAGGTTTTGCTTGCCGGCGTGTGGAATGAATGAAGAGAAGAGCTTCCCTCTTAGGCTTGCTCTTCTGATAGAAGTGACCTTCGTACAGAGCTTCAATGGCGGGGATCGGAAGCATTCTTTTCCCGGAGAATCACCTTTCGGCTTTGTCTCTTGATTCTTCTCGGATCTACACTGATTAGTTACTTAACTAGTCTCTCTCTCAGATCAGTATATCAAGTCTCTCGTATCAAGTATATCTTTCAATGAAATTGTAGAAGCTATTTATAGGCGAAGCTTGACTCTTTTCAGTGTGGTCCCCACTTTATGGTTAAGGCAGTTCTTGAGATGGCGGAATGAATATTCCTTCTATTACGCAATCAATCCCATCCAAAATGCACAACAGTCAGCTGTACACGCATCAGAATCCTCCGCAATTGCGTTGCTCTTTACATCTTCGAACGTTCACCCGCATGCGTTGTTGTTTTTTATTACTGCATGCGGTTGAGATTGCGTTGATCGCTTAGCTCGTGATCGATTGTCGCATGCGCCATCATTGCATTGATTATCTTTTCATTCCTAAATGATGGGCGCAATGCGACGTAGATGCGTTGTTCATTCCATCTTTGAGCCATGAACGCATGCGGTGACTTGATTTCCTGCAAAACAGAACCAAAACATTCCTTTCTACCATCGCAATGATGTCAGTGGGTGTATTGACGACAATTTATAATTCTTGCATTTCTTAACCAATTTCTATACAATCGACGCAACTTTCCTTTCTTTTAGCCGCAATATCTAAATAAAACAGTATAAATAACTTGTATTTCTACAAGTTATCACACCCCCAAATTTAGATATATTCTTGTCCTCAAGCATATCTTCTACTTAGGCAATAATGCTCAATTCCTATCCTAAATTTTTCATCGATTGGTTGCTCCGAATGCTCCACCTAGGCAACATTAATTAACAGTGCAATTTCCTTCTATCCTTGACAATTCATAACAAAGCCCTACTTTATTCTTCTATATTACAAATCTCTGCTAAAAAATTCCTTTCTAGTTTTAAAAAGAATGTTTACCTCTTTATGTAAAAACCACTTGATGCGTCGAGATGTAGTGGTCCGATTTTTGCGTCATTTATTAGAGACTGTTGATCATGGTTACACCCTTCGTTTTGGCTTGTTCCCACGGCTGTCATGCAAACATCCAACTACGGTTGTGTGCCAATCTCAACTTTAACTCTTGATTTTCAGCTAAGTGTAAGTTTTACTGGTCAGAGGAGTTGTCTTGGAAACCCACCTTTATTTTGGCTTGCTCCCACGGGTGTCATGCGAACATCCAACTACGAGCAGGTTCCTTTCACAACTTAACTCTTATCAGGTTGGGATTGTTTTTTTTTTTTTTTTGGGTTTCCCTTGCGCTGACATTGAAGTTTGTATGAAAGTTTATATATATATATATATATATATATATATATATATATATATAATATAATGGTAATAATGAATGCATTTTCTTAATGACCGCATCACTTGATCTCATCTGCTCAGACCTTCCCCACCCCCAAATTTAGAGATGCGCAAGGTTCTCATTGCGTTGTTTGGACAGAATAGACAAAAACTTAGACAAAATTTCAAGAAGAAGGTTTGAGTAGAATTTTGAAGGATAAAAGGTAAAGCAGTGCTATAGCTACGAATTAACTAAGTGTTAGTCAGAAAATACAAAGTGTGGGAAATGTTACTAAGTGTATGCATATAAGTCATCATAGCAGCACAATGAATAACGCAAAATAAAAGATAAAGAATATTACAAAAATTGACAAGGACGATAAGAAGAGGCTAATGCATATGTAAAGAATTTTTATTCAGTTGTATTAAAAATTAACTAAGTATACAAGGAATTACAATTAACGCAATACAAAATTTGAAGTATGTACAAAGAATCAAGACATTAGCTTTTACACATAGAAAAATAACGAATGAAGTTATCTTTTGTATTTGATTCAGACGGGTGCACGATTAAAAATTAACACCATGCTTCCATTAACGCAAATGTGTATTTGCAGAGGACGGGCAACAACGCATGTATCATCGCAACACACCCCCTTAACTCAATGCATTTCTAGAGGACGGGCGCACGGTATTTCTACCAACGCAACACTACCTCAACATAGTGCATTTTTGCTAAGGACGGGCTAACAATACACACGAGCGCAACACACCCCTCAGCGCGATGCATTTGGGTAGGATGGACGCAAAGTGTATCTTGTTCTCACAAGATGCACCCATCATCGCGTTGCATACCAATTTTTATTTTTCTTTTTAATTCATCAATAACGCAAGTCGAAAAGACTTTTCGGTGTTCATCGTTTTATTCAGTCATTCACAAAAATTTTAAGAACAGTGCTACTAATGCATAAAAATTAAATGAATTAAACATGACGTGGAAATACACAATTGAATTAAATTGAAGGTAAATACAGAAAGCATTACAGGCTAATTCTAATAAGAAAACGCAATTTAGAAAGCAGTAAACGAAAACGATAAAGAAAGCAATTAAACATAGATATAGGGATGCTGATTGAAAGAAGTTTTTCAAAATTACCGCAATAGCATCCCCAGCAAGCGGTTAATCCTACTTGCCTAAGTCAATGGTCTCCATGCGTCGATCCACATCACCCCTAAAGTAAGGCTTAATTCGTTGACCATTGACTTTAAATGTGTTGCTCCCATCTTCAGTTGTCAGTTCCACTGCGTCGTGGGGAAAGATGGTCTTGATGTGGAATGGCTCAGACCAGCGGGACTTCAACTTCCCTAGAAACAATCACAAACGCGCGTTAAACAGTAGTAACTGTTGACCTTTGACGAATGTCCAGTTGCTTATGCGGTCATCATGCCACTTCTTGGTTCTCTCCTTATAGAGCTTGGCATTTTCGTATGTGTCCCTTCGCCACTCGACCAGCTAGTTCAGTTGCAACTTCCAAACTTTCCCCGCACTTGCTAGATCAAAGTTCAGCTTCTTGCATGCCCACATTGCCTTGTGTTCCAACTCGAGAGGCAGATGACAAGCTTTTCCAAAGACCAGAGCATATGGGGACATGCCAATTGGTGTTTTGAAGGCAATTCTATATACCCACAGTGCTTCATTGAGCTTGGGTGACCAATCCTTCCTGGAGGTACTGACTACCTTCTCCAAGATATTTTTGATCTTTCTGTTAGAAATCTCTGCCTACCCATTAGTTTGTGGGTGATAAGCGGTTGCAACTCTATGGCTGACGTTAAATTTAGTCAACAAGTTAGTGAATATGCAGTTGATGAAATGTGAGCCCTCATCATTGATTAAGGCCCGGGGCATCCCATATCGGGCAAAGATATTCTTCTTGAGAAATTTTGCCACCGTGGCCGCATCGTTCTTAGCACATGCGATGGCCTCAACCCACTTCGATACATAGTCAACCGCGACAAGGATGTACTAATGACCTTCGGACAGCGAAAATGGGCCCATAAAGTCGATTCCCCATACATCAAATAATTCAATCTCTAAGATTGACATCAAAGGCATTTCATTTCTTCTAGAAATATTCCCCATTCTCTGGCATCTATCGAACTGCACAACATGGGCATGGGCGCCCTTGAAATTTGTTAGCCAGAAATAGCCACTCTGTAGGACTTTTGCGCCAGTCCGCTGCCCCCAAAATGTCCTCCATAAGGGGACTCATGACATAGCTCCAGAATGTGCTTGGCTTCATGCTCAGGAACGCATCAACGTAAAATATGATCAGGTCCAAGTCCATAAAGGAAAGGGTTGTCCCAGAAATAAAACTTGACGTCATGACTCAGCTTCTTCTTTTGCTGGTAAGTATAATCTTCTGGTACTTGCCCGCAAACAATGAAGTTTATAATGCCCGCATACCATGGAACATTAATGCCTACCGACATCAGCAGCTTATTAGGAAATCTTTCTTCAATGTCTTTTCCTTTCTCCTGAACCTCGTAATTTTCCAATCTTGATAGATGATCCGCGACTTGGTTCTCAGTGCCCTTTCGATCCTTGATTTCTAGGTCAAATTCTTGCAGGAGTAACACCCACCGTATCAGTCTCGGTTTCGCATCCTTCTTTGTCATAAGATATTTGATCGCAAAATTATCAGTATACACCACAACGTTTGTTTTGATTAAGTACTATCAAAATTTCTCCAGTGCAAATACCACTGCGAGCATTTCTTTTTCTGTGGTTGTATAATTCTCCTGCGCATCATTCAATGTTTTGCTAGCATAATAGATAGGATGCAATACCTTGTCCTTACGTTGACTCAAGACTGCGCCCACTGCATAACCACTAGCATCATACATCAACACAAACAGTTGCGTCCAATCCGGCGTAATCAAAATGGGTGCGGTGATGAGCACATTCTTCAGTGTATGGAATGATTCAGTGCACGCATCATTAAAATCATATTCACGGTCAGCCTCAAGGAGTGCATTTAGGGGCCTGGCGATCTGAGAAAAGTTGCGAATAAATCTTCGATAAAACCCCGCATGTCCCAGAAAACTCCTAAGCATTTTCACGTTTACTGGTGGTGGTAGCTTGGAAATTGCGTCGATTTTTGCCTGATCAACTTCCAATCCTACTTTTGATATTTTGTGACCTAGCATAATTCCTTCTTCAACCATAAAGTGGCATTTCTCCCAGTTCAAAACAAGATTAGTTTCCACACATCTCTTCAAGACTCTTTCAAGATTAGATAAACATGACTCATAAGTATTGCCGAAAACTAAAAAATCATCCTTAAATACCTCGATTTACTCCTCCAAGAAATCTTAAAATATCGCCATCATACATCATTGGAAAGTACCGGGTGCAATGCAAAGTCCAAACGGCATGTGACAAAGTGCAAACGTGCCAAATGGGCATGTGAAGGTTGTCTTATCTTGATCCTCTAGTGCGATTGCAATTTGATTGTACCCTGAGTAGCCGTCAAGAAAACAGAAGAATTCATTCCCAGCAAGTCGGTCTAACATCTGATCAATAAACGGGAGTAGGAAGTGGTCCTTTTTAGTGGCCAAATTTAATTTGCGGTAATTCATACAGATTCTCCACCCCGTAGTTGTCCTTGTGGGAATTAACTCATTCCTGTTGTTAGTGACGACTGTCATTCCCCCTTTCTTCGGAACGCATTGTACTGGGCTGACCCAACTGCTATCTGATATAGGGTAAATGACGCCTGCATCCAGCCACATCACTAATTCTTTCTTCACAACCTCCCTCATGGCAAGGTTCAAACGAAGTTGTCTCTCTACAAATCCCATTTTTTCTTCCTCAAGACGAATCTTGTGCATGCAATACGAAGGACTGATCCCCCGAATATCCGCCAAGGTCCATCCCAAGGCTCTTGCATTATTTTTCAGGATTTGGATAAGTGCATCCTCCTTCTCTTTACTCAGCGAGGCAGATATAATAACCAGTAACGTGTTATTGCCTCCTAAGTAAGGATATTTGAGGTGCACAGGCAACGACTTTAACTCCAACACAGGTGGTTCTTCTATGGATGGCTTAGTGTGTTGCGTTGTTCGTTCAGATAACTTAATCATTTCAAAATCTGATTCAATTTGGATTGCGGTGCAATTCTCCTCCCACATTGCGCCGATTCCAAAATATTCTTCCTCCAACTCTTCTAGGGGCTCGTGCCAAGGTTCTTCCTATAATTCCTCAACATATTGACAATTCTCCATATCACTCGGGTATTTCAACGCATTGAGAACGTTGAACTTAACTTGCTGATCATCGACCCTGATGGTAAGTTCTCCTTTCTGTACATCGATCAGTGCCCGCCCTGTTGGAAGAAATGGGCGACCCAAGATGATAGGCACCTCTCTGTCAGCTTCGTAATCTAATATGATAAAGTCAGCAGGGAAGATAAACTTATCTACTTGCACGAGTACATCCTTTATTTTGCCCTCGGGATGCATTATTGATCTATCGGCCAACTGCAATGTAATTGTGGTTGGTCTTGCGTTTTCGATATTTAGCTTCTTGAAGATCGATAAGGGCATGGGGTTTATACTTGCCCCCAAATAACACAGTATATTTCCGACCTTCTTTCCCCCTCTTGAGCATGGCAATGTGAAACTCCTAGGATCTTTCATTTTGGTGGGGATGTTGTTTTGAAACAGCACACTGCACTCATATGTTAATGCAACTGTTTCATTTTCCCCTATATTTCTTTTGTTAGGAAGTATATCCTTGAGGAATTTTACATAGCTTGGCATTTGTTCCAAAGCTTCTATTAAGGAAATATTCATGTGTAGTTATTGGAGAATATCCAAGAACCTCTAACATTACTTACTATCATCTTTCTTCTTCAGCCTGGACGGGAAAGGTGGAGGATCCCGCCGTACTTCTTGTTCAATTGGTTGTTCATTGAGGTCATGTGCTTGCTGTGTTTTAGTAACTGGAGGTTGCATTGATTTTGAATTTAAGTCTTGCAGAGATTCATCCCTTGTAGATGTACTTACTTCTGAACTGGTGATTCTGTCATTAATGGTTGATTGGTCATTGTTGATGGTTAAATCTACTGATCTTGTTATTGAATCTGGTACAGGTGACATGGGGACTATTGTTTTACCACTTCTCAATGTCACTGCTTGACATTGTTCTTTACAATGTGGTCCCGATGTTCGAGAACTGTTAGGCAGCGTATCAGTCGTTTTATTCTTAAGTTCAATCGCAAGCTGTTCAACCTGCTCCTCCAACTCTTTAAGGGAGGAAGCTTGTGATTGCTTAATTGCCTCGCTCTTCTCGATATAATGTTTCAATAACATTTCCAGAGACGAGGTACTGTAAGAGGTGTCAGAAAAGAACGGTTGGTCATAGAGTTGTATACTTTGAAAATTACCTAAGCTGTGATCCAGATTAATGAAGACTGGAGGGTTGCCTCGATTCACTTGATAACTGTTCTGAACCTTGAGAAAGATGTCTTTGCTGAATAGTCATAGTCTAAAGAAGCGAGGTCATTGTGGTCATCTGGTCTACTAGGGTGTTCATTGTATCAGCTGGTACAATGCCACCTTCTGCTCTTTCTTGCTCCAAACCTCTTTCCTCAAACCCGGTATCTAACTATTCATCTGAATTCCACAAAATTCGATTTAAGATGCTCTTTGCTTCCATATACGACCTGTCCATTAATCCTTCTGTTGCGGAGGCATCAGCAACTACTTGCGTTGGTTAATCTAAGCCATTGTAAACAGTCTCCATCAGAATGCAATCGGGAATCCCGATGTGCGAACAGCTCTTCACTAATTGTCTGAATCGCACCCAGGCGGTGCTCAAAGTTTCATAACCCTTCTGTTCAAAATTCAACACATCCCTCAATCTTCTTCCATTAACGGCTGGAGGGAAGAATATATTCATAAACCTTTTGACCAACTGATCCCATGCTTTGATTTCATCTGGCTCTAATGACTGAGCCCACCTTCTTGCCTCATCCTGCAGTGTATACGGGAAGAGATACAATCTAAGTCCTTCTGAAGTCACACCCGATATGGAGAATACACTGCATATGTCTACAAAGCTAGACAAATGAACATGCGAGTCTTCTCCTTGTAAACCTCTAAATTGCCTTGCATTCAAGATCACTTGAAACATTATCGGCCTTATCTCAAAACTTACATTCTCTTCAACCATGGGTCTTGAAATTTCGGGCAAGAAGTTATAGAAATTCGACGTCACATAGTTCCTCATTGAGATGTTGTGGTCGGCAGCAAGAAATACGAGATCTTGTGTTGGCCAGTTTTCCCCTTGATTCACTTCGGGTGCCTCGTTATTATCTGCCATGTTTCTTCTCCGCTTAATTTAGTCCTGATGTGCTCTTATACGAAAAATACACCTGATCTCTGGGTCAGCTTAGAATTTCTGGATCACTCAAGTACTCATAAATCATCAGACTACTCTTCGCGATAAACAGCCAGTACAAAGAGATCTGTCCTACAAAATATCACAAACGTACTCAACACTAACCGTTACCAATCCCCGACAATGGTGCCATAAACTTGTAACGATAAAATTTATACAATGCTTAGATGATGTGCTACAAGCTCATGTCCCCGGTAATGCCACCATAAACTTGATACGCTGAAAATAGTCTCTAAGCATGCAATAATAGTGGAATGTAGGTGAATGAACAACAAGCTCATGTTGCCATAAATTTGTAATGGTGAAATTGTGGAATATGATGCTGTGTTATCACTTATGCCCACTTTATGCGATACTACTCCTAAATATATGCGTTGTTAACTATATTCTTGTAGTATGCTATGGAGTAATGCGTGTCATAAGTTTCCTTGCGCTGAAACCAAGTATGATTTCAACAGAAGTTTCTCTGAATAATCCAAGGTCAAACACAAAGATTGCTTTCATTAGTGTGTTACTTTTGTGATACATGTGACCGATGTTTACAATTAATAAAGAATTGGTGTTTATACAGGAATCTAAAGTTGCGGTAAAATAAAGTTGCGTTAAAAAACTAAATTGCGATAAAAATAAACATAGGTTTTGTGATACAAGATACAAGGTACAAGATATACACGATACTGAGTTCGAGATTGACTGTGAAGTTATACAAAGGATCGTGGTATGCAATGGAAAGTCTTTATGGATGAAGCAGAAATAGAAAGAATAATTAGTAAAAACAACGCAAGTTTGTTAATTGCATTAAAGATACAACTAAGGTTCCGCTTAAGAATAATTAGTAAAAACAACGCAAGTTTGTTAATTGCGTTAAAGATACAACTAAGGTTCCGCTTTCCCTTGGCATACACCTCTCGGTGATAGGCCGCGTTCCCATATCTCTATGGTGAAACAGGGATGAACGTGATGAATGCAAGGTTACTTTCATCTCTGGAAGTACTTCTCGCTTTAGTTAACACATTCTCCCAACCCTCTCTCGATGGGCAGAATAGCATCTTCATTTCTGCTCTCACAAGTGAAGATGTCGTCTAGCATGCTTTGACTAAACATAATTATTTCCTTGACCAATTAATTTACTTGCTTAATTCTTGCTAATTACCCAGGGAATTAGGAAAACATCGTGGAGAAAGTGAATTATGGATGAACAGAAATAGGCAGAGAGATGAGAATGGAAATGATCATAACATTCAATACTACGATTAAGCGTTCGATACATGGTGTGAATGAAAGACTAAAGAAGATGAATACAAGTGATGATAAAGAGATAGAAACAAATACAGAAGAGTGTCAACGTCTTGACAAAGATCTGGACGAAGGTTTTTCTTGCCAACGTGTGGAATGAATGGAGAGAAGAGCTTCCCTCTCAGGCTTACTCTTCTGGTAGAAGTGACCTTCGTATAGAGCTTCAACGTTGAGGATCGGAAGGATTCTTTTCCCAGAGAATCACCTCTTGGCCTTGTCTCTTGATTCTTCCCGGATCTACTCTGATTAGTCGCTCAACCAGTCTCTCCCTCAGATCAGTATATCAAGTCTCCCGTATCAAGTATATCTTTCAATGAAATTGCATAAGCTATTAATAGGCGAAGCTTGACTTTTTGCAGTGTGGTCCCCACTTTATGGTTAAGGCAGTTCTTGAGATGGCGGAGTGAATATTCCTTCTGTTACGCAATCAATCCCATTTGAAATGCACAACGGTCAGTTGTACACGCATCAGAATCCTCCACAATTGTGTTGCTCTTTACATCTTCGATCGTTCGCCCACATGCAGTGTTGTTTTTTTATTACCGCATGTGGTTGAGATTGCATTGATCGCTTAGTTCGTGATCAATTGTCGCATGCGCCATCATTGCGTTGATCATCTTTTCATTCCTGAATGATGGGCACAATGCAACGTAGATGCGTTATTCATTCCATCTTTGCGCCATGAATGCATGCGGTGACTTGATTTTCTGCAAAACAGAACCAAAATATTCTTTTCTACCATCACAATGGTGTCAGTGGGTGTATTGACGAAAATTTATAATTCTTGCATTTCTTAGCCAATTTCTATACAATCGACGCAAATTTCCTTTCTTTTAGCCGCAATATCTAAATAAAACAGTATAAATAACTTGTATTTCTACAAGTTATCAGTTTCCCTTGCGGTCAAGCTCGGTGTTACAGTGAAAACAACCTCTCCTTTTTATCTATTTTTCTATGCATTTTACTATGCGTCAATAGTTATCGTGTCTCTACCTTTCATTCATACTTCCATTGCTTTGTCTTTTAGTTAAGAGTAGGAGTAGTTTATAGCTTACAGCCCCCATCATTCTTTTATTCATTCGCCACAAACACATCACCGTATACATTTAGCTACAAGTCCCTGAGTTCGACCTCGGATCACCCGAGAAACTTGCATTCGAGTTATACTTGGCGTGAGCGCAAGAAAACTTGTGATAGGAACACATGGTCATTGCATTTAAGATCAACGCTTATTTTTCATTCCAACGTATGACCATCGACACATAAGTATAAATGCATAACCTAAGACAAGCATCGCATATTGCGTTCACACTAATTTTCGTCATCAAGTTTTTGGCGCCATTGCCGGGGACTTGGCAGCTAATAGTTTGTTGAGTTTTGTGTTTTGTCAGGAAACCTTTTTTACCTTGGGAGTATTGTAGCTTGTGTGACCAAGCTGGAAACAATGTTGAAGTGTAGGCGATGCGCTAAAAGCCAGTATTGACCCCAAGAAGTGTAGGCGATGCGCCGCTGCAAACAATGTCCTCTACAAATATTCATTTGCGTTAATGGAAGCGTGGTGTTAACTTTTAATCATGCACCCGTCTAAATCAAATACAAGAGATAATTTCAATTCATTATTTTTCTATGTTTAGCTAAATTCTTTGATTCTTTATATAGAAAAAGATTTCTGTATTACGATATTTGTAATTACTTGTATACTTAGTGAATTTTTAATACAACTGAGTACATATTCTCTCCATATGCATTTGACTCTTCTTCATCATCCTTTGTCAATTTTTTGCGATATTCCTGATCTTTTGTTTTGCGTTCTTCATTGTGCTACCATGATGTATAATATGCTTACACTTAGTACTTTCTAACTGACACTTAGTTAATTCGTAGCTATAGCAATGCTTTACCTTTTATTTTTCAAAATTCTTCTCAAACCTTCTTTTCGAAATTTTATCTAAGTGTTTGTCTATTCTATCTAAACAACGCAATGAGGACCTTGCGCATCTCTAAATTTGGGGGGGGGGGGGGGGGGGGGGAGGTCTGAGCAGATAAGATCAAAATGATGTAGTCATTAAGAAAATGCGTTCATTTTCTATCCAAAAAAAAATCATACAAAATTCCAATGTTAGCGCAAGGGAAACCCCAAAAACATTCCCAATCTGATAAGAGTTAAGTTGTGAAAGGAACCTGTTCGTAGTTGGATGTTCGCATGACACCCGTGGGAGCAAGCCAAAACGAAGGTGGGTTTCCAAGAATGACGCGAAAAAGAAAAATAAAAGAGTGCAAGAGAAAACTCCTATGAAAAATCATGAGTTAAAGTTGAGATTGGCACACAACCGTAGTTGGATGTTCGCATGACACCCGTGGGAACAAACCAAAACAAAGGGTGTAACCATGATCAACAGTCTCTAAATAAATGACGCAAAATTTGACCACCGCATACGGATGCATCAAGTTGTTTTGATAAGAAGAGGTAAACATTTTATTTAAAACTAGAAATGAATTTTTGAGCAGAAATTTGTTGTATAGAAGAATAAAGTAGGGCTTTGTTATGAATTAGCAAGGATAGAAGGGAACTACATTGTCAAGTAATGTTGCGTAGGTGGAGCATTCGGAGCAACCAATCGACACAAAATCTAGGATAGGAATTGAGCATTATTGCCTTAGAAGAAGATATGCTTGAGGACAAGCATATATCTAAATTTGGGGGTGTGATAACTTGTAGAAATACAAGTTATTTATACTATTTTATTTAGATATTGCGGCTAAAACAGAGAAAAGTTGCGTCGAATGTATGAAAATTGGCTAAGAAATGCAAGAATTATAAATTATCGTCAATACACCTATTAACGCCATTGCAATGGTAGAAAAGGATGTTTCCATTCTATTTTGCAGGGAATCAAGTCACCGTTTGCGTTCATGGCTCAAGATAAAATGAACAACGTATTTACGTCGCATTGTGCCCATCAATCAATAATGAAGAGACGATCAACGCAATGACGGCGCATGCGATAGTCGATCCAGAGCTTAAGTTCAACCGCATGCAGTAATCAAAAAACAACACCGCATGCGGGCACACGATCGAAGATGCAAAGGAGCAACACAATTTCGGAGGATTCAGACGCGTGTATAGCTAACTGTTATGCATTTCTTACGAGATTGATTGCGTAACAGAAGGAGTATTCATTCCACCATCTCCGAAGCTGCCTTAACAATAAAATGGGGTCCACATTGCAAAGATTCAAAGCTGAGCCTATAAATAGCCTCTGCAATTCCATTGCAAGATATACTTGATACGAGCATATTTTGATACTTGTATATTGAGAGAGAGACTGGTCTGAGTGCTGATCGGAGTAGATCCGGGAAGAGTTAAGAGACAAGGCCGAGAGGTGAGTCTCAGGACAAATCCTTTTAATCCCCGCTATTGAAGCACTTTAACAAGGTCACACCATGTATCAGATGCTAAATCTTAGTATTGAATGTCATGATCATTTCCATCTCCATCTTTCTGTCTATTTTCGTTCATCCGTAATTCGCTTTCTCCACAATGTTTTCTTAATCCCCTGGTAATTAGTATGAATCTAACAAGTAAATTAATCTGTGCTAAAGAAATAAATATGTTTAGCTAAAGCATGCTAGACAGCATCACCTGTGAGAGTAGAAGTGAAGATGTCATTCTGCCTGTCGAGAGAAGGTTGGAAGAATGCGTTAACTAAAGCGAGAAGTACTTCCAGAGATGGAAGCAAACTTGCGTTCATTACGTTCATCCCTGTTTCACCACAGAGATGTGGGAACGCAGTCGATCACCAAGAGGTGTATGCCAAGGGAAAGCGGAACCATAGTTATGTCTTTAACACAATTTGTGAACTTGCAATGTTTATACTAGTTATCCTTTCTATTCTTGATTCATACATAAAGCCTTTCCACTGCATAACACGATCCTTTGTGTAAACTTTACAGTCAGTCTTAAACTTAGTATCGTATCAGTATCCTATATGTTTACATTTATCGCACTTTATTTTATTATCGCAACTTTATTTCACCGCACAATTTTACTTTACTGCACTTTAATTTCATGTACAAACCACTCTCTTTTATTAATTGTGAAACCGGTCGCATATATCACGAGCGTAACACATTAACTAAACCAATCCCTGTGTTTGACCTCAGATCTCTCCGAGAAACTTGCATTGGAATTATACTTGGTTTCAGTGCAAGGAAACTTGTGACAACGCATAGCATACTACAAGCATTTCATTAATAACGCATACATCTAGAAGTAGTATCACATAAAGTAGGAATAAGCATAACACATCATCCACATTCCATTTCCATCCCAAGTCATCAAGTTTATGGCAATATGAGCTTGTATGATCCATAATTCACCACCATCCATATATGCTTGTTTAGAATATCAATTCACCAACGATACAAGGACACTGCCCCTTATACAATGTAACTTCATGCCAAAAAGGCAAAAGACCCCTTTTGAAGTTTTGCATCGAGTACTTGATCAACATCTTGTCAGTATACGATGCCTGAGACAATGTTGGCACTTTATTTCTTCAATTCTGAAAGATTTGAATCCCAAGAACAAACTGAGCCTCTCACAAATCTTTCGTTTGGAATTGGGTCGCTAACCAGTTCTTAACTGAAGTCAGTAAACCTACATCATTCCCAATGAGTAGGATATCGTCTACATATAACACTAGGAAAACTACTGAACTATTGATGATTTTCTTGTAGACATAAGGCTCATCAACATTTTGGTCAAAGCCATAAGATTTGATCGCAGTATCAAACCTTATGTTCCAAGATTGAGATGCCTATTTTAGCCCATAAATGGACCAATTCAGCTTGCAATCCGTTTTCTCTTGACCTTGGGCTATGAACCACTCAGGCTACACCATGTAAATGGTCTCCTCAAGATTACAATTCAGAAATGCAGTCTTGACATTCATTTTCCGTATCTCATAGTCATAATACGAGGCAATGGACATGATGATGCGGATAGACTAAAGCATGGCAACAGGTGAGAAAGTCTCCTCATAGTAAACTTCCTCCACCTAGGTATAACCCTTTGCCACAAGTCTAACCCTCAAGGTTTGCACCTTTCCATTAGCACCCCATTTCCTCTTGTAGATTCATTTGCAACCTATACGTTTAACCCCATCAGGTTGATCTATAAGATCCCATACTGAGTTGATGTACATAGACTCCGTCTCGAAATCCATGGCTTTAAACTATTCATCTCGGTGAACATCCTCCATTACCTTTTTATAAGACAACATATCCTCAACCTTGCCATCGGCTACCATAGCTTGGATTTCAGTTAAACTCACATAGCCAACAGGTAGGTTCGCAACCCTCCTACTACGTCGAGGTTCTCTCAACACTAGAGATGGATTTGACCTATTAGATGAACTTCCATCAACAACTCTTGTTGTTGTAGCAGGCTATTCAACAACTTTTGTTGAAGGTTCAGTAGTTTTGTTGGAAAGCTCACGGAACACGATTTTACTTCTTGGATTGTGCTACCTTATATGATCCTCCTCAAGGAAGGTAGCATTTTTCGAGACAAACACCTTGTTTTCCTTAAGATCATAAAAATAACCCCCCTGTGTCCCTCTGGGGTAGCCTACAAACAGGCACAAACTCGAACGTGGTTCTAGTTTATTAGGATTACACTCAAGCACATGTGCTGGGCAACCCTAGATGTGGAAGTGACGAGAACTAGCTTTACGCCCTTTCTACAACTCCAAAGATGTTTGGGCAACACTCTTGGAAGGAACATAGTTGAGGATATAAGCTATAGTCTCTACTGCAAAACCCTAAAACGAGTCCAGTAAGAAAGCGTAACTCATCATTGACCGAACCATGTCCAACAGGGTTTTGTTTCTCCTCTCTGATACACCATTCTGCTGAGGTGTACCAGGTGATAAGAGTTGGAAAACGATTCCATGTTCTATCAAATAGTTCTGGAACTTAGAATCCAAAAACTCTCCACCCCAATCAGATCGAAGTGTTTTAATCCATTTATCTAATGCGTTTTCAACTTCAGCCTTGAATTTTTTGAACTTTTCAAAGGATTCTGACTTATGTTGCATTAAATAAATATACCTATATCTCGAATAATCATCAGTAAAAGTGATGAAATACTCGTAATCTCCCCTGGCTCACACACTCATCGAACTACAAAGGTCTGAGTGCACTAACTCTAGAGGATCTTTGGTTCGATAACCTTTTCAGTAAAAGGTCTTTTAGTCATCTTTCCTTCAAGGCATGACTCGCACATAGGTAAAGAATTTTCCTCTAACTCGTTTAGAAGTTCATTCTTCATCAACCTCTCAATCCTATTGAGATTGATGTGCCCTAATCGAAGGTGCCACAGTTGGGCATTTTCTTTAGGAGAAACTTTAAGTCATTTATTTTGAGTTACAAAAGTTTTAAACATCTCTATGTTATGGAGGGAATTTGCTGCTAACGACCATAACACATACAAATTGTTTTCCAGTTTAGCTAAACATATATCAATACCATCTTTCAGAATAAACATTTTATTCACCAAAAAGTTGAGAGTTATTTACATTCAAGCAAGCACTTTATAGAAATCAAGTTCCTCTTTAACTCAGGAACAATATACACATCATTTAAAATGATAAATCTATTCTATAAAGTCAGCAAGAGGCCTCCCACTGCCATCGTCATCTCATCAGCCTCAAGCTGCCGTCAGGATCTAATCCCCTTAAAAGAAGAACAAACATGATTAATGGCCCCTCAGTCAATAATCCAGGCAGAATTATTATTCCCTACAAAACAAGTTTCCAAAATCAATAAATCTCATTTACCTTGGTTGGCCTTGGCCTTGGCCTTCTTCTTCTCCTTGAACTGACGTGGGCAGTTCCGCTTCCAGTGCCCATCCTGGATGCATGGAAACAGTTTCCTTTTTCAACTGGCATTATTCGCCTACCTTGTTGATTGGAAGGTTGTGGGTTACCCAGTGCCTTCCCCTTCCATTTACTACCCTTATTCTTCTTCCACTTCGTAGTGTTGGAAGTAGAAGGTGCAAACTTAGTTCCTGAGGTCGAACCGTGATGAAACTTCTTCGATGATGAAGCAACATTTTCCTCCAACCTTCTTCTTCTTGCTTTTCAGCAAGGATTGGAATGTCTACAACTCGTTGAGGAGAGTTGTAAGGGTGTAATCAACCTTGTTCATAATAGGGTTGCTTACAAATTGTAGGAAGCTTTCTGGCAACGTGTGCTAATAAAGCTAACCTAGCTACCCTCATCGATGTGAGCTCTGTTCATCTCTCCCACATTAAAGTCGACCATCATGTTCAGAACATGTTCTCGAACAAATGTATCCTCCTCCATTTTAGAGTTGAAGATGCACTTTAGAGCTTCATGCTTGAGCTGCCCAGATGACTGTCCAAACATTCCCCTCAGGGACTCGATGATCTCACGAGCAGAGACCATGGGCTCGTGCTTTTTGACCAAGACGTCGTTCAGGTTGGCTAAGATGTAAACTCGGGCCTTCTCATTCGCCTGTGTCCATTTCTCATATGCCTCTCCAACATTTCGAGCAGCGATTTGAGTTGGAATAGGAGGACACTCCTCCGTAAGGATGAACCATAGGTCATCGATGATAAGTATAGTGTTATTCGTGTTTTTCCAACTGGTGTAGTTTTCGCTAGTCAATTTGCCAGCAGATAATAGAGCTAAAGTGGCAGTTGCCATTTTTAAAAGTTGTTGAAAACAAGAACAAACTTAATAAGTCTATTTGCATTACCACTTTTAACACCAATTTTAGGTTTTAGCAAAATAGTTATAATCTACCCTAAGTGAAACGACATCTATTTTGCAATGATGCCCCAGCGAGGCAAGACAAAAGTCACTATTGGGGTGATCAAGATCCCCTTCACTAGGATAAGACATTCTCAACCATTACACAAAAATAACTCTTGTAACTCACTCTAATAGTCACCATTTTTCGGTCCAGAATTTGTTAACCTTTAATTTTAGGCCCTAGAATCTTGCCTTAATGCGCCCACCGTAGGGAAAAAGCATATTAGGACAAGAGACTAAAGCAACCTGATGACATACAGAAATGCATGTCATCTTAGGCCTTTTACTTAGAATTATGAAGGTTATTAGGCAGAATATACAGCAATCATGTTAGGAATTCACGAGAAAATGAGCTTGTGTCGATCAGCATGTCGAATCTCAACCAACCCGTTATTTTGCGTTAATTATGTGTTCAATGTTCTATTTTTGTAGCTAATGTAGGACATGGACACAAACGTGGAAACCAGACCACCGCATAGACAACCGCATGTAGAGAAGCACTCCATCGCAAAGGCAACACATCGATCAACGCATGGATGTTATGGTAATCAGCCGTATGCGTCCATTTCATGGGAGTTGTGCTCGTCAAGCAATTACGGTCATCATGTAGAGTTGCGGTATTAAGCGAATGCGACCATTGAATGATTGCGGCTATGCGACAACGCATTCTAATGGGATCAACGCAAGGTTGGTGGAATGAACGTATAAACGCATCTACCTCGAGAAAAACCAAAAGATGATGTTGACATTTCACCTACCACGCTGTTAGCGGCAGAGGTTCAGAAAAGGACTAACGCGTCGAATGTCAAACTAAGAGCAGTCCAGTCAATGCTGTCGCCTAACGTTTGTCTAGGGCGGATCCTTGCGATCCAAACAAAATGCGTGATAAGATGGCTGAGAGTTCTTCACCTCCGTTATCCATTTTGAGTGACGACTGGAGCCTTCGACTGTAGCTAGATCTTGAGAGAGCCAGTTCCTCCGCCCATCCATGGCACTACCAGCAGCCTTGACGCACATCCGCTGGGAGCAAGTCTTTGCTTCCAGTCGGTCATTTCCTTTTCCTTTCTTTCTTATATAGTATTGTATGACATTTTGGAATTAAGGAATTAATACAATTTATTTTCAATGTATTTCTCTATTCTTTCGACTCCATCTCCATCTTCTTTGCTTAGCATCTTTATTTTCATTGCAACACTTAGTGGGATTGCTTGGGTACTGTATACTTAGTCATGTGGATTAGGGATATGAAGCATGTAGCAACCAACCGAGAGGTGTGCATTGCATGAGTGTGTGAGTAATCTTATTTGCTTAGTATAAAGCTATTGCAACGTCTATCTATAGGCTAACGCATTTCTTGTCTATGAGTAAAGTCAGCAATAATCAACTGCCCAGGAGGGTAAGTGGTTGGACGCATTAAGCAATATATGCATTGTTCACTAAGGATAGTAACAATCTTGCGTCAACCAAGTTCATGTGATTGTCTTGTATTATGTATGCTTCGCTCGTCCATTAGAGATACTCGAGAGGGTAGTCTAAGAACAGGATCTAGGCTTGGGAAGGTCAGATCAGAATCTAGGCTCGGGAGAGTCAGATTAGAGCACATAATACAAGAGATTGGAGCTTAGGAATAAGTATTGTTTGCTATTAACCCACCGCGTGCATCCTAGAGATAGATACGATTGTGTGCGGTCACCGCAACGTTGTGTGCATTTTGCATCATCGCATAGGAAAAGAGTACAGACTTAGGAATAAGCTCTATGGACATTAGGAATAAGCTCTATGGACACTTTTGTATTCAACACATGCGTCCTAGACTTAGGAGCATCGCATTTGCATTGGAAAATGATTTGTCGCACATAAGCCCAATCACATTGGCTTGCGTTTACTAAGGTTGCCCTTGTGGTCACTCTTAAGGGTTTCAATGAAATCATCTCCGCATTTTATCTATTTTCCCACACATTTATTTCATGTCAGGTTTGTCGTATCTCTACCTTTCATACATACTCTCATTGCGTTGTCTGGTAGGGTTAACTTAGCAACCTCCCTTCCATTCTTTTATTTAAACCATCGCATGCATATCACCGCAAACATATAGCTACAAGTCCCTATGTTCGACCTCGAATTACCTAAGAAACTTGCCTTCGCGTTGTACTTGGTGTGAGCGTAAGAAAACTTGTGGCAGAACGCATGGTTATCAAATACATTCGTTAACACATTATCATTCCAATGCATGACCATCTGTGCATGACTATTAACGCATATCTTATGAACATGCATCACATACCGCATTCAAGGGATTTTAGTTATCGAGTAAAAATGACTTCTAATTTCCCATCACCAAGTTTTTGACGCCGTTGCGGGGGACTTGGTAGCTAAATATTTGTTAAGTTTTGTGTCTCTGCGAGCAAACTTTTTATCTTAGGAGTATTGCAGCTTGTACGACCAGGTTGAAAACAATATTGAAGTGTAGTCGATGCGCTGAAAGCCAATATTGACCCCATGGTAGAAGGGCAATCAGTTGCAAAAGAGCTGAAGGCAGTTCTAAGCTCATGGTGGCCAACATGCGCCCAAAAATTGCCGGAAGTTCCAATGGTCAGGGCAACTTGACTCAAGCAGTTGAGAACCATCTCCTGCATGGAAGACTTCTTACAGTGATAACACTCCTACTTTTCCAGGGACTTCTTCGACTCTATCCTTACTTTGCTTTCTTAGTAGAGGTTATTTATTTTATTTTTATTGTTATTTTGGATATATGGCTACTTCCTTGGTTGTGGTATGTTTGCTCTTGTAGGTGTAACAATAAGTCTCCTTGGTTCGTAGTTCAACGGAAGAATTTCTTTCACCCTTAAGCGCATGGCTTCAATCGCGTGGATTCCAATGCATGAGCGCATGCGTTGCTTTGCCTAAGGTCTTTTCCTGTTATCTTGTATGACTTATCCTTTTGAAATTCTCTTTTTCCCGATTGCGTTGTTTTGCTATGTTTCTATGATGGTACGTATAAGTACACTACATCTTCTAACTAATCAACACAAGGCATCCTTTACTTTTATTAGCTTCTTCAAATTTTGAAAGTCTTAAGTTTTATTTTGTGCAAACCTTTGTTCAAACATTTATTATCGCATTCTTGTAAATTCGTTTTTAGCTTTGCGGTGAGAACACTGCCAACCTCTAAGTTTGGGGGTGGCAGTGGTCTCGGAGAGTTGCGTTCATTATATTGCAATCATTTGAAGAAAAAAAAAGTGAAGCAAGCTTTTGAGAATAATAACTCCACTGTCAACGCAATTGGGAAACCCTGGTTTATAAGAGTTAAGTTGTGAAAGGCAATTGCTCGTAGTTGGATGTCCGTATGACACACGTGGGGGTAAGCCAAAACGAAGGCAAGTCGCCAGGATCAACGCATAAGCGCAACTCCTCTGTCCGGTGCAAGCCAAATCAAACGAGACAAGAGTTGAGTTGAATATGGAACGCAACCGAAGTTGGATGCTCGCATGACAGACGTGGGGGTAAGCCAAAACGAAGGGCGTAACCAGGTTTAACACCGCATTTGAATAAGCCATCGCAAATTTTTGAATTATTTTGATGAACTCATTCTCAAAAGCTAAAAGCAAAATTTCGGTGAATGACTAAAAAGTTTTTTAGCAAAGACTTGCCGAATTTAAACTTAGAAAAGATCTTTTTGAAGAAGCAGCCAAGGATACGATTGTGTGCGGTCACCGCAACGTTGTGTGCATTTTGCATCATCGCATAGGAAAAGAGTAGAGACTTAAGAATAAGCTCTATGGAAACTTTTGCATTCAACACATGTGTCCTAGACTTAGGAGCATCACATTTGCATTGGAAAATGATTTGCCGTGCATGAGTGTAGCATGATCACATTGGCTTGCGTTGACTAAGGTTGCCCTTGCGGTCACTCTTAAGTGTTGCAATGAAATCATCCCTGCATTTTATCTATTTTTCCACACATTTATTTCATGTCAAGATTTGTCGTATCTCTACCTTTCATGCATACTCTCATTGCATTATCTGTTAGATAGAAGTAGGAGTAGGGTTAAATTACCAACCTTCCTTTCATTCTTTTATTTAAACCGCTGCATGCACATCACCGCAAACATATAGCTACAAGTCCCTGTGTTCGACCTTGGATTATTCGAGAAACTTGCATTCGCGTTATACTTGGCGTGAGCATAAGCAAACTTATGGTAGGACGCATGGTCATCACATACATTCGTTAACGCATTATCATTCTAATGCATGACCATCGACGCATGACTATCAACACATATCTTATGAACATGCATCGCATATCACGTCCAAAGGATTTTAGTTGTCGAGTAAATCTCTGGTGAATTACGACCCGGAGATTGAGAGTCTAAAAAGAAGGAGACTGAGAGACCGCCAACAGCAACCATAATCAGACAAAGAAGAGATAGCGGAGCAGCTTGGAAATGGAGCACCAAATGATAATAATGTCATGGCGAATCCAATTCTATTGGCAAACGATCGCAATAGGTCCATTAGGGACTATGCATCACCAAACCTCTATGATTTCTCTTCGGGAATCATGAGGCCTGCCCTCGACGGAAGCAGATTCGAAATGAAACCGATGATGCTGCAGATCATCCAGACTGCAGGTCAATTTGGAGGAATGTGTGGCGAAAACCCGCACGCCCACCTCCGAAGTTTATTGAAATTTGCAATACTTTTGTGTTCCCGAACATCTCTACTGAAGACTTCGACTAACATTGTTCCCATTTTCTCTCTGTGATCAGGCTAGGAAATGGGCGTATTCTCTCGAGCCGAGAGAGATCACTTCTTGGGAACAGGTAGTGAAGAAATTTATGAAGAAGTATTTTCTACCTACCGAGAATGCCAGACATAGGAAACTTATCACAAATTTTGAACAAGACATGGGCGAATCGCTCAGCGATGCTTAGACGAGGTTTGAGAGGTTGGTTTGGGACTGTCCACATAATGGGTTGCTAGACTACCTTCAAATGGAGATTTTCTATCATGGTTTGAATCCCGCTTCACAGACCGCTGCCAATGTGGCAGCTGCTGCTGGTTTGCTTGACAAAACATATGATGAGACGAAGAATATCTTGGATCGCATCTCTATGAACCATGAAGATTGGAGAGAGAGCGACTAGAGATTAAGACTTAAAGACACTGACGCAAACAACAGTGCTATTGCTTCATTACAAAACCAGATGACCGCAATGATGAATTTAATCCAAGGAATTACGATCAGTAGCCCAACACCGCAAACCAGGCAAATCAATGCAATCAGTCAAAACACTGCAAGGTGTGCGACTTGCAGTGATGGGCATGCGATGGAAGATTGCCTGCAAAATCCACAATCTATCTACTTTATAAAGAATAACCCTTTTTCAAACACCTACAACCCCGGGTAGAGAAACCACACCAATTTTTCTTTAAAGAATCAACAACAAAATTTCCAACCTGTGGTGCAAAAAGAAGGGCCACCAGGATTCTTCCCTCACAATAACGGTCAACCGAGCAATCAAGCAAGTAGACAACCACTGCAATCCTCTTCTTTGGAGAGCCTATTGAAGAAATACATAGACAAAAATGAGACCATGCTTCAAAGTCAGGCGACGTCCATCCACAATCTCGAATTACAGATGGGCCAGATTGCGAGTGAGCTGAAGAGTAGACTGCAAGGGGCTTTTCCAAGTTCAACCGAACTTCCACGCAACTGGGGGGGATCAGGTAAGGATTAATGTCAGGTTGTGACATTGCACAGTGGGAAGACTGTGGAGGGAGAAAAGAAGGAGCTTAGTAGAACAACTTCCATTGTGGCTGGACCTAAGATTGTGGTGACGTAAGAAGAGGAAAGAGAAAAAGAGGCAATAGAACCAGAGGTTGCGTCGACCTCGAAGCCAACTGAAATGGGAACCGTGAAAGTGCAGTTACCACCTTTCCCACAGAGACTAAGGAAGAAGAAACACAAATAGGTACAGTACTAATGCTTCTTATCTATGTTAAGGCAATTACATGTTAACATTCCTTTCAGTGAAGCGATTGAGGAAATGTCTGCCTATGCCAAGTTTCTGAAGGATATGGTAACTAAGAAGAGGGGACCTAGAAAATTTTCCACGGTAGAGTTAACGCAAAGTTCAAAATCCATAATCCCACCGAAGATGAGCGATCCTGGGAGCTTTACCATTCCTTGCTCCATAGGAGGACTGCACATCGGGCAAGCCCTATTTGACTTGAGAGCCAGTATAAATTTGATGCCTCTATCAATCTTTAGACAATTCAATGTGGGGCAACTTGTGCCCACATCAGTAACTCTCCAACTGGCCGACGGATCTCTGGTTCATCCAGAAGGAAATGTGAAGGACGTGCTGATAACAATTGACAAATTTATCCTGCCAGTTGACTTTATCATTTTAAACTATGAGGCCGACAAAGATGTGTTCATCATTTTGGGACGACCTTTTCTATCAACGGGTCATGCTCAAATTGATGTGCATAAAGGGGAAATCACTTTGAGTATTAACGGACGGAAGCTCAAGTTTAATATAATTCGTGCCATGAAGTTTCCGAATGAAGAAGACCTACATAACTCTGATGATGACCAGAATTCAATCGAAGAAGAAAAGTTTGATGAAGAGTATGAAGAAGAGGGTGCCAGCGCATCCGTTGCTGCCTGTAATGCGATCACAACAAAAACAAGCAAGGAAGAAGAAATGATTACAAAGCAAGAAGTAGAGCCAACCGAAAAAGAAGAAAGAAAAACAATGCAACCTTCCCTAGTGGAGCCACCGAAACTTGAATTGAAGACCCTACCAACCCATTTAAAGTACGCATTTTTTGGGTGGAATGAGAAGCTGCCAGTTATCATTTCCTCTGCGCTCAACGAAGATCAAGAGAATGCGTTGATGAGCATTCTTAGAAAACATGTACGAGCAATTGGCTGGACGATCGCCGACATTAGAGGAATTAATCTTGCGTACTACATACACCGCATTCGTCTTGAAGATGACCATAAAGAAACAATTGAACATCAATGTAGACTCAACCCTGTGATGAAAGAGGTCGTCAAAAAGGAGATTATCAAACGGGTAGATGCGGGCATTATCTATCCTATAGCAGATAGCACGTGGGTCAGCCCCGTGCAATGTGTGCTAAAGAAGGGCGGAATGACAGTAGTCCCGAATGAGAACAACGAATTAATACCGCAAAGGATCATCAATGGATGGCACATATGCATAGACTATCGCAAGCTAAATGCGGCCATAAAGAAAGATCATTTCCCTCTGCCATTCATTGATAAAATGCTAGACCGACTAGCAAGGAATGACTTCTACTGCTTCCTGGATGGCTAAACCGGATACAATCAAATCATGATAGCTCCTGAAGATCAAGACAAGACCACATTCACCTACTCATATGGGAAATTTGCTTTTCGCCGCATGTTGTCTGGCCTCTGTAATGCGCCAAGCACGTTCCAAAGGTGCATGATGGCGATCTTTTCAGACTATCTCGAGGACTCAGTGAAAATATTTATGGATGACTTCTCTGTTTATGGGAACACTTATGAAGTCTGCCTAGCCAACTTAGAGAAGATTCTGAAGAGATGTGAAGAGACGAACCTGGTGCTCAATTGGGAAAAATGTCATTTCATGGTGAAAGAGGGTATAGTGTTGGAACATAAGCTCTCCTGGGATGTGTTGGAGGTGGACAAAGCAAAGATCGAAGCAATTGAAAAACTTCCACCTCTAACCAGCGTGACGGCTGTGCGAAGCTTCTTGGGGCACATTAGATTCTATAGACGATTTGTCAAGGACTTTTCTAAGATAGCACGACCACTGAGTGCGTTGCTAGAGGCTGGCAGAAAATTTGAGTTCGACAACAACTGCCTCAACACATTCAGAGTTTTGAAAGATGCGCTGATTACCGCACCATTGCTGATTGCGCCAGACTGGACACTGCCATTTGAAATCATGTGCGACGCAAGTAGGTATGCGATGGGAGTAGCTTTAGCGCAAAAGAGAAAAACAATTTTACATCCCATCACATATGCGAGTAAAACATTAAACCCTGCTCAAACAAATTATACCACCATAGAGAAAGAACTCCTGGCTGTGATTTTTACGTTGGAAAAATTTTGGGCATATCTGTTGGGAACCAAGGTATTCATCCACACCAATCACTCGGCAATCAAATACTTAATGACAAAGAAGGACACAAAGCGGTGGTTGATCAGATGGGTTCTTCTCCTTCAAGAATTTGATATAGAAATAATTGACCGGAAGGGGACAGAGAATCAAGTTGCGGATCACTTGTCTAGACTGGAAAATCCTGAGGTTAACCACAATGAGTCTGAGGTGAGTGTTGCATTCCCAGATGAGCAGCTATTCCATATAGAAGAATTGCCCTGGTATGCGGACATCGTCAATTATTTGGTTCGTGAGCAATTTCCTGAAGATTACACCTGCCACCAATAGAAGAAGCTCAAGCATGAATATACATATTATTATTGGGATGAACCGAATCTGTATAAAAGAGGTGCACACCAGATTATTCGATTATGCATACCAAATGATGCTCAACAACGCCTATTGTCTCAATGCCATGACTTCCCATATGGTGGCCACTTTGGATGACAGCGCACTGCAGCCAAAGTTTTGCAAAATGGATTCTTTTGGCCTATATTATCCAAGGATGCGGCTGACTACACAATGAAATGTGATCAGTGCCAACGCACAGGCAACATTTCATGGAAGAACACAATGCCAATGAACACTATCTTGGAGCTGGAATTATTCGACGTATGAGGGATTGATTTCATAGGACCATTTTCTCCCTCGCATGGCAAGCATTGCATTTTATTGGCCATCGATTATGTCTCTAAGTGGGTAAAGGTAATAGCATGCACCGCAAGTGATGCAGCGGTAGTCTCTCAGTTCCTGAAGAAAAATATTTTCACTCGTTTTGGCACTCCTCGTGCCATCATAAGTGATGAAGGATCCCACTTTGTCAATCACAATATTAAGGAGCTATTGCGCAAGTACAATATCCTCCACAAAGTAGCCACCACATACCATCCGCAAACGAATGGTCAGGCTAAAGTGTCCAATCGAGAAATTAAGCTGATACTTGAGAAGGTAGTAAAGCTTTCACGGAAAGATTAGGCAACGAAGCTTGACGATGCGTTGTGGGCATGTCGAACTGCATTCAAAAGACCAATAGGTATGTCCCCATATGCATTGGTATTTGGTAAGGCGTGTCATTTGCCTTTGGAGCTGGAATATAATGCACTGTAGGCGGTAAAGAAGCAGAATTTTGATTTGAAGAAAGCAGGAGAAGTGTGAAAAATGCAGCTGGTCAAGCTAGAAGAATGGAGGATCAACGCATATGAGAATGCGAAGATTTATAAAGAGCGCACCAAGCGTTGGCATGACAAATGCATATGCGGTAAGAACCTCCAAGTCAGGCAAAAGGTCTTACTCTTCAATTCAAGACTATGGCTTTTCCTGGGAAAATTAAAAATCACATTAGTTTGGTCCCTTCATCATTAAAGAAATATTTTCACATGGTGCGGTGGAATTGATCACGGAGGATGGCAGCTGAACATTTAAGGTTAATGGATAACGAGTTAAAGCATATTGCAGAGGTGATTTCCAGCCAAAAGAAGCCTCCGTAAAGCTGAAAAACCTGGACTACCCCTTACTTGACTGTTGAATACTTATCCCTTCGTCACTTTATCATTTGCATCGTACTCATTTTTAAATCATTTGACCCTCTCTTTGTTTGTTTACAACGATTAAGGCACAGGATTGCGGAAATGTTACATGAAAAAGTAAATCTCACTCCATCACCGCAATCCACAGAAGAAAGATCACTGCAAGGATGGGTGCGTCAATACACAATGCGAGCGACAACGCAAAATTTGGGGGTGTACTCTTCCTTATCTTTATTTCAAATTTTGCGCTATCACATTGCATTTCAGTTTTAAAAGTTTTATCACCGCTTCCTCTTTGATCACCGCAATCATTTAACATAGATAAATTTAGTAGGTTACCGCATAATGTCTCTTTGCCAAGTATGATTTCAATGATGAAAAATATGCTTCTATGTCTTTCATATATACTAGGGTCAACTTAATCTTAAGATAGTCGCCTCATAAAATATTTCTAGAAGTTAGGGGTTTGCTAACTTTCTCTCAAACTCTCTTTATAATGCATTCTATGACCATCGCATGACTTATTTTTATCTTCTGGCAATGAGGACATTGCCGCATTTTAAATTTGAGGGTGAGGTATTTATTTTCGACCTTGCTATTTTTAAAATATATATATATATATATATATATATATTGAGAATAACAACTCCACTGTCAACGCAATGGGAAACCCATGTTGATAAGAGTTAAGTTGTGAAAGGAACTTACCCATAGTTGGATGTCCGCATGACACACGTGGGGGCGAGCCAAAACGAAAGTAAGTCACCAGGATCAATGCATAAATAAATGACCGCATTTCCACTGCCAAATTGGTATGAGTTTAGTCTGAGAAAGAGTGCATTGCCCATAGTTGGATGTCCACATGACACCCGTGGGGGCAAGCCAAAACGAAGGTAAGGCACTCGGATCAGCGCAAGATCAGAAAAAAAATATCAATGAAGAAAATTTTTATGCAAGGATAAAATCATTTGACACCCTGGTAGAAAAATTTTCTTTTTGAAATAAACCATGCGATGTTCCGGAATTTAGTAAAGTCCTTTTGAAAGTTAAGCTTGCAATCCCTAGGTCTTAGAAATATTTTAAGAAAAGACTTGAATAAGACTTAAGGAAATTCAGGTATATAGGATTTGAACGAAGTATTCTTGAGAAATCTAGGAAAAGAACATTGTGGTTGACTTGCTAAAAGAATCTTTAGCTTATGCTTGAGGACAAGCATTCTTTAAATTTGGGGGTGTGATAACGGACAGAAATGCACGTTATCATAGTGCTAAGTTCTTAAACAATGTTGGATTGCGTTGATGAAATATCTTAACTTGCGTCCATTAAGCATCAATTTCGTAATATTACGGTCGCATGCATTCAGCGCATTAGAAAAGTTGATTTTTGTATTTTTGTGCAGAATATGCATTGACTCAATGCAAAGATTGCGATCATAGGAAATCATTGGTTGAGCACAACTTCACCGCAAGGCTTTGCATTGATCGTGCTCACAAACATTCACCCGAGAAAGATCACCGCAACTTAGCCAGTGCAACATTGTGGGCGCATCTGGGTGAAAGGCTAATTAAGCGTGATGGGACATAAAGCTGATAACAGTCGAATCTGAATTAAGTTGACAGCCGATAATGGTCACAAAGTACATTCAGCTTTTTCGGTGACAAATATTCGGCGCATCAGTCAGGAATTAATGTCGTCCCATCTGTACAACCATGAGAGAGAAGCCGCCTTTCACCATGAATGCTCTATAAATACCAAGGACATTCTTCAAAGAAGGGGTTGACGAGTTCAACAGTTAAAGATTTCATACTTTAGTTCGCACGTCTTTGTTCTTAGCTTTCTTTCATTTTAAGGCAGACGCGAGGGAGGAAGTTGTACCGGCAGATCGTTCCGGTAAGCTTGAGAGAGCGTCGGAAGCTTCAAGGATAGAGAGAAGGCCGATGCCTACGGAAGTGGGAATATCTTTAGATCAGAATAGAGATTTCAGTGTAAAAAGCCTCAGTCAGCAAGGAATTGCTACCAGACTCTCTATCTTTAACTTCCATTATCATTTTGTACTCAACTTATTTATAAGAATGGAACTTCTTTCTCTATATCTATTCATTTTCTATTATTCACGCATGAGTAGCTAAATCAGTTGAATGGGTTGAGAAGCATTTAGCTAGCACAACTAGGGAATCTTCATTCTTGCGATTATCTTGTATTATGTATTCTTCATTCGTCCATTAGAGATACTCGAGGGGTAGTCTAAGGACAAGATCTAGACTTGGGAAGGTCAGGTTAGAATCTAGGCTCGGAAGAACCAGATTAGAACACATAATCAAGAGATAGGAGCTTAGGAATGAGCACTATTTGTTATCAACGCATCGCATGCATCTAGAGATGGGATATAATTGTATGCGGTCACCTTTCTTTCATGCATTTTGCATCATCGCATAGGACAAGAGTAGAGACTTAGGGATAAGCTCTATGGACACTTTTTCATTCAACACATGCATCCTAGACTTAGGAGCATTGCATTTACATTGGAAAATGACTTGTTGTGCTTGGTTGTAACATGATCGCATAGTCTGACGCATTCCCAAGTAACGCTAGCTAAAGATCTTCTCAACCCGTTCATCGCATACTCATTGCATCTATCACACAACTGCCTTTTCTCAAATCCTTCGCCTTTATTTATTTCTTTTTCATCAACGCAAACAACAAACCCAACACTTTATTTATTTATCCAGTTACCGCAAAGTTTTTCATAAAAATTACCAATGCAAACTGTTTTCACAAGTCCCTGTGTTCGACCCTGAACTTACCAGGAAACTCAAAGGAATTTACACTTGGATTCCGCTGGGAAATTTGAGTGCACAATGCAATTTCATCAATGGATAGCATCCACATTTCCACTTCATAAAATCAAGCATCACAACCCTATCCATTTCTGGAGATTAGATAAAGAGTCGTGCAAAAACAACCATCCTTTAGGGGGGACACTCCTAGGGTGCCTCAAGGCGATGCACGAAAACGTTATCCAACCTAATGAGATAGACTGTGGGATATGATGCACGAAAACGTTATCCAACCTTGGTATTGACCTATCCAAACTCCATCCTATAGGGGGACACTCCTAGGGTGCCTTAAGGCCGAGGATAGATCTCACAATTGAAATTTTAGGGAGAAACGTGAAGAGGTTTAAGTGAAGTATCATATACCCCAATTACCTCCCACTGAATGTTCTACCTAGGGATTCATTAACTTAGTAAATCTGGCTACTGATTTTAACTAAGTGGGTGTTTAATTTGTTAAAAAACAATTCTTGCTTTTGATAATTAAACAAGTTTGATTCAAGTCTCATTATACACTTTAACAGACTATCATCAAATTTGCATGCATAAATCTATTTAATTCACCTTTTCAGGTAAGTTGCCAGGTAGAGGTGTTCCGTTTCTATCAGCTTAAGTACCCCAGCTAAGACAGAACCCGCTTTAGACAAAAGGTCCCTTATAGATTTGGTACATATTTAATCTTTTATAAGTCAACTTAATCCTATTAAACAGATTAAAAAATTAAACTTACGTTTCCAATCTCATTAGAACTGTGATCATAGGTCTATCTCAATCAAATTTTAAAACTCTTTTAAAACATGATTTAAGCCTAAGTTTGCATGCATGACTTTTTTATTGATTTTAGTTCTAATTTTCATTATAACTCTTGAAAAAAGAAACAACTAAAAACATCTACATTGCTAAACTATACTAGGTATTTATAACTTCTATAAATTAACCAATGTGTCATGCCTCATGCAATGTTCATTCATTACTATATATAACTCTTATATAAATTGTATGAACCAAGCATTCATGCTTTCATACATCCTTACACTATAACATTTATAATATAAATATGATGCATGGATATGTTTAATGCATGCAGATATTATAACTCTTATATTATATGATGCATGAGCATGCTTTAATGTAATTTAATCATGCAACCTACTATATTATAACTCTTATAATATATAGATGATGAATGAATAAATGCATAACCTATGGTGGGATTTAAAAGTATATGGCATACTTTATGACATATAATGTAAACATACATCACATGTACATTAAAAAAAATTAATAGACCGGGATGATGTTTCTCAAAAACTAGAAATTAAAACTAACTATTACATTAACCATCGAGTCAACCGATCAAACAGGCAAACCGGGTCTTGAACCGCCCAAGTGAAGCCTCGCTTCCTGATTGTATAGCTTTTCCTTGTGATCATCGAGTAACATTGGTCGAGTAACCACGATCGTATAGCATGGTTCGAGTGCCTTTGACTATGCGATGAAGCATGAAGACCACTCGATTGTGCAGCGCACTGAGTATAACACCTTCCTAAAACATCAAGTAGATAAAAACTATGCGATGAAGCATGATCGTCTAAACGATCGAGAAGCAAGTGCCAAGTATCACATACGAGTGATTGAGTATCCAGTGACTATGTGATGAGCATACTTGCCTACTCGATTGTTTAGCGTGCGCCTACCATGCAACGAGTATCCCATACTCAGCAATCGTTTACCCCCCTCATTTACATGATCGAGTAGCCAACGCAACACAATCGAGTAAACTCTTTACTCGATTGCGTAGCATCAGCCATGATTGTTTAGCAAATGCTACATGATCGAGTAGAACTTTTCTACACGACCGCCTAGCCAAATCTAAACGATCGTTTAGCCTGGGCTACACGATCTGACCAACCCTAGGTCCCTTCCTCGATATGAACTACATCTACATGCGTTGAAGCTTCATCACAAACGACTCTTACAGACTCAAACACTTTGCATACAGACTCGATAGCAAGTTAATAATGCCCAAAAACACAGGGGCCCTTACAAATTAACTTTGAAATGTAAAAGAAAGTAGTAAACAGAGGCAATCATCCCAGAAACATCCATCAATTCACATCCAAAAATACATCTAACACTTCAACGCAATGTAGATATGCTTAAAACCCACCAAGACTGTAAATGCATTTCAATACATCAATGGAATGTGGAATATCAGAACAACCTGGCTCTGATACCAATTGAAGGAACTCTTAAACAAGAGAACCGTTGAGTGGAAGCAGATCAAACAAGAACAATTATGCATCATCAAGTAAATTACAACATGCTTTTAAGTTAAAACCAACTAGAATTGAGTGACAGACCTTTGAAGAACTCTTCTTCGAGTATTTCCTCGACCAACACCAATCACACGTCCTAGCAAACTCGATCAAATGCATGAACGCAACGAACAACCAGTGAATCGCACGAACTGTCAGATCCTTGAACATAATCGAGTAATACTCGATACTCAACCCTCGAACAACAAAGTCAATACCACCAAGAGGTTACCTTGGTATTTTCAGTGTGAGAATCTAGGAGGTGCGGGCTCTGTGTGGATTTGGTAGAGGGAATGAGGAACTAAACAATCGAGTAAAACGACCAAGTAAGTGAGAGACTGAGAAACTTCTATCGTATAGAGTTAGATACTCGATCGTATAGCAAACGAGGAGCTATCGTCTAGTAACGAGAAGCTTGATCGTTTACTCTTTTAAAGGCTATCGTATAGCTTTTCTTTACCCGATTGGTATTTGTTGTGATAATGAAAATTGAAAACCATTTTCACTTTTATCCATCAGTTATTAAAACTTATTAAAAACTTCCCACTCAATTGTTAAAGGAGAAATTAACCACCAACAATTATCTTATTATTGTTTTATTATAAAATAAATATAATAACTAATTTATCATATTATATTTATAACCTATAGTTTTAATATCACATTATATGTAATATTTAAACCATAGTTCTTTTTCTCCTTTATGACATTTAATATAAATCATATTTATATTAATTCCTCCAATTAATGTATCTAATACATCAAATCAATTATATCACATATAATTGAATCAATTTAATTATATCATATATAATCAAATTCCTTCTTGTTAATTTGAACACTTCAAACTAACCCAAAAACTGATTCTCAACATGAATCTATTGAGCTACCAAGCAGACCTTATGGACCTATAGCTTGAAGCTCCAATGGTACGTGAATAATTGACTAAACTCTTTAATCACGATATTCACCATCCATTAACTGTCGGACATTTCACTAAAGATCGACAGTTGCAATCTCCGCACTACAGATATATTTCTGTGTCCATTGGATATAACCAATCAAGAGTATGATGACTCTTCACAAATCACTCGTAAGTACAGCTAGGACAATTTATCGTTTTGCCCCTATAGTTACAACTAACTTCTTACCACTGATTACTCTAATGAACAATACATCATAGTCCCACTATGAGTGAACACTTCTCGGGCCATGAGAAGGTGTGATGCCACATTGTTCAAGCTTCGGAATCAGCCCTTAAGGGAGCAATTTATCTACTTACCCCTGCTTCGGGGAATGAGTGAATTTTGTCTTGTGTAGTTGAGTTCACAGCTCCCCAATCAGATGAACACCCAAAGTGGTAGGTTTGAGTCAGCGATCTAGCCACTTGCACCCATGCAAATGAAAGAACCGCCCTCAGAGGCAGAAGTTCACAACTCACTTAGGATTAAGATCATGTTACCTATGGTCATCCTAGTGAAATGAAAGTCTTTGTCATGAACGACGTTATATACGAGACTAAACATTTCATGGTCCAGTCTTATACAAACTCCTTTGTATAGGATACCACGCTCGCTTGTCTCCACATGAATGACCAGGATCAGATCATTTATAACACTTTACAACATTTGTAACATCTACAAAGCCGGTTGTATCCGTAATGTCACCAGGATAAGGTTTCCCTCATTTATCCATATACTACAGACCATTTAGGTTATCACTTAAGGCATGATCCAGTTGTATATCTCCACATACATGCTTAAGTTACAACGATAACCAAGAATCTTAGTTTATTGGTTTGTGGTTAATATAATTAAAATATCTCATATTTCATAGACGGTAGTGAATAAAATATCCCATATTATTTCATCACAAATGTTTGTTCATACATGTGTTTACAAACTACAGGACCCTACAAGATTTAGGGCATCAACCCTAACACTAGGGACACTATGGATGCGGCCTGCTTTGTATTAAATACAAACGATGTGATCCCGAAATCGTTCATGTGGAGATATGCAAATGAGGGCATCCTATGCAAAAGATGTTAGCAAAAGATCAGACCATGAAATAGTCACTTTTCTTTATAACGATCGTTTATTGTTAAAACTAACTGTTTCAACTTGACGACCTAAGATAGCTCGATCTCAACCCTAAGCTAACCATGAACTCCTGTTTATTCGGGATTGTCCTTTAATCTGTATGGGTGAGAGTGGCTCAACATCGTCACTCAATAAGCCTCCCATTTTAGGGGTAAGACTGGGTAGATATCTAAGGATATAGTCTTGCAAGATGGAATTCACTCCTACTCGTTTCAAGGTAAAACTGGTTAGTAGATAGGTTATTCCCTTCAAAATTGATTTCTACTCTTGAACAAGGGGCCCCGCGCTCTCAATGGCCGAGAGGAATTCAGTTTATTGGTAGGACCATAAACCAATTGTTCATTAGTGGATCAATATAGACTTAAGAAGCAAGACGTATTACATAGGTAAAATGGTAACTCTGACCCAGCTGTAAATACGAACAACCTGTGAAAGATTGACTTACTGATTATGGTTAAATCATAAACATATCTACAGTGAGAAGAGTGCAACTACTGAGCTATAGTGGAGTGTCACGATAGTTTACGAATATAGATTAATCCGGTTAAAGGAGTTTAGCCAATTAATCTCAAATCGTTGGAGCTCATGATCTGTATGTTCATTACGTCCCTCTACTAGCTCATAAATGGATTATACCTTAAAATGGTGTGTTGAGAGAATTTGAAATGTTCAAATTTAAATTAGGGTTCGAATTATTATATTCAATATAATTAACGTTTAAATAGTGTTGGAGAGTTGAAAATAGTTAATTGATTTAAATATTAATAACATGAATAGGGATTCATGTTTGAATTAGGTATTTTATTAATTTAATATTTGACATTAAATTAATTAAATTTATTTAATTGATTATTTAAATAAAGTATTTTAAATAAATTTGACTTTAAAAATTTTGAATCCAAAAATTGATTTCTTTTAAATTTAATTTGATTTTATTAGAAATTAAATTAATTTAAAAAGAAATTTGTGTAAATGGAAGGTGAGATTTTCCACTTTTTCCATTTATATTACACCTAATCCATTACAACTTATTTGCACGTTTAAAATAGATAAATACAAATTTTATTTTAGAGATTTTGATTCATGCAAACTGAATTGATGAAGAAAAATTTTCTCTCCAACTCTCCAACTTCACCCAAATCCCTTTTAGTTTGGATCCCACAATCCAATCTAAAGCTTGAGATTAGTAGAGAAGATAATTTTTGTAGTTTTTAACAAGTTCTTGAAGAGAATTCACGGATTGATTGAAGCAATTTGGAGGAATCTTTAAATATATTCTCTTGAAACCCTAAAACATGGAAAAACCATGAACATGCTTGTAAAATCACTAAAATTGATGTAGTCAGAGTGCTTAGGATCTCAATAGCTTCCGTTAGTTGAATGTCAACTCCAACAATTGGTATCAAGCATGTTTTAAGCACTTAGTTTACCTTAATTTTAGTTTGGTGGGTGTTTTTCATGAGTTGCATGAAATGGGTGCTGAAACGGATATATTATGGTTTTGGCATAAGATTTCTCTTCAATTATGTTGTAATTGGCTCTTTATTTATGGGTTTTATAGTGTGATTAAAATTCTATAAATTTGTTTGAGTCAATAGAGTTGCAATTAGGTTATAATTGAAAAAGAAATGAAGCCTCCTCAGCAGCTGAAAGTAGCAGGAGAAGTTTCTGCCTCATAGCGTTGCAACATTGTTCTTCAACTAGACCAAAAAAAAAAAGAAAAACCTCGTGGCGTTGCAATGTTGGGGTTGAAGCATTGCAACATTATTCATCACCAGCACAAAATGCGCGCGTGCGAGCGAACCAACGATTCAATTGGACCAGTTCAGTCAGTTTGGGTCATTGATTTTAGCCTGTTTTAAACCCGCTCAGCCCAATTTTTTCCTTGGTAGTTTGGTTTGGGTGGCTTGGAGATAGTTAGGGTCATTACGGACTATTCAAGACTTGTTCTAAATTATTTTTGTAATAATTTTAGGCTTTTTCTTCTTTAAGATGCCAAAACCAATTATTTATGAATTTTGAATGTATGTTTAATTAAATTAAATCTTGTATGTGTATAAAGTATGTCATGTAAATTTAAAATCCCATCTTAGGAAGCATGTTTCATACATTGAAAGTATGTTATCATTTGTTATAATATATAATATGCATGATTTAGGGTTTCATGTATTTGATATAGTTTGTTATATTAAATTATGGAATGCTTAATGTATGTTATAGATTGAAAGCATGTCTATAGTTTTATAAAGTGTTATAAAATGAGTTAGACCTTTAAAATCTATAACAAAGATAAGACGCATGCTCACTTAGAGTTAACAAATAACAACTTTTTTAATAGTTAAAATAGCTCATTATCTTGTAAAACTATGGTTACAAACTCACCTGAACTATAATCCTGTCTAAGGTTGGTGGTACTTAAATTGACGGTTTACGGAACACCTGCTACCTAAGGATTATAGCCGGGTCTTGAGCCTTATTACCTGATTTTATGAGCATGCGTGAGCGATGTAATGTAATAAAATGGTTTATCACTTAGACATTGTAGGTTAAATCCAAATATAAACGTTATACTTGGATAATCACCTAGACTTAGGTTGTTTTTAGCCAGAATATGCCTAAGTAAAGAATATACCAAACAATCAGAATACTTAGTGGGACATTAATAATATATATGATACATTTTTTTTAGCTCTCACGTCTATAAGAGTTCACATAGTGAGATCCATGTTTGGCTTCGTGTCGGTTTTATCGTGACTGCTCCATTTGGAAAGTGTTTGCATAGGTCACTAACAAGCTGAATAAGGGAAGTTGTTCATAGTAAGTGGGTGAAGGAAATGTATCAACATATCCTGTGGTTTCCTCCATTAGTTCGGATCATGATATTCTTATGTTACACCTGCTGTCGCTTTTAGGCAGTATTAACTAGTCGTTTTTAGCAACTATCCCCTCGGAGGGTTGTAACATAGGATTCGGAACAACTCAAACTTCAAAATGAATAGGGCTTCTTAGTTCTATCTTCAGCATTGTCTTCGAATTTGGGAGCTTGTTGATGTCATTCTCTGAAATATGAAAATGGACGGTCACACTTACAAGAGTTACTAAGTGTTAGTAAGTTCTTGACCAAACACGGTAACTAAATAACTATAGGAATAAAGAGTTATTCTGATAATAGTGTTTAGTCAAGAAAATCTTGTTTTAGTGAACGAGTATTTGACTACCTCTCATAGCATCTATTTTGACTCACTTAAGTATCGTTGCAAATAAATAATGAAATATGGATACATTATTACTTTTGCTAAAATGAATTTGGATTGAGACGCAGTTTACTAATAGAATTTGTTTATATTTCAGCATGTTAAATTCAATTATCTAACTCTTAGCTTCTAATACGTTTAACGACAAAGATTATTCAAACTGGAAATCAAATATTAATACGATACTAGTTGTGGATGATTTAAGGTTCGTTTTAATAGAGGAATGTCCTCCAGTACCCAGTTCAACTACAAACCCCTAAACGTTCGGAATGCATATGACAAGTGGGTAAAGGCAAATGAAAAGGCTTGAGCCTATATCTTAGCTAGCATATCTAATGTGTTAACTAAGAAACATGAGAGCATGGTCACCGCTAAAGAGATCATAGAGTCGTTACAAACAATGTTTGGACCACTGTCCACATCCATTAGACATAATGCTCTCAAATATGTTTATAATTCCCAAATGAAGGATGAGACCTCTGTTAGAGAACATGTCTTGGACATGATGGTCCATTTCAATATCACGAAAGCAAACGGAGCTGTCATAGATGAAAAGAGTCAAGTTAGTTTCATCATGGAATCTCTTCCGAAGAGTTTTTTGACATTTCATACAAATGTTGTGATGAATAAAATAGAGCACAATTTGCCTATTCTTCTCAATGGGCTTTAGACTTACCAATCCCTGATGAAAAATAAGAGTCAGCAAGGGAAAGTAAACGTTGTAACCCAAGAAAATTTCAGAAGGGATGGTCATTTGGAACTAAATCCACTGGTAAGAAGTCTCGACCTTCTATCTTAAGGATAAAAGTATCCAAATGAAAAAGAAGAGAAAAGGACAAAATAAAACTCCTGTAAAAAAAAGGCAAGGCCAAAGTTTCTAAAGGTAAATGTTACCATTGCAATGAAGACAGGTATTGGAAAAGAAACTGCCTTAAATACCTTGCGGAGAAGAAGGTTGAAAAGACAAAATAAGCTAAATTTGATTTACTAGTAATTGAAACATGTTTAGTGGAAAGTTATCATTTGCACTTTATTCAGGAAACCAATTCCTGGAAACAATTGATAGAAAAAGAGATGACTTTCAAGGTGTGAACAGGTGAACTCATTTCGGCTCGTGCAGTAGGAGATCTAAAGTTATTTTTTGGAGATGCCTATATTTTGTTAGAAAATGTACCTGATATGCAAAGGAACTTAATATCCATCTTTTGTTTATTAAAACATATGTATAAAGTTACTTTTGATATCAATGAAGTGTTCATTAGTTCAAGAGGTGTTCAAATATGTTCTAGTTTAATATGTTCTGCTAAAATAGAAAATAACTTGTATGTGTTAAAATCAACTGAGGCAAAAGTTATTTTAAATATAGAGATGGTTAAAACAGCTGAAACTCAAAATAAAAACGAAAAATTTCTCCCAATGCTTATCTTTGGCACTTAAGACTTGGACATTTAAATCTCAATAGGATTGAGAGATTAGTAAATAATGGACTTGTAAATAAGTTAGAAGACAATTCTTTACCACCGTGTGAATCATGTCTTTAAGGTAAAATGACTAAAAGATCTTTTTCAAGAAAAGATTTAAGAGTCAAAGAACCTCTGAAGCTCGTACATTCATACCTCTGTAGTCCAATGAATGTTAAAGCTCGAGGAGGATCTGAATATTTCATCAATTTTATTGATGACTGTTCAAGATATGGTTACGTTTACTTAATGCATCATAAGTCTAAAAATCTTCGAAGTTCAAAGAATACAACGTAGAGGTTAAGAACCTATTAGGTAAAAAGATTAAAACACTTTTATCAAATTGAGGTGGTGAGTATATGGACTTGAAATTCCAAGACTATTTAATACAACATGGAATTCAAGCTCAACTCACGGCACCCGGTACACCACAACAAAACGGTGTGGCGGAAAGGAGAAATAAAACCCTATTAGACATGGTTTGTTCAACGATGAGTTACGCTCAGTTACCTCAGTCATTTTGGGGATATACAGTACAACCTGGTGCATATATTTTGAACATGGTTTCATGGAAAAATGTTTCAGAAACACCGTACGAGTTGTGGAGATGGTGTAAAGGTTGTTTACGTCACTTCAGGATTTGGGGATGCCCGACACATGTGTTGGTGCAAAATCCAAACAAATTGAAACAACATTATCAATTATGCCTATTGTAGGATACCTGAAAGAAACAAAAGGTGGTCTATTTTATGATCCTTAAGATGATAAAGTGTTTATATCGACAAATCCTACATTCTTAGAGGAAGACCATATAAGAAATCATCAATCTCGTAGTAAACTAGTATTGAATGAAATGTCCAGAGAAACTACAGATAGATCAACAAAAGTTGTTAATCAGGCTGGTCCTTCAAAAAAAGTTGTTGATACAACTGGTCTGTCACATCATTCTCAAAAATTGAGAATGCTTCTAAAGGAACTCTAATTATAGAGGACCTTTGAGTGGAAGCGGATCGTTCCAAACTCCATTGTGAAAGTACTCATATATTTACAATTATACAGAAATGATTATGCATTAAAGATAAATTACAGCATGCTTTTTAAATAAATACAAGGGATTGAATGACAATACCTTTGAAGAACTCTTTCTTCACGTATTTCCCTCGATCAATCACCAACGCGTTGAACAGTACGAATGTAACGAGCAACTGGAACTTCCTCGAACACCAGCAACGAGTAAAACTCGATCCTCGATCCTTGAACAGACTAGACACCACCATAAGAATACCTTGATATTCTTGGTGTGAGAATTCAGGAGTTGTGGGCTATGTATGATTTTGGATAGAAGGAATAAGGAAGTAAACGATTGAGTATCATGCAGCACTAACGTGTAGAAGAAGGAATTATATCACATAGACTCGATGCTCGATCATTTAGAAACGAGTACTATCATATAGTAAACTCAATGAGATCGTTTAGTCACTTGATAGTAATATGACGACCAGTTGTCTTGTGAAATTTTGAAATCTAATTTCTTTTTATCTCACAGTTAGCTATAAAACCGTCTAAAACCACCCACTAAGGTCGATTGTTTAGAAAAAGAAATATCAATTATCAAATAATTAATAAATTATAAATAAATACAATAACTAACTTATCATATTATATTTATAACCTACAGTTTTAATATTGCATTATATGCAACATATAAACTATAGTTCCTTTTCTATTTTATGGCATTTAATATAAATCATATTTATATTAATTCCTCCAATCAAATAATAATGTATCAAATACATCATATTAATTATATTATATATAATTTAATTAATTTAATTATATCATATATAATCAAATTCCCTCTTGTTAATTTGAACATTTCAAACTAACCCAAAAATTGATTCTCAACTTGAATCCATTGAGTTACCAAGGGGACCTTATGGACCTGTAGCTTAAAGCTCCAATGATACGTGAATAACTGACTAAACTCTTTAATCACGATATCCACCATCCGTTAACTACCGGGCACTCCACTAAAGACTGACAACTGCACTCTTCGCACTACAGATATATTTATGTGTCCATTGGATATAACCAATCAACAGTAGGATGACCCTTCACAAATCGCTCATAAGTATAGCTAAGCTTATTTACCATTTTGCCCTTATAGTTACATCTAACTCCTTAAGTACCACTGATTCCTCTAATGAACAATAGATCATAGTCCCACTATGACTAAAGCCCTCTCGAGCCAAGAAAGAGTGTGGCACCACATTGTTCAAGATCCGGAATCAGCCCTTAAGGGAGCAATTTATCTACTTACCCTTGCTTTCGGGAAGGAGTGAATTCCATTTTGTATAGTTGAGTTCCCAACTCCTTAATCGGACGAATCCTCAAAATGGTAAGCTTGTTAAGTTGTGATCTAACCACTATTACCCATGCAAATCAAAGGACCGCCCTCATAGGCAGGAATTCACAACTCACTCAGAATTAAGGTCATGTTACCTATGGTCATCCTAGTGAAATGAAAAACTCAATTATGAACGATGTTATATAATGAGACTAAACATTTTGTGGTTCATTCTTATACAAACTCCTTTGTATAGAATATCCCCGCTCACATGTCTAATGTATGAATAATCAGGTTCAGATCATTTGTAACACTTTACAACATTTGTAACACCTACAAAGTGGGTCATACTCGTAGTGTCACCAGGATAAGGTATACAGCCTTATCCATATACTACAAACCATTTAGGTTATCACTTAAAATACAATCCATTTGTATGTCTCCACATACATGTTTAAGTTACAACGATAACCATGGATCTTAGTTTATTGGTTTGTGGTTGATGCAACTAAAATATTTCATAGATTGAAGTGAATAAAATATCATATATTATAAATCACTTGTTTGTTCATACAAGTGTTTACAAACTACGGGACCCTACGAGATTTAGGGCATCAACCTCAACAACTTCAACGTAGTGTGAGGGTTGTTTAACATCCTGACCGATACATGGGTTTGACAGAAACTCAAGTCGTCATACCTGATGATGGCTTAGAGTATTTATTGACCATTAAACAGGCAATGGAAGATGTAGATCGAGACCAATGGATAAAATCCATGGACCTTGAAATGGAGTCTATGTACTTCAATTCAGTCTAGGAACTTGTAGGTCAACGGGATGGGGTAAAGCCATGGATCTTAAAGAGAGTATCTACATATCTCAACCAGAGGGGTTCATTGAACAGGGTCAAGAGCAAAAGGTTTGCAAGCTTAAAAGATCCATGGGTTATAATAAGTATTTCGATCCTAGAATATAAGATTTGACACTGCAAGTAGGGGCATCCTATGCAAAAGAGTTTTGCATAAGACTGGACCATGAAATAGTCACTTTTCTTTATAACGTCTGTTTACTGTTGAAATTGACTATTTCAATTCGATGGCCTAGGGTAACTAGATTTTAATCCTGAGCTAACTATGAACTCCTGTTTATTTGGGATTATCCTTTGATTTGCATATGTAAGAGCAGTTCAACAAGGCTCACATTTTTTGGATAAAACTGGATAGATAGTTAGGGACATAGTCCTGCAAGATGGAATTCACTCCTACCCATTTCAGGGTTAGTAGATAAGTTGTTCCTTTAAGTACTGATTCCTAGTCTTGAACAAAGGGGCCCCATCCTTTCATGGCTGAGAGGGACATGATTTATTAGTTGGACTATAAACCAATTGTTCAATAAAGGATCAACGGAAGCTTAAAGAGCAAGATATATTTACAAAGGTAAAACGGTAATTTCACCTAGCTGTAAATACGAACAACTTGTGAATGATTCACTTACTGATCATGGTTAAATTAAGTAGACAGAAATATATCTACAGTGAGGAGAGTGCAACCATCGAGCTATAGTGGTATGTCTTGGTGGTTAACGAATATTGATTAGCTCGGGTTAAAGAGTTTAACCGATTAATCTTAAATCGTTGGAGCTCATGATCTGTAAGTCCACAAGGTCCCTCTACTAGCTCATAAAATATTACACCCTGGGTTAGAAAAATGAGCGAATTTGAAGTGTTCAAATTCGAAATTAGGGTTTGAATTTGAAATGTTCAAATTCAATTTAGGGTTTGGATAATTATATTCAATATAATTAAATATTTAATTTTGTCGAAATACAACGTAATTGGAGAGTTTAAATTTTTAAATATTGATTACATGAATAGGGATTCATGTTTGAATTAGGTGTTTTATTAATTTAATATTTGATATTGAATTATTATTTCTTTTATTAACTAATTAAAATAAAATCATTTTTTCCTTTTTTAAAATTCAATTTATAGAAGTTGAATTAAGATCTAATTTATTCTTAAATTAAATTAAATTAATTTGAAAAATTGAAATTGAATTAGTGGATTTATCCCAAAAATGGGATTTTGAGTTGCCACAATTCAACATCTTGCCCACTCATTTAATGCTAATTGAATTGTCAATTAATTAAAAGACTAAGTGCTTGCATACTTGAACTTGTTAAATACTTCAATTTCAAAAATTGGAAATGATGTATGCTGAATTATTTGAAAATTCTTAAGTTTTTTTAAACTCTTTCAAACTCTCTCCAATCCCTTATCCAATCTATCTCAATTTAGAGTTTTCACCACTCAATCCAAGACTAAGAATAGTAGAAAAGCTCCTCTTGGTGGTCTACTAAGGATTTGAAGGTCAAATTTGTGATCAAGAGGGAATCTACAAAGGTATACATCCTAGAAACCCTTGTTTCAGAAAAACTATTTTTTAGCATGCTTGATACTCAAATTAAGTGTAGTTAGAGTGCTTAATGATTCTGTTAACTTCCGCATATTGCATCCTTACTCTATCAGTTGTCTAGATATGAAAAGCAAAATTCCAAAAGAGGTTTATTACCATTTTGACATGAAGTTCATCTATCTAAGGAACAGTATCCTAAGACACCTCATGAAGCTGAGGCTATGAAAAGAATTCCTTATGCATTAGCAGTTGGGAGTTTGATGTATAACAATTTGTGTATACGTCTAGACATATGCTATGTGGTTGGAATAGTCAGCAGATTTCAGTCCAATCCTGGATATAGTCATTGGACTACCATTAAAAACATCCTTAAATATCTTCCGAGAATGAAAGACTATATACTTATGTATGGTACTAAGGATTTGATCCTTACTGGATACACTAATTCTCATTTTCAAACCGATGTGGATTCCAGGGAATCTACTTCAGAATCAGTATTCACTCTACTGGAGGAGCTATAGTATGGAGGAGTATAAAGCAAAGTTGTATTGCTGACTCCATCATGGAAGTAGAATATGTAGCTGCATGTGAAGCAGCCAAAGAAGCAATATGGCTTAGAAAGTTCTTAATTGATTTGAAAATAGTTCCAAATATGCATATGTCAATCACCCTCTATTGTGATAATAGTGGAGTCATTGCCAACTCAAAAGAACCAAGAAGCCATGAGCGCGAAAAGCACATCGAGCGCAAGTACCATCTCATCTAGGAGATAGTACATGAAAAAGACGTGATCGTCACGCAGATAGCCTCAGAAGACAATTTAGCTGATCCATTTATAAAGGCCCTCACGGCTAAAGTGATCAAAGGTCACCTAGTCGGACTAGGACTACGAGCTTCATAAATCTAAGGCAAGTGGGAGAATTCATGGGTATCTAGATGCCCTAGTTTATTGTATTTATATTTATTCTCTCAATACTCAACATTGTATATACTTGTACCCCATGGGAGTTTTAGTCCAAGCGGGAGTTTTTTGGGTTATATGTCCTAAAACTCGCAGTTTGTAAACTTTAAATATATTCTATTTACAATAAAATTATTATTGAGGTTTATTCAATAAATTTGTTATTGAACATGTAAATTGCATTTATAGATTCCTAAATCCAATAAACTAACGAACCCCTAGCTATAGTATGAATACTTGAACTTTATGTGGAGACATAAAAGAGGGTCAGGTTTGAGTATATAGCCAAAATGGTCTATCAGTATAAAGTTCGGTACCTCATTATGGATGCAACCTACTTTGTATTAGATATAAATAATGTGATCCTAAAATTGTTCACATGGAGACATCCTATGCAAAAGATGTTTGCATAAGATCGGACCATGAAATAGTCACTTTTCTTTATATCGACCTTTTACTGTTAAAACTGACTATTTCAATTTGATGACCTAAGGTAACTTGATCTCAATCTTGAGCTAACTATGAACTCCTGTTTATTCGGGATTATCTTTTAATCTGTATGGGTGAGAGTGGCTCAACATCGCCGCTCAATAAGTCTCCCATTTTAGGGGTAAGACTGGGTAGATAGCTATGGACATAGTTTTGTAAGATGTAATTCACTCCTACCCATTTCAGGGTTAGTGGATAGGTTGTTTTCTTAAGAATTGATTTCTAGTCTTGAACAAGGGGTCTTGCCCTCTCAATAACCAAAAAGGATTCAGTTTATTGGTAAAACCATAAACCAATTGTTAATTAGTGGATCGAGACTTAAGGAGCAAGACGTATTACAGGGGTAAAATAGTAATTATGACTCAATTGTAAATACGAACGACCTGTGAAGGATCAACTTACTGATTATGGTTAAATCAGAAATATATCTACAATGAGAAGAGTGCAACCACTGAGCTATAGTGGAGTGTCTCGATAGTAAGCGAATATCGATTAATCCAGTTAAAGGATTTCAACCAATTAATCTAAAATTGTTGGAGCTCATGATCTGTAGGTCCATTAGGTCCCTCTACTAGCTCATAAATGGATTAAACCTTAGAATAGCTTGTTGAAAGAATTTGAAATGTTCAAATTTGGATTAGGGTTTGGATTATTATATTCAGTATAATTAATGTTTAAACAGTGTTGGAGATTTGAAAATATTTAAATATGATTTAAATATTAATAACATGAATTGGGATTCGTGTTTGAATTAGGTGTTATATTAATTTAATATTTGATATTAAATTTATTATTGTATTAATTAATTAAATTTGTCTAATTAGTTATTTAAAAGAAAGTATTTTAAATAAATTTGAATTTCAAAATTTCAAATTCAGAAATTAATTTCTTTTAAATATAATTTGATTTTATTTGAAATTAAATTAATTTAAAAAGAAATTTGTGCGAATGGAAAATGGGATTTTCCCACCTTTTCCATTTATATTGCTAATCTACTAGAATTAGAGGGAATTTGAGTGTCAATCTCCCCTTACAACTTATTTGCATGTTTAAAATAGATAAATACAGATTTTATCTTAGTGATTTTGATTCATGCAAACTGAGTTGGTGAAGAAAAATTTTCTGTAAAATTTTCTCTCCAACTCTCCAACTCCACCCAAATCCCTTTCAATTTGGAACCTACAATCTAATCTAAGGCCCGAAATTAATAGAGAAGATCCTAATGGTAGTCTACAACAAGTTCTTGAAGAGAATTCATGGGGTTGAATGGAGCAATTTAGAGGAATCTATAAAAAGGTATTCTCTTGAAACCCTAGAACATGGAAAAACCATGAACATGCTTGTAAATTCATTAAAATTGAAGTAGTCAGAGTGCTTAGGAATATAATAGCTTTTGTTAGTTGAATGTAAACTCGAACACAGAAATAGATCAGATCACCTTAGTTTTTTCCCCAATCAGTTTTTCCCTTTGGTTGGCTCATTGAGGCGAAATTCTAGGTCTAAAATGGAGGGTCACACTTACAAGGAATTGTTAATCAAGTTAATGAATGAACCCTGAGCCCTAATTTCTCTACTTGTGTATATTCCCTATTGAGACCAGTGTGGTGAGTAGGTTGTGTGAGAATTAATGTGTAATTGTAGAGAAAAGAGTGAAAAGTTAGAAAAAAAAAAGTTTGAGTTTGAAAGCTTAACTCTTGGGTGAAGCTTGAAAAAATGGCCAAGTGCAACCCAAGCGTTGGAGGCTAGACAATAGGCTAAGTCTTGTGCTAAATGTTGGAATTGAGCCAAGGGAGCTGGCCTTGCTCATTTGTATTTGGGCATTGAAGGAAGCCAAAGTGTGGCCGAGAGAAAAGCTATGCGTGGACAAGGCATCCGGCAGTCAAGTCTTGAGAGGTTAGTATGCATGCAACAGCCTCGATTGTGCGCGAGCGTGGGCACTGAGCATTGGAGTTGCACGTGTTGGATGATCGTGTAGCAATGAGCGGTGCTAGCGATGCGGTAGGCAATCGTGTAGTTGTGAGCTAGCCAATGCGAAGTGTCGCGCTAAACAATAGCGTTAAACAATGGGGCGATGACACTACACGATCGGCATTAGCGCTATGACGCTTGACGATGGCGCTACGCGATGGGCGTGGGTGCTAGATGATAGTCGTGATGTGCTACACGATGAGCATCAACAAGATCTGCATGATGCGAGAGAGCTATGCGATAGGCTGTGTGTTGTGCGATGGTCGAGAGCGAGATCGTTGGGTGACAAGCATTAGTGTGAGGTCACTGAACGATGAGCTAAAAGATGGGGCGGTGAGCTAAACGATTGAACTTGTGTTGATCGATATTAATCACCGATTAAAAGCACTAGCTATCTTAAGCACTGGATTTAACTCCATGAAAGTTGAAGGTGTCGTGCTAAGACTTAATGAGAAGCGGTGGAAAGCAGTATAAAAAGGGGAGGCGAACTTTGAAAGATTATGGTGTCATTGGAAAGCTCTGAAAGTCTACTTTAAGAGGTAACACTGTCGGAAGAATTCCTCATCGAAATAAGGCCGAAGAAGGAGAAAAAGTACCAGAGGTTCTGTTCTCGGGTGAATCCGGGCCATCGTTAAAGAATTGAGTCTCTAGGACAAACCACGAGAAGTTTGAAGTTGAAATTTTAAGGTATTTTTGAGACAATTCTTAACAAGTTTGTAGAAGAAAATTTCTTGAGATGAGCTCTACAATTCGAGTTATTAATTTCGTCATTTGAATCTGGAATTTCATGAACAAGCAGACAACTGCTTGAGTTAAGTAAGCTGACAGCTCGAAGGAAACGCTCGAACAGACCAAGGGCTGAGTTATTCTGTGCATTGGACTTGCTGTGTAGGCCGAGGAAAGCTTGCAGTGAAGTCTTGGACGCATGAGCAGCCTTGAGGACGACCATGTGCAGCTGTAAGAACCCTTAGAGCAAATTATTGGTTGCATAAGTGTTGATACATTTGTAAAGAGTGGTTGGAAGCTTTGCATTAGCCAAGTCTCAAAGAAATTCTGAAGTATCATATTATTTTTCCGCTAGAGTTATTAGGTAGTAATGTTAGCGAAAGGGTGATAACTGCTGCAGTCATGTCCTTTCCTAGGCTCAGAAAGTAGTCTGGGAGGGGGTGTGACAATTTGGTATTGGAGCAAAGGCTTACATAAAACCTAGAGAAGTGTGAAGATTAAGTTGATACCAGTTGGTGTCAAAGCATGAGATTTTGGGGAAAAGAAAGAGTTCATGCATTAAATTAAGTTTCATAAATAAGTCTCTAACATGTGTACTTGTTAATTAGGCAAAGATGCCGAGGAAAAGTGGTAGGTTGAGCAAGTAGGCAGAGGAGAGAAATGTTGACCCTACTAGCGGAGGCCCTGAAGTTAGACAGGACCCAGATCCGAAGGGAAGAGAGTTAGAGACCCAGTAGGCCAAGAGACGACTTCTGAAAATGAGTCAAGTACCCCACGGGTAAGTGCGAATCCCCAGATGGAGGATCGAGTATTTGATAGAAATGCCCAGAGATTGGCGGCGACTGTAGGATAGATTCAGACCGATCCATAGGAGAAATTTGGCATCAAGAGGCTAAAAGCTTTAGATGCCATGACGTTCGATGGAGCCACAGATCCAATAGATGTTAAGGTCTGGTTGGACTTGATTGATAAATGCTTTAGTGTTATGAGATGCCCTGAGGACCGTAAGGTCAAGATAGTGGCATTTTTACTGCAGAAAGGGGTTGAGAAATGGTGGAAAGTGATAGAGGCCAGGAAAAGCAGTTCAGAAGCTATGAATTGGCCTGAGTTTAGAAAGTATTTGAGGATAAATACTACCTTAATGCTTTCAAAGAAGCAAAGAGGTATGAGTTTCTTAGGCTGACTCAGGGATCAATGATGGTTGTTGAGTACGAGCAAAGATTTATAGAGTTATCTCAGTATGCCTTCTAATCATTGCGGAAGAGAAAGAGAGATGTAGGAGATTTAAGAATGGCCTAAGAAGAAAGATACGTACTCCTATTACCTCTACAGCTAATTGGGTGAATTTCACTCAATTAGTTGAGACTGCTATTAGAGTTGAGCAGAGTGTAGCGAGGGTAGATATACTCCAGACAGGTGCGGAGCAGTACAGGACTCCAGAAGAGATGAGAGGTAAGAGTTTTAGACCCTCGTTCTCTGGACAGTCAGGTGTGAGGAACTATGGAGGCACGAGCCAACAGGGTTCGAGTCGAAAGAGGTCAAGACCTGCAGTTGGACCGAGTGGTAGATCGGTAACAGGTCGTGCTAGCGAGTCAGTAGCTACTACAGGAAGGAAACCATTGTGTGCAAACTATGGTAAGCGCCATACAAAAGTATGTTATGGCAACAGAAATGTTTGTTTTTAGTGTGGACAAAGGAGTCACTTCAAGAAAGATTGTCCCCAGCTAGTTCATGGAGCACAGGGTGAACATAGAGGAGTTACCTAGGTTGTAGACCAACATAGAGCGACCGGAGCCAGAGGTGAGGGATCCGGCACAGCTAAATAGAAAGGATAGCTGGACGACCCCAATAGAAACAGCAACAGTAGCAGCAGTAAGGTAGAGTGTACGCTGTGACACACCAGGAAGTGAAAGAGGCTCAAGATGTCGTAATCGGTATGATAACTTTATGTAATCAGTCCGCTTATGTGTTATTTGATCTTGGTGCTATGCACGCACTCATGCATATCTAGCATGTTTGCATTGCATATAGATAAAGTGCTTGAGCATATGAATGAGGACTTGTTTATTTCTACGTTCGAAGGAGATACTCTAGTTGTACATGAGTATTACAGGAATTGTGAAGTAATTCTTGGGAATCAGAGTTTATAGGTTGACTTGATTCCATTAGATTTGCTAGAGTTTAATGTTATCTTATGCATGTATTTCCTAAGTAAACACTACGCCACTGTGGATTGATTTAAGAAAGCGATAGTGTTTAGGAAACCAGGTGAAAAAGAGATAACCCTGGTAGGGAGTAAAAGAATACTTCCAGCTATGAAGGACAGATACTTCATGTGAGGCAAAGAATCAGTATCAGACACGTATCAGATATCGATACTTTCCAGTTACATATCTGACACACGATTTGATGTATCTATACTTTCAGATACTTTCCAGATACGTATCTGACATGCGATTTGATGTATCTATTTCTATGCGTACTTTTTTTTTAAGAAAAAAGACAAGTAACTCATCTGATCTTTCCCAATCTAAAATTAGGAAACCTATTTAAAAAGCTCACTACTCAAGTCCGAAGCTAAAAGAAAAAAAAATAACAGACCAAACCCTAGACTAGAATCATCTAATCTCCATCTTCACATTTGAGTCCCCACAAAGATCACCAAAATATAAACCATTTGGATATCTTCCACAATAAGTTCTTCGTTTATCTTCATACTTCTCTTTCTAATATTCTTCTTGTTCTTCTTTACAATATGAGTCACTTTTCTATTGTAATTTATAAACTATTGTACTTCAACATCTTAGATGTTGCTTTTTTTATATTGTATTTCAATGTTTGTATTCTACTTTGTGCTATTGTTATTAACTTGTATGCTAAATTTATCTATATCTTATATTTTTTAAAAGAAAAAAATGTATCTTCAACGTATCAGTATCCTCGTTTTTCAGAAATATATATATTAAAAATATATATATATAAATAACGCATCCTTAGACGTATCTGTATCTTAGTTTTTTAGAAATTGACGAATCGTTGTATCCGATCATATTCGTATTGTGTAGCCGTATCTGTGTCTATACTTCATAGACTTCCAGGAAGTTTAATATCAGCAGTGAAGGCTAGGAAACTGCTAGGTAAGGGATGCGAAGCTTATTTAGCCTATGTGACGGTTTCACAAAATAGGAAGTTGAGACCTAAGGATGTACCTGTGGTACAAGAATTCTTAGATGTGTTCCCTGAAGAGTTACCAGGCTTACCACCTGATAGGGAAGTTGAGTTTACTATTGAATTAGTTCCATGTATAGCACCTATATCCTAAGTACCATATAGGATGGCTCCAGCAGAACTGAAGGAGTTGAAAGTTCAGTTACAGGAACTTGTGGACAAAGGGTACATTAGACCCAGTGTGTCGCCTTGGGGAGTGCTAGTCTTGTTCGTCAAGAAGAAAGACGGTACTCTCATATTATGTATAGACTATAGACAGTTGAATAAGGTGACCATTAAGAATAAGTACTCGTTGCCTCTTATAGATGATCTCTTCGATCAGTTAAAGGGAGCCACCGTGTTCTCTAAGATAGATTTGAGATCAGGTTACCACCAGTTGAAGGTGAAGGAAACAGATGTTCCAAAGACTGATTTCACGACCAGGTATGGACATTATGAGTTCCTATTAATTCCATTTGGTTTGACGAATGCTCCTGCGGTATTTATGGACTTGATGAACATGATATTTCATCCTTACCTGGATCAGTTTATGATAGTTTTCATAAACGATATACTAGTATATTTCAATAGTGCAGAGAAGCACAAGGAACATCTAAGGTTAGTGTTGCAAATGCTAAGAGAAAAAAAGTTATATTCCAAGTTTAGTAAGTTTGATTTCTAGTTAAATCAAGCTGTATTTCTTAGGCATATAGTTTCAGCTGACGAAGTTAGTGTAGATTCTCAAAAGAAAGAAGCAATAGTTAACAGGGAATGACCCATGACTGTAACAGAGGTACGCAGCTTTCTGGGTTTAGCAAGTTATTACAGGAGATTCGAGGAGGGATTTTCTAAGATGCCTCTACCATTGACAAACCTGACCAGAAAAGATGCGAAGTTTAAGTGGTCGCCAAAGTGCAAGCATAGTTTCCAAGAGTTGAAACTAAGGTTAGTTTCAGCACCAGTGTTAACTTTACCTACACCAGGTAAAGAGTTTGAGGTTTATTGTGATGCATCCTGACAAGGATTAGGATGTGTGCTGATGCAGGAAGGAAAGGTAGTGGTCTATGCTTCTCGTCAGTCAAAGAAGCATGAATGTAACTACCCTACGCACGATTTAGAGTTAGCGGCAGTTGTGTTGGCTCTAAAATTGGGGAGACATTACTTTTTTGGTGAACATTGTCATATATTCACTGATCAAAAGAGTCTAAAGTATATCTTTGATCAGAAAGAGCTAAACTTGAGACAGAGAAGATGGATCGAGTTAATCAAAGATTATGACTACACAATTGATTATCATCCAGGTAAAGTGAATATGGTGTTTGATGCTATAAGTAGAAAGACCGAATCTGCTAGAGCTATTATCTATACAGTAAGAGGTGTACTAATACATGAGTTGTATAGTGCTAAAACGGCATTATCAGTTGGTCAGATAGGAAGTTTGATAGCTTCGTTTCAAGTACGTCCTACTCTCGTAGATGATATTCTTTGTGAACAGTTAAGAGATTCTGATCTTCAAAAGTTAGCTAAAGAAGTAAGTAAAGGTCTGAGAACGGACTATCAGTTAAGAGTAGATAGAGTGCTATTGAAGGAAGGTAAATATGTGTACCTAATACCTTAACACTTAAGCAAGCTATTTTGGAAGAGGCACATAGTTCATCTTATGTTATGCATCCAGGCAGCATAAAGATGTATAGAACATTAAAGAAGTCGTACTAGTGGCCTAGTATGAAAAGAGAAATAGCAAAGTATGTTAACAGATGTTTAGTATGTCAGGAAGTTAAGCCTGAATGACAAAGGCCAGTAGGATTGCTTAATCCACTCCAAGTACCAGAGTGGAAGTGGGAGCATGTTACGATGGATTTCCTATTTGGTTTACCTAGGACACCAGTGAGCTATGATGGTATACGGGTAATTCTGGATAGATTGACAAAGACAGCTAAGTTTTTACCTGTTAAAGTTACTTTTACCCTAGACCAGTTAGCTAAGTTGTATGTTGACAGAATTGTGAGTCAATTTGGAGCTTCATTTTCGATTGTATCAAATCAAGATTCTAGGTTTACATCGAAGTTTTGGCCTAGCTTGCAGAAAGCTATGGGTATCAAGCTATATTTCAGTATAGCTTTTCATCTACAAACGGATGGTCAGTCTAAGTGGACGATGCAGACACTAGAGGACATGCTGAGGGCATGGGTATTGCAATTCAAGGGCAGTTAGGATACGCATCTATCGTTAATCGAATTTGCGTATAACAACAGTTACCATTAAAGTATTGGAATAACACTGTATGAGGCTTTGTACGAAAGACCATGTAGAACTCTAGTATGTTGGAATGAAATGGGTGAAAGGAAATTATTAGGCCTAGAACTTGGTCAGCAGACGTCAGATAGTGTTAAGATTAGAAGAGACTTAAAACAGCTCGAGACAGATAAAAGAGTTATGCAGATTAGCAGAGAAGAGAATTGGAATTCGAAGTTGGTGATAAAGTATTTCTTAAGTGTCTCCATGGAAAGGAATACTCAGGTTTGGTAGGAAAAGGAAGTTAATCCCGAGATACATTAATCCTTATGAGATAATAGAGCGAGTTGGTCCAATGGCTTATAGGTTAGAATTACCTCCAGAGTTATCTCGTATCCATGATGTGTTTCATGTGGCAATGCTAAGAATGTATGTGCCAGATCCTACCCATGTGTTACCGGAGCAACCAGTGTAGCTAAAAGAGAATTTGTCTTACGAAGAGGAACCAGTGGAGATTCTTGACAAAAAAGAGCAAGTCTTGGGAAGCTGAAGAGCAAATGAGAAACAAGTATCCACAGTTGTTTAATTGACGGACTTGTAGTAGAATTTCGAGGACGAAATTTTCTTAAGGAGGAGGTAAATGTGAACCCTGAGCCTTAATTTCTCTACTTGTGTATGTTCCCTACTGAGACCAGTGTAGTGAGTAGGTTGATGTGAGAATTAATGTGTAATTGTAGAGAAAAGAGTGAAAAGTTAGAAAAAAATTTTGAGTTTGAAAGTTTGACTCTTGGGTGAAGCTTGAAAAATTGGCTAAGTATAACCCATGCGTTGGAGGCTAGAAAAGTGGCTAACTGTTGTGCCAATGCGTTGGCCTTGTGCTAAGCGTTGAAGTTGAGCCAAGAGCATTGGCCTTGCTTATTTCAGAGGTATTTCGGCATTGAAGGAAGCCAAAGTGTGGCTGAGAGAAAAGTTATGCATCGACAAGACATGCAGCAGCCAAGTCTTCAGAGGTTAGCATGCATGCAGCAGCCTCAAGTGTGCGCAAGCATGGGCACTGGGCATCGGAGTTGCGTGTGCTGAACGATTGCGTAGCAATGAGCAGTGCTGAGCAATGTGGTAGATGATTGTGTAGCTATGACAGCGCTAGACGATGCGAAGTGTCGTGCTAAACGATAGCGCTACACAATTGACAATAGAATTAAACGATATGGTAACGACACTACACAATTGACATCAGCGCTAGACGATGATGCTGGGCGATGGCACTATGTGATGGGCGTGGGCCGACAATAGTCAAGATGCACTACATGATGAGCATCATTGAGATTTGCACGATGCACGAGAGTTATGCGATAGGTTGTGTGCTGCGCGATGGGTGAGAGCGAGATCGTTGGGTGACAAGCATCAGCGTGAGGTCACTAAACAATGAGGCGATGAACTAAATGATTGAACTTGTGTTGATCGATATTAGTCACCGATTAAAAGCACCAACTGTCTTAAGCACCGGATTTAACTCCATGAAAGCTAAAGGTGTCGTGCTAAGACTTAATGAGAAGCGGTGGAAAGCAGTATAAAAAGGGGAAGCCGAACTTCAAACGGTCAGTTTAATCATTTCCTCTGTGAAAATTAAGAGATTTTGGTGTCGTTGGAAAGCTCTAAGAGTCTACTTTTAGAGATGATACTGCCAGATGAATTGCTCATCGGAATAAGGTTGAAGAAGGAGAAAAAGATCCAGAGGTTCTGTTCTCGAGTGAATTCGGGCCATTGTTAAAGAATTGAGTCTCCAGGATAAACCACGAGAATTTTGAAGCTAAAATTTTAAGGTAAGCTTTCTGAGACAATTCTTAACAAGTTTGTAGAAGTAAATTTCTTGAGATGAGCTCTAGAATTGAGTTATTAATTTTGTAATTTGAATCGGGAATTTCATGAACAAGCAGGCAACGACCTGAGTTGAGTAAGCTGACAGCTCGAAGGAAATACTCGGACAGACCAAGGGCTGAGTTATTATGTGCGTTGAACCTACTGTGTAGGCCGAGGAGAGCTTTCAGTGAAGTCTTGGACGTATAAGCAGCCTTGATTACGACTATGTGCAGCTATAAGTACACTTAGAGCAAAGTGTTGGTTGCATAAGTGGTGATACGTTTGTGAAGAGCGGTTGGAAGCTTTGCATGAGTCAAGTCTCAAAGAAATTCCTAAGTGTCTAAACCTATAGCAAGGTGCATTGAGTGAAAGTCTTTAAAAGGAAGACTAAACACAAAACTTACTTAAGGGTTAGTCTCAAAAGGGAGACCTATGCTAGTAGCTAATATATGCTTTTGTGTCCACAGGATTGACACCAGTGATATAAGCATATCGACCCTTGAGGAATAGTTCTAAAAGTTGTGAGTGACTAAATATTTATAATGTTTTAAAGAAACCATGTGTTAAGAAATATTATTCTCATGCTAGCTAGTTTTACAAAGTAAATTCCAAGCAAACCATGAGTTATGTTTTAAACACATGCCATGTATGTAAGTTTATTGAAAAACTATTTATGTGTGACTAACTACACAAAGCATGCATTAGCATCTTTAAAGACATGTTTTCTATGTGTTATACTTTACATGTTTTAAAGAGAAAGTCATAGTATGACTAGTTTTACTTGAAGCTCAATATTAAGGGACGTTTGAGAAGGTATCCGAACAACTCAATACTGTGGGACGTTTGAGAAGGTATCTAAGTAGAAGTACCTAAGGTATGACGGTACTTAGTTATGGCCACATGCACATAGGTAGTTAAAGTCAGAGATTGAGCAAAAGGGTTCTCTCTTGACTAAGCAGTTGACGTTGGGATTTAACCACAACGGGGTTATTCTCAACTAAGGAACAGTTTAATATTTTATGATGAAAACAACTTTATATGCTTTATGCTTGGAAAATGTTTATATCTCATTACAAGATTACTGTAGAGATTTATAATTTCAGTATGATCTTTTTATTGGGACTTATGCATGAGAATCAGTTTTCTTTCTTACGTCACTCACTAGGCTAGCAAGCTCACCCCGTTTTCAAATGTTTTTCTTTCCCCCCAAGTAACGGTCAAATCCCCATGTGGTAGCTCTGCATCTTCTCTGCCACTCAAGGACAAAAGTTATTGTAACCCGTCTGCTAGGTGGTTACTTTAAATATTGTACACATGTTATAGTTGTTCATATAGGACTAAGTTTTGGGTATCGGGACTTATGAAACTGGTATTGTGATCTCTGTAAATGTTTTGTGTGTAAACTTAATGTTTTAGCCTTAGAGGCAGCCGCTATGCTTGAGGCTGCATGTTGGTATCCGATTATTTTTCCGCTAGAGCTATTAGGTAGTAAATGTTAGCAAAAGGGTGATAACTACTACAGTCATGTTCTTTCCTAGGCTCAGAGAGTAGTCTGGGAGGGGTTGTGACATTTCTTGACCAAATCATTAGTGACTAATTATTATAAGAATAAGAATTATTTTGGTGTAATAATTGGTTGAGAGTGTCTCAATTCAATGAAGGGGTGACTGACCATCATTCGGTGGTTTTTACCCTAAATCACTGAAGCATCATTGCAAATTAAATGTCAAAGGGTTCATTAGAATTTTGCTAAACTTGATTGGTTTTATAAGAGTTATGCAAAAATTTAATGTAGATCAATTTGTTTTATTTTAGCCATATATCAAGTACAATTTTTTTTATGTTAGTCGTTTTAAAGTTGACCAAAGATAATTAGACAACATGAAAAAATTTACTTGGAACTATTTTCGTGGATGACAACCTAAATTTCATCTTGATTGAGGAATGTCCTCTAGTCCCAACTCCTGATGCAAAACGAAATGTTCGTGATGCATATGAAAGGTAGACAAAGGCAATGATAAAGCTCAATTTACATTTTGGCAAGCATATTTGATAACTTAGTCAAAAGAAATGAGAGCATGGTCACTACACTTGAGAACATGCAATCATTGCAAGAATTATTTAGGCGAGAGTCCTCAAAGTTCAAGCAGAATGGGGTTGTATTTGATTAAACCAGTAATGTTAGCTCCCTAAATGAACTCTAGTCCTTATTGAGTGTTAAGGGACAAATAGAGGAGGCAAATGTTGCCAACTCTAGTAAAGTTTATCAAAATGGTTCGACCTTTGAGATAAAAGATGGAGTTTATGGTAAAGGGATTAAAGTTGGTCCCACTGTACTCCGTAAAATGAAGAATTCCAATAACAGTAAATATGATTGCTTGTCTTGGAAACATATTTAGTGGATAATGATGATTCTACCTAGATAATTGATTAAGGGGCTACTAATCAAATTTGTTCTTCCTATCAAGGAATTAATTCCTAGAAGCCACTAGAAGCTGGAGAGATGACTCTTACAGTTAGTACTGGAGAGGTCGTTTTAGCTGTTGTCGTAGGCAAACTCAAGTTAATTTTGATCAAAAAAGAATGTATGTTATTAGATGACATATATGTTGTTCATGATATTAAGAGAAATTTAATTTATGTTTCTTATTTGATCTAACAAAATTAATTTCTTTCCTTTTTTTTTGAAAATAAAGTGTTTGTTTTTAGAAATGGGATTGAGATTGGCTTTGCTTCAATGGAAAGTAACTTGTATGTACTAAGGTCGTTAGTTACAAAGGTTGTTCTAAATACTGAAATGAATAGAACGGCAACGACAACTAAAAGACAAAGAGGTCTCCTAAAGAAAACATCCAACTTTGCCATCTAAGGCTAGATCAAATTAATCTTAATAGGATTGAGAGATTGGTTAAGAGTGGACTTCTAAATAGTTTAGAAGATATTTTTTTACCAATATGTGAGTCATGCCTTGATGACAGAATGAAGAAGCAACCTTTTACTGGAAAAGGTTATAGAGCCAAAGAGCCCTTGGAGCTTATACATTCAGATCTTTGTGGTCTAATGAATGTAAAAGGCAAGATGAGAGTATGAATATTTCATCTCTTTCATAAATGATTATTCAATGTATAGGTATCTTTACCTAGTGCAACATAAGACTGAACCTCTTGAAAAGTTCAAGAAGTATAAGATTGAGTTGAAAACTTGTTAGGTAAAAAGATTTAAAAAAAAAAACACTTCAATCTGATCAAGGTGAAGACTATATTAACCTAAGATTCTAGGACTATATGATAGAACATAGAGTAATATCCCAACTCTCAACACCTGGTACACCTCAACAAAATGATGTATCGGAAATGAGAAATAGAACCTTGCTGGACATGGTTTGGTTTATGATGAGTTATGTTCAACTTCCTGACTTGTTTTAGGGATATACAGTAGAAACTGCAATTTACATTTTGAACAACGTTCCATTAAAGCGTGTTTCTTAAACACCTTTTAAGCTTTGAAGAGGTCGTAAAGGTGGTTTTGACACTTCAGGATTTGGAAATGTTCGGCACATGCATTAATGATAAATCCAAAGAAGTTGGAACCTTGTTCAAGAGTATGCTTATTTGTAGGCTACCTAAGGAAACGAGAGGTGAATAATTCTTCGATCCAAAAGAGAATAAAGTATTTGTATCGAAAAATGCTACTTTTTTGGAAGAAGACCACCTGAGGGACCACAAACCACGAAGCAAAATAGTATTAAGTGAAATTTTCAATGAAACTACTGAAACTTCAACAAGAAATGTTGAGGAGGCTAGTACATCAACAAGATTTGTTGATGTTGGTTCATCTAGTCAAGCACATCCATCTCAAGAATTGATATTTCCTTGACGTAGTGGGAGGGTTATAAATCCACATGTTCGCTACATGGGTTTAATTAAAGCCAATACATCATATCTAATGATGGGGTTGAGGATCCATTGTCTTACAAGCAAGCAATAGAAGATGTTGACAAAGATGAATGAATTAAAGCCATGAATCTAGAAATGAAATCTATGTACTTCAATTCGGTTTGGGAACTTATAGATCAACCTGATGGGATAAAACTTATAGGTTAAAAATGGATCTATAAGAGGAAAAGTGTGTGTAGATGATAAGGTATAGACCTTTAAGACTACACTGGTGACAAAGGGTTATATCCAGATTGAGGGAGTGAACTATGAAGAAACTTTCTCGCCTATTGTCATGCTAAAGTCTATTCAAATTCTCTTGCCCATTGCCACATATTATGACTATGAGATATGGAAAATAGATGTCAAGACTACCTTTTTTAATAACAATCTTGAAGAGACCATCTACATGAATCAACAAGAGGGATTCATTGAACAAGTCGAGAGAAAAAGGTTTGCAAGCTTGATCGGTCCATATATGGATTGAAACAAGCATCTCAATCTTGGAATATAAGATTTAATACTGCGATCAAGTCTTATGGCTTTGACCAGAATGTTGATGAACCTTGTGTCTACAAGAAAATCATCAAGAGTTCAGTAGCTTTTCTAGTGTTGTACGTGGATGATATCCTACTTATTGGGAATGTTGTAGGTTTGCTGATAAATGTAAAGAAATGGCTAGCTGCCTAGTTCCAAATGAAAGATAGGTAAGGTGCAGTTTGTTTTAGGGATCCAGATCATAAGAACAAAACGTTGGCTTTGTCTCGAGCATCATATTTCGATAAGCATTGTTAAATATTTCATGCATAATTCATAGAGGGGTTTATTACCTTTCATGCATGGGATTGTACAATCTAAGGAACAGTATCCTAAAACTCCTCAAGAGGTTGAGAAAATGAGAAAGATTTCATATGCATCGGTTGTAGGCAGCCTTATGTATGTCATGTTCTGTACAAGGCTTGATATTTGCTACACATTAGGAATTTTCAATAGATATCAATCCAATCCAGGATTAGATCACTGGACAACGGCCAAAACAATCCTCAAGTATCCACGGAGAATGAGGGACTATATGTTTGTGTATGGAGCTAAGGATTTGATCCTTACAGGATATGGACTTTGATTTTCAAACTGATTTGGATTCTAGGAAATCTACATCAGAATCAGTGCTCACTCTTAACGGAGGAACTATAGTGTGGTGAAGCATCAAGCAAGATCATCGCAGACTCCATAATGGAAGTTGAATACGTAGCTGGTTGTGAAGCTACTGAGGAAGATTCTTACTGATTTGGAAGTTGTTCCAAATATGTCTTTGTTCATCACTTTATTATGATAACAATGGTCTTGTGGTAAAATCAAAGAAACCTAGGAGTTATAAAAGAGGCAAACACATTGAAAGAAAATATCACTTGATTCGGGAGATTGTGCAACGAGGTGATGTGATAGTCACGAAGATAGTTTTGGAGCACAATGTTGTTGATCCATTTACGAAGGCTCTCATGGCTAAGGTGTTCAAGGGTCATCTAGAAAGTCTAAGTCTATGAGATATGCGTCACATTGTCTAAGGCAAGTGGGAGATGTTACTAGGTATATTTTATGCTCTAGTTTATTGTATTGTGTACTTTACTTGTATTGTACTTTGTATTGTACACTCCACTAACTTTAGAACAAGTGGAAGATTGTTGGGATTGGTGTCCTAAATCTCTTTGTTCTCGTAGTTTGTAAACTTATATAAACAAATTGCTATTAATAAAATAAAAGTTATTTTATTTGTGCATTAACTCAATCTAATAAACTAAGATCCAAGATTATTTTATGTAAATTAAACATGTATGTGCTTGACATAGAGGTTGATCATGTTTAAGTAATAACATAAATGGTTTGTAGTATATGGATAAGGTTGGGTACCTTATCCTAGTGATGCTATGGATATAGTCCACTTTGTAATTGTTACAATTGTTGTAAAGTGTTACAAACGATTTGATCTTAATCGTTCATGTGGAGACATGTGAGTGAAGATATCCGATACGAAGAATTTGTATAAGACTTGGACCGTGAAATGATTAATTTTTTTTTATAACACCGTTACTTGAAGAGATTAACATTTTAATAGGATGACCATAGGTGACTCAACCATAATCCTGAGTGGGTTGTGAACTTTTGTCTATGAGGGAAATCTTTTGATTTGTATGAGTGAAAGTGGCCAAATTCTCCGACTCAATATGCCTATAATTTTGAGAATTTATCCGAGTAAGGAGTTGGGAACATAGCTATAAAAGATGGAATTCACTCCTTTCCGGTTCTAGGGTAAGTAGATGAATTAGTCCCTTAAGTGTTGATTCCAGATCTTGAATAATGAGGGCTCTCACCCTCTGGACTATAACTAATTATTTATTAGAGGGATCGGTGGTACTTAAGGAGTTAGATATAACTACAAGAGTAAGACGGTAATTTGATTCAGCTGTAGTTATGAACAATTCGTGAATGGTTGATTTACTTTTGATTGGTTATATCCATGGACACAGAAATATATCTACAGTACAAATAGTGCAACTATCGATTTTTAGTGGAGTGACCTGTAGTTAATGAATGTTGATTAATTAATTAAAGAGTTTAGTTAATTAATCTTGTACCATTGGAGCTTCTAATCTGTAGGTCCATTAGGTCTCATTGCTAGTTCACTTAGGATAAAAGAAGGAATGAATGGGTTTGCAATAATTTGAGTTGTTCAAATTATTTAAGGAAAAATTTATATTAATGTGATTAATATAAAGTAATGTATATTGATACATTATAATACATAATTTATTATGGATATGATTTATAATTAATGTTATGCATAAGAGAGATAAATATTTGAATAAGATTCAAATTAGTCTAATGTATACCGATACATTATAGTTAATTATAAATATGATTTATAATTAATAAGAGACATAAATATTTGAATGAGAATGTATATTGATACATTATAATGTATAGTTAATTATAAATATAATTTATAATTAATACTATATAATACATGAGAGTAATATATTTGAATAAGATTCAAATATTAATTATATGAATGTGATTCATATAAATACTATAGGTTAAAATTAGTATGAATGATATTCATATTAAAACTATAAGTTATGTGAGAGGATAGAGAATGTGATTCAAATGAAAATTTAAATATATGATATTTAAATATATTATTAATTTAATTATATTAAATGATATTTAATATAATTAATAAGAATAACTCCCCCCTCCACATTCCTTCATCTCTCTCTCTCTTTGAAGAAGCAAAACCTGTAGAAGAAGTGTGTTGTTGATTCTGCAAGAGTTACAAAAGAACCCTCAAAAGAAAGATATCTTTCTCAAGAATTTTCTGTAATTTCCTTCCCTTTCTCAAAACTAAAGATCTCACAATCTTTTGTTCCTTACTGGAGAACAGCAAGAAAGTCTTTTTGGTGGTGTCTTACTCGTTAAAGAAAAATTGTTGTACGAGTTTGTGGGAGAAATATTGTTGGTTGTGACTTGAAGAGGAAATACTGTGAAGATGAGTCTTCAAGGATAAGTTCTTCATTATCTCTTCTCCATTTCTATTAAGCATGTTTATATTGATGTTTATCCTATAAATGCATCTTTGAATGTATGTTTGCTTCTCTATATTTTGAGTGTTTCCAAATTGAATTACGATTGCACGACATTCACGTACTTTTGCAAGGATTTTGATTCCTTCATAAACATCACCTCTTCATCAACTGTAAATTGGCCAAATGTCTCCTAGCAGCAGTCTTTAATCCACCTGCCGACATCGTTCCTCTTTGCATTAGTTTATGTGGTTTAAGCATGACATCAAAGAGAAACATTATTATTTTTAACATTACTATAGCGGTATGTTGGACAATATGGAGTGAAAGAAACAACTGTAACTTCAATGAGAACTACCAGAGCAATCTGATTGTTTGGGGCTTGATGGCTGGTTGTTGATCTTATCAATCTAAATTGTTTAAGGATTACAATCCATCATCTATTTCTCTCAACTTGGCTGCTTTTAAGTAATTTTCCGCTTTCTCTTTGGGCTTCCTTCTTGTCTTTTGCTTATTTTATACCTTAATTTTATTGATTAATGATGATTTGGGTAATGGAAGGTGCTACAAATGTATCAACTTAATTGAGATATTCTAGTACATCTACTTATCCATATTGTATCTCTTATTAAAAAAAATTAAAACTTTGTATTTTTAAACTTCAATCACTAAATTATATTTTAAACGTTACAATGCACGTAGCATTAAATTGGTTTACTCGAATTAGATTTCAAGCAAGATTTCCATTAACTTGATCAAATTTCAAATTAACCTTCAAAATAATAAAACTATCATACATGACATACACACACTCATTTTCCTGCCCCCTTAGCATTATATAATTCTTACATTTTCATTGGTAGCCTCAAACTGCCAATATTCTCACTACAACGAAGGTGGTTTCCATGATTTTGGAAAATTGTCATAAAACACATTTTTTATCTTTTATTTTTTTGTCTTTGAATCGACCCTTAAGTATTAATTACACATCTAAAACTTATCATTATTAGTTATTTTAGGACTGTTCAACGGATTTAAAAAATAAGCAGCAATTAACATTCACTACTTATCATTATAAAAAAGAAAAAATTTACGACAATTTGTCATTGTTAATAAATGACTTAAAAGTTTGACCTTTTTTTTTGTCAATTAAACTTTTATATTAGTCTTAAATATCTATCAAAAAACCGTTAATTTTACAATATCAAGATTGTCTTAATCTTTTACTTTCGTTATTGCGTAATGACACATATTTATTGTCGTTAAAGTTTGATTGATGATAGAATTATATACCATGACACATATCTATAGACACTTAAGTTTATTTTTATATTATTTTAGTGAGAGAATTTATTTTGAGTCATTGGATTTAGTGTTGGTGTGTGTAATTCGTACATGTAACTGAAAGATAGTTTAGTATGTGGAAATTTGATTTTATCTTACTTTGAAATTTGGGTTGATCTTGATTTCAAAAAAGGATTATAGGTGCATTTAAGAATATACAAAAGTTTTCTTCATTGATGGCCTTAAAAATTGTTACTTATAAAATGAAATAAAATATCATTTAGGGGATGTTTGGCGCATAGAGTTGAATTGAGTTAAATTAGTAATTATTGTAGGAGGAGAGTAATTGGGAGAGTTAATGCGAATAACAGGGTGAGAAATGTGAGTTAGCACGAATAACGAGATAATAAACCTCTTTAATAATTGGTAAACCAAACGGTGGGTGGGTTTTTTTTACTCACTCAACCCAACCTAACTTGGGGGCCAAACGCACCCTTAATCACATGCCAAACATTAAATGAAAGGAGTATATATGATAGAAAAGAGAGGGGATTTTGAAAGAGAGGACGAGCTAAGATTTTCTGCTCCGGAAGGAGTATATACTACGTAGTATTAAAATTTTTATCACATTTTATCCATCTACTCCTCTCATAAATTAATTACAACATCTTAGATAAATAATCATCATTCATTATGCCTAACATCTTCACCCTCCACCATTTGCCATCCAACATGAACTTATTAGAATAACATATTTGAAACTTTATAACCCAAGATTTTATGTTATACTTCTAGTTTGGTTTTGCCAAAAAAAGAAAAAGAAAAAAAAAATCACAAAATTGAAAGTACATACAAATGTATGTGTATTATGACTACCAAAATCGAAAAATAAGTTTCGAGTTTTCAAAATGTATCTTTTTAAGAATAGTAATTCTTGTTGAAATGTCTTGAATTTGTTTGTTGACGCTTCGAATAACTAAGTACAGGATCTCATTCAGAATTCGTATTTAGCATATTTATTTATTTGTAGTTATTTATAATTATGACCATAAAATTTAGAGTAATATGCTATATAAACTCTCTATTTAACCTTTATAGGCGCCATTTTTTAATGTATTAAAAAAACATTCTCTTTCTCCCTCTGCCCTGTAGACGTAGCTAACACACCAATAATGAACCACGTATATTTGTATATTGATTTTTTTTTACATTTTTTGTATTCTTTAATTATCGATTACGTAACAGTTCTAGATATTTCCTAATGGTAAGTATATGAAAAAAATCTCACTCTCTCCATTTACCTACGAACAATAATATAAGGTCTACTAATATTTACGAAGATAAATGAGTACTATAGGTTTTCCATTTCCCACCAAACCCAAAATTCAAGCAGCCTATAAAAGTTGGGGTTAGCACATGGCATGGCCTTTCCTCTCTCTAGAAAAGTTGTGAACATCATCAGCCCATCCATTGATTTTGAGATATAGAAGTCACTGGCTTCAGATGTCCATCTCACTAGGAATAGGAATAGGGATTATAAGAATAGGATACGATGAGAAGAATTATAAACCATCTCTAAAAAAATACTGTCATAGTATCTATTACTCCTATTCGTTATTTGATCTATAATTAAACATTTATTTGTTTATTATGTAGATCTATACATAATTCTTCAATACTACTTTTATGATAAATAATAAAGAGAGATCTTATGAAAAAAAAATTATTCTACGGTCATACTAAAAATTTCCTCGTATATTCTACCTCTTTTGAGAAACTTTTCTATACTATAACAGTATAAACAATTTTCCATATTATCTCTCATTATATGCCCTATCTATATACTTTTAGAAATAAGATGGAAATCATTCGCGTTAATGTCGGATTCACAAATATTTATAAAGATAAATTTACAGATGAGACTCACTGACATTGTCAGTGTATGATACGTCCGTACTAGCAGAAGAATTCCTGCCTCTTTCCTTCCTTAACAATCCACCAATTCCCACTATCCACAATTATTGCACACCTTCAATTTCTCCTGCTTTCAGTTTCACCACAGTTTTCTCATCCACAAACCCCATTGGAAATCAAATAAGCAATATTGTAATTAATTCCTATCATTTTTCAGTATAATCTAAAAGAATGGTTATCTTAATTCTTACCTTACCTTCCCGAGAATTGTTGATTGGAGAAATTGAAATCGTATACTGTTGTACCTCAGATTTCAACTTCTCTCATCTTCTCTATATTTCTTCCTCAAAAACACCTACAAAATTTCCCTAAATCATTGAGATTTGGAGCACAAGGTAACTTGTATTCATGTATTTGATATTTGAAAGAAAGAAAGTAAATAGAGAAAGAAGAAATTCTAGAGACTTCGCTATTCGATCATCAAATTCCCTCCAACCAAACACGGCACATGAAAACCAAAATTCCAGAAAGTTATTGATCCTTTCCACCTTCTCCTCTTCTCAGTTTCCTATTTCCTTAATTTAAGAAGAATAAAACCTACGAGGATACGGCATTTTCTCTATCATCCGATCCGTAAAACTCGATCAGCCTCTGTAGAACGAACACCTGATTCTTCAACAGCACGATGTAATCCGCTGTCTGTTGAAACAAATCCTCCGCTCTCCGATGTCCTCCGTCGTCACTGCAAGTCGGAATGAGGCTCCGGAGCGACTCAAGCTTCGCCGATACGTCTGATGTGCACGATTTTCCGCCATTTTTGTGATTTCTTCGAGCTCTGACGATTCGAGAACCGTATCTCGATCGCAAAACCGTTCTTCTGATTGATTGCTTCCATGGTATTCTGTGTTTCTTTGTAATCGAACTCATTCTATGCGCCAGTTTGAGAGAGAGAGAGAGACTGAGAGAGAGAGGAATCGACGAAGAAGAAGAATTGAGCGTTTATAAGGACTGAAAATTGAATACAGAACGAGAGGAATCGTAGTTTATGTAACGATGGAATAGTTAATTACCCCTTTACTGGCTTTTTATTTCGAAAATGCCATTACATTTGTCGTTTTCCCTCTTTTTTAATTACTTATTTTCAGAAAATGTGTTCTTTCTGATAATTCCGTAGCACTTTTTTTTCTTGGAGATTATTTAATGATTTAATTGATGAAAGTCATTTTAAAGTCTGCTTGAATGGAATATTTGGAATGCCTTTTTCTTTTTTTTTAACCTTTGGGTCATATCGTAGAATATTTTAAAGGAAAATTAAATTTTATGTTTTTTTATTAACTAAACATTTTAAGAATGAGCCAAAAAAAATAGTGGTTAGAATATGTAGTGAAATGAACTAAAATATTATATAAAGTTATTTTTAAATATAGAAATATGAGACAATTTATTTATAAAAATAGTAAAATATTATTGTCTATTGGTAATAGACACTAATAGACATCAATCAATGTGATACTAAATATATAAATATGATCCAACTTAGTTATAAAAATAGCAAAATGTTATTGCCTATTAGTAATAGACACTAATAGATATCGATCAATGTCTATCGCAGATATTAATAGATGTATTAGAGACAATGATATTTTGCTATATTTAAAAATATTTTTAGTAATTTTGTTATTTAAAACAATTATCCTACTATATATTTTGGGAAATAATTTTGATTTCAGAATTACATAAAGTTTTACGATGTTGAAATGTAACAAATTAAGTCTGCTTAATAACGTTCTTGTTTACCATTTCTTGTATTCTATTTCCTGTTCCTTGTTCCCTATTTCTTATTTTTTAATAACTAGAAACAAAAATATTTTTTATAACTATTTATGTTTCATGTTTCTTGAAAAAAAAATAGAAACAATAACTCGTTTGATAACTATCTTATTCTCTCTTAGAAAGTACAATTGTAGTGTCAAAATCAGCATAATTTAGTAGTAATTGACATGTAAAAAAAGTACAGTTGATTATTTCCATGTTGGTATTTTTAAACAATATTTTAAAGAAAGTAAAAAAAATTACATTTTTTTAATGAATCATAAATTTTTTGATCACTGACGTATACTATGTCATTGAACTATGCTCATTTTATATTATTAAATTAGAAGTCTAACTTGAATAATGGACACATTTGATATTCTTACAAAATTGAGTTTCATATTTGAGTTACTTTTGGAAAATTTATCACTTTATTATTTGAGTTCAACGATCTATTGGATGGGAGATTAAAATTTAACTTTTTATCAACAACATGTGCTTTAGCCAATCAAACGAACAAAAAATTTAGAGTTAAGTGTAATTGGTACTTTTAAGTTGGATAAAACTATGCCCTACTTTGAGGTAGAGTACAATAATATTCTTGAATCTTTAGGGTCGGTTTGTTTTACAGATTTTGTCATAAAAATTCAAATAGATATTTAACATCTTTATTTGTTTCATAAAATTTGATTCTTTTATAATAAAGGTTATTATTATCTAAATAATTTTAAAACCCACATGACATGAATTTTTTAACACCTCCATACATACAGATGAGATTTTATAGTGGAGAGATGAGCAATAAAAATATAGCATAATTAATAGCTAATATCAATTAATCATTAATATTACTTTTCGTTAATTATTAAATATAAATATATTATATAAATTTAATATATTTTAACCATACATTGTTTTTAACTATTTAATTTTTGGACATTAATTATTTTTAAAATCCAAACATTTATATCTCAATATTTAATATCCATACCCATAAAATAATATTTGCGATATCCTTTCAAATTCAAATTTGTTTCAAATAATTATTCTATTGACTTTTCCATTAAAATAAAAAATATATATGTAAAAGTGACTGAGGATGACCTTGTAAAATCAATGTAGATGTAGCATATATATAGTAAATTTGACTTTAATGTAGGTCTATCGGGTCTCCTTGCTAACTCAATTGAAGAATTAGGTAAAGTAAGAATTTGAAATGTTCAAATTCGGGTTTTAGGAAAAATTTGTATTTTATATGAGATATAATTTATAATTAAATAATTTATTTATTAAATAATTATTTTTAGAGTATACTTGATTATTAGCATGAAAGTTTTTTTTTTAAACTTGATTAATGTGATTAATTAAAACTAGGTGCCATAAACAATTTAATATGTGATATTAAATTTATTTATTTTATTTAACTGAAATTAATTAAATAATTTTTAAATTAAAAAAAATTGTATTTCATATTTTTAATAAAAATTAGTTAGTGGAAAAATCCAATTGTTGGATTTTCCTACTAATTAAGTAGACTTTGAAGTGGCACTTCCCAAGCTTGATACCTAGAGATTACATGCTAGTGGAGTTTGAGATGGAAGATAATTTTGCATTGTTTTCTCTATAAATGGCTTTGTTTTTGAAATTTACAAGACTAATGCTTCCACCTTAACTCTCCTTTACTTTCCTCCTTTCTATAGTGAAAATTCCCTTATTTTCACTAACATAATGGTCCCACCACTATGTTCTTCAACCATAGAATAGCAAGGATTTTTCGTTGGTGATGTCGATTGAGTTTAGGAGAGGAAGTTTGCAGTGGAGTCTTCAAAGGTTGTATTTTCTATCCCTTTTGCATGATTATTCTTGTTTTTATTGCAATTAGAATGTTGTCGATTTCATCGCTTCCATTATGCATGCGTTCTTTATGTTCCATCAATTGGTATTAGAGCATGCTTATAACGTTCTATTGTTTTTTTGTGGGTGTTATTCATGTGATGAATGGTTAGTTGACTAAAGTGGATACATTACGGTTTTGGCATTACTTTTCATTTAATTTCTTCTTAAAATTTGTAATTGCTCACATGTATATGAGCTTTAATGTGTGGCAAAGGGTCTATAAATTTACTAGAGTTACTAGAGTTGTTATTAGGCTGTAATTGCTCGGTTCCGACAAAGAGGCAGCTTCATATTTGGTCTAGAATGGCTCACAGACCCGATTTCCCCTCCCAGGCCCGGAAAATCGTTTTCTAGACCTAAGACCTGACCTAGTTCAAAAGTGTCGCCCATGCGTCAGCTGTTGCCTAAAGGATTTGACCCATTCGCGCCTACCCGCCTGCTCTGAAACCTGGCTCTGTCAACACCCGTTCGCACACCTTCTCATCTGCGACCCGGCTCACCTGTGCGTCCAACCTGACCCGCCTTGTGCTCCATCCGTTGAACAACTGTTGCGCGCCTTGACTAGCCGGTCCAAACGGTCTGGACTGGTTCAGTAGACCTGGTTGAGCCGATTTGACCGGTTCAACATGGGTTTTGATGTTTTCAAGCTGGTTCGAGTGGTTTTAGCCCGTTCAGGTTGGTTCAAAGTGTTTGAAGCCGATTCGAGGGACCTGTTTGCTGAATTATGTAATAATTTAGTTGTTTGATTGTTTTTAATGTCAAAATCGGTCCACTTTAGTGTTTTTTAATTTATTATGCATGTGATGTAGTTTTCTAAAAACCCCACCATAGGATAAGCATGTGGCATGCATTTGTTATATATCATAAGTGTTATAGTGTATATAGTATGCATACTTAGTTTTAATATGAGTGTTATATTAAAGTATGGTTATTTAAGGAAGCATGTTATAGATGAATGTTTTAGGGGTTATAAATGTTATAATTTATTTTGTAATTGTTCTAAAATAACCTAGACTTTTAAAATCTATAACAAAGATAAGATGCATGCTTGATGCTTAATTTTATGATATGGATGGATGATATGCGATGGTGAAATTGCATTGTGCACTCAAGTTTCCTCAGCGGAATCCAAGTGTAAATTCCACTGAGTTTCCTTGTAAGTCTAGGGTTGAACCTAGGGACTTGTGAAAACAGGTTGCGTTGGTAATTTTTATGAAAACTTTGCGGTAATCGGATAAATAAATAAAGTGTTGGGATTGCTATTTGCGTTAATGAGAAATAAACAAATGCGGCAGAGTTTGAAAAGAGTTGATAAACGGGAAATGCGATGAGTATACGGTGAACGAGTTGAGAAAAGTTTCAGCTAACACTTCCTAGGATGCGTTCATGCTATATGATCATGCAACATGCATACCACAATAAACCACCTCTTGGTGCGAATGTCACGGCTTCTAAGGCTAGAACGTATGCAATATATGCGCTAAGTCTATAGGACCTATACATAAGCCTCTATTCTTATTTATGCGATGACGAAATGACACACACAAATAAGGTGACCACATAATATCATTCCCATCTCTAGGACGCATGCGATGCAGGAGTCCCTATCTCTTATTTATGCAGTTCTAATCTTGCTCTCTCGAGTCCAGATTCTAACCTAGCTCTCTCAAGTCATTAGGTTCTTTCTTTAGACTTTCTCTCAAGTAGCTCTAAAGGGTATTTGACACAACATAAAACAAGACAATCGCAAATAATGAACTTCCTAGGTCATGTTAGCTTAGTTCTACTAAACCCATTTGACTAGTTTAGCTATTCATGCGTACTAAGAGAGTGAATAGATGTAGAAATAGAACTTCCATTGTATAAATATAAAGATGAAGTACACAATAATAATGCAAGTACAGAATAAAAGGCCTAATAGCAATCTCTTGCTGCCCAGACTTTTACACTGTTTTTCTACTCGTGCTCAAAAGATAATCTCGCTCTCGCGAAAGTCGGCTCACTCTTTGCTTCTTCGCCTCAAGGTTCTCTCTCGAGTTACTCTGAGCAATCTCCGGTATCACCACTCTTTTCTTGCTCCGCCTTAAAACAAAAGGAAAATTATGAACAAATACGTGCGAACTGAAGTATGAAATTTCGAACTGCTCAACCCGTTTCTGAAGGTTGCCTCTAGTATTTATAGAACATCCAAGGTGAATGGCATCTTCTCTCTCATGATTGCACCGATGGGACGACTTTAATTCCCTTGACTGATGCACCGAATATTTGTCACCGGAAAGCTGAATATACTTGTTATCGTTAATCGACTGTCAACTTAATTCGAATTCGACTATCATCAGCTTTTTGTCCCATCGCGATTAATTAGCCTTTCACCCAGATGCGCCCACCATGTTGCGTTGACCAAGTTACAACAATCCTTCTCGGGCGAATATTTGCGAACACGATCACCGCAAAGCCTTGCGGTAATGCTGCGCTAGACCAATGATTTCCTATGATCGCAATTTCCGCCTTGCGTCATCGCATATTATGCACAAAAATACAAAAAACAACTGTTTCAATGCGATGAACGTACGTGACCGCAATATTATGAAATTGATGCTTAATGAACGCAATTTAATATGTTTTATCAACTTAAGCCAATATTGTTTAAGAACTTAGCACTATGATAATGTGCATTTCTGCCCGTTATCACACCTCCAAATTTAAACAATGCTTGTCCTCAAGCATAAGCTAAAGACTTCCTTTAGCAAGTCAGCCATACTGATCTTTTCCTAGATTTCTCAAGGATACTTCGTTCAAATCCTATATACCAAAGTTTCCTTAAGCCTTTTCCAAATCTCTTCTTAAAATATTTCTAAGACCTAGGGACTGCAAGCTTAACCTTCAAAAGGACTTTACTAATTTCCGGAGCATCGCATGATTTATTTCAAAAAGAATTTTTTTTTCACCGGGGTGCTAAATGATTTTATCCTTTCATATTTCTTGTCATTGATATTTTTTTCTGACCTTGCGCTGATCCAAGTGCCTTGCCTTCGTTTTGGCTTGTCCCCACGTGTGTCATGCAGACATCCAACAACGAGCAATGCGCTCTTCCTCAGACTAAACTCATACCTACTTGGCAGCGGAGTTGTTGCGGTCATTTATTTATGTGTTGATCCTAGTGACTTACTTTCGTTTTGGCTTGCCCTCACGTGTGTCATGCGGACATCCAACTACGAGTAAGTACCTTTCACAACTTAACTCTTATCAATCATGGGTTTCCCATTGCGTTGACAATGGAGTTGTTATTCTCAAAATTTTTCCTTCTCTTTTTTTTTTTTATTTTTTTTCAAAATAGCAAGGTCGAAAATAAATACCTCACCTTCAAATTTAAAATGCGGCAATGTCCTCATTGCCAGAAGATTGAAAGAAGTCATGCGATGTTCTTAGAAAGTTTCGTAAAAAGAGTTTGAAAGAAAGCTAGCAGACCTCTAACTTCTAGAAATATTTTATGAGGTGACTATCTTAAAGTTAAGTTAACTCTAATATATACGAAAGAAATAGAAGCATGTTTTTCATCATTGAAATCATACTTGGAAAGAAACAACATGTGGTAACTTACTAAATTTATCCATGTCAAATGATTATAGTAATCAAAGAGAATTCGGTGATAAGACTTTTAAAACTAAAATGCGATACGATAGAGTAAAATTTGAAAAAAAAGGATAAGGAAGAATACACCCCAAATTTGCGCTATTGCTCACATTGTATATTGACGCATCCATCTTTGTGACGATCTCTCTTCTTTGGATTCCAGTGACGGATTAAGATAAGTGGCTTCTTTGCGTAACATCTCCGCAATCCAGTGCCTCGATCGTTGCAAGAAAAACAGAGAGAGGGTCAAATTATTTTAAACAAACCAAAATTCGTTATCGCAATCTCCCCTTTTTTTTAGATGCATAAGAATAGATAAAGCTGAAAAGAGATAGTGTAATGAAAATTTAGAATAGTATAGAAAAGTTGAAGATTCCATGCTTCTCAAAACTTGCGTCCCTGATGGATTGCGAAAGTCTGATAACGCAGGGACCACCTACTTCCTTCTTTATTCAAAGTTCTTTTAGTTCCACAGAGCTGACTCGCCGATGCCAGCCTTCTCCATGATATGCCTTTATTCGCTGCCCATTAACTTTGAGTATGTCTGTTCCGTCATCAATTGATAATTCAATCGCGCCATGCGGAAATACTTGTCTAACTATGAATGGTCCGGACCAACGTGACTTTAGTTTTCCCAGGAAGAGTCGCAGACGTGAGTTGAAGAGAGTAAGACCCTCTGCCCGACTTAGAGGTTTTTATCGCATATGTGTTTGTCGTGTCAGTGCTTGGTGCACTCTTTGTAAATCTTCGCATTTTCATATGCGTTAATCCTCCATTCTTCTAGCTCGACCAGTTGCATTTTTCGCGCTTCTCCTACTTTCTTCAAATCAAAGTTCAACTTGTTTACAACCCACAGTGCCTTATATTCAAGCTTCAAAGGTAAATGATACGCCTGACCAAATACCAATGTATATAGGGACATACCTATTGGTGTTTTAAATGCAGTTCAGTATGCCCACAATGCATCATCAAGCTTTGTTGCCCAATCTTTTCGCGAAGGCCTTACTACCTTCTCAAGTATCAGCTTAATTTCTCGATTGGAAACCTCGGCCTGACCATTCGTCTGCGGATGGTATGCGGTGGCCACTTTGTGGAGGATGTTGTATTTGCACAGTAGTTCCTTGATATTATGGTTGATAAAATTGGATCCTTCATCACTTATGATGGCATGAGGAGTGCCAAAACGAGTGAAAATATGTTTCTTCAAGAATTGGGAGACGACCGCCGCATCGCTTGCGGCATATGCTATTGCCTCTACCCACTTGGATACATAATCGACGACTAATAAAATATAATGTTTACCATTTGATGGAGGGAATGGTCACATGAAATCAATCCCCCATACGTCGAACAATTCAAGCTTCAAGATGGTGTTCATTGGCATTGCATGTTTCCATGAATTGTTACCTGTGCGTTGGCACCGATCATACTTCATTACATAGTCAACTGTATCTTAAACAATGTAGGCCAAAAGAATCCACTCTGTAAAACTTTGGCTGCGGTGCGCTGCCCTCCAAAGTGCCCACCATATGATGAGTCGTGACATTGTGATAATATGCGTTGTTGAGCAGCATTTGATACGCATAATCGCAAAATCTGGTCTGCTTCTCCTTTATACAGATTCAGCTCATCCCAATAATAATGCCTGCATTCATGTTTAAGCTTCTTCTGTTAGTGGTAGATGTAATCTTCAGGAAATTGCTCGCAAACCAGATAATTGACTATGTCTGTATACCAAGGCAATTCTTCAATATGGAACAGTTGCTCATCTGGGAACAGCACACTCACCTCAGACTCATTGCGGTCAACCTCAGGATTTTCCAGTCTAGACAAGTGATCCGTAACTTGGTTCTCTGTCCCTTTCCGGTCGATTATTTCTATGTCAAATTCTTGAAGGAGAAGAACCCATCTAATCAACCTCGGCTTTGCATCATTCTTTGTCATTAAGTACTTTATTGCCGAATGATTAGTATGGATGAGTACCTTTGTTCCCAACAGATATGCTTGAAATTTTTCCAACGCAAAAATTACCGCTAGAAGCTCTTTCTCTGTGGTGGTATAATTTGTCGGAGTAGGATTTAATGTTTTACTCACATATACGATGGGATGCAAGATTGTTTTTCTCTTTTGTGCCAGAGCTACTCTTATCGCATACTCGCTTGCATCGCACATAATTTCAAAAGGAAGTGTCTAGTCAGGTGCAATTAACACGGGTGCAGTAATCAGCGCATTCTTCAGAACTCGAAATGCGTTAAGACAGCTGTTGTCAAAATCAAATTTTCTGTCAGCCTCTAACAATGCACTTAATGGTCGTGCTATTTTGAAAAAATCTTTAACAAAGCGTCTATAGAATCCAGTGTGCCCCAAGAAACTTCATACAACCTTCACGCTTGTTGGAGGTGGAAGTTTTTCAATTGCTTCGATTTTTACTTTGTCCACCTCCAACCCATCCTAGGAAACCTTGTGTCCCAAACTATGCCCTTTTTCACCATGAAATGACATTTTTCCCAATTAAACACTAGATTCATCTCTTCGTATCTCTTCAGTATCTTCTCCAAGTTGGCTAGACAGATTTCATAAGTGTTTCCATAAACAGAGAAGTCGTTCATAAAGATTTTGACATAGTCCTCGAGATAATCTGAAAAGATAGCCATCATGCACCTTTGGAACGTGCTTGGCGCAAAGCAGAGGCAAACGGCATGCGGCGAAAAGCAAAGGTCCCATATGGGCAGGTGAATGTGGTCTTGTCTTAGTCTTTTGGAACTATCATAATCTGGTTGTACTTGACATAACCATCCAGAAAGCAATAAAAGTCATTTCCAGCTAGATGGTTTAGCATTTGATCAATGAACGGCAGAGAGAAATGATATTTTTTTGTGGCTCTATTTAGCTTGCGGTAGTTCATGCAAATACGCCACCCAGTGATGGTCATTTGCGGTATTGATTCATTGTTTTCATTCGGGACTACCGTCATGCCGCCTTTTTTCGGCACACACTGCACGGGGCTGACCCACGTGCTATTTGCTATAGGATAGATAGTGCCCGCATCTAACCATTTAATGATTTCCTTTTTAACGACCTCTTTCATCATAGGGTTGAGTCTGTGTTGATATTTGATCGTTGCTTTGTGGTCCTCTTCAAGACGAATGTGGTGCATGCAGTACGCTGGGCTAATTTCTCTAATGTCAGTGTGCGTCCAACCAATTTCTCGCACATGCTTCCTTAGAATGCTCATCAACGCATTCTCCTGGTCTTCGTTTAGCTCCGAGGAAATAATAACTGGCAGCTTCTCATTCTGCTCCAAAAATGCGTACTTTAAATGATTTGGTAGGGTCTTAATTCCAGTGTTGGTGGTTCTACTAAGGTTGGTTGCGTTGTTTTTCTTTCTTCTTTTTCTGTTGGCTCTTCTTCTTGATTTACGATCATTTCTTCTTCCTTGTTTGTTTTTGTCATGATCGTATTACAGGTAGCAACAGATGCGCTAGCATCCTTTTCTTCATTCTCTTCATCAAACTTTTCTTCTTCAATCGAATTCTGATCATCATCTGAGTCATGCAGGTCTTCCTCATCCGAAAACTTCATGGCACGAATTATGTTAAACTTGAGCTTCTGTCTGTTGATACTCAAGGTGATTTCCCCTTTATGCACATCAATCTGAGCACGACCTATTGATAAAAATGGTCACTCAGAATGATGGGCACATCTTTGTCGGCCTCGTAATCCAATATGATGAAGTCGACTGGTAGGATAAATTTGTCAATGGTTATCAGCACGTCCTTCACTTTTCCCTCTGGATGCACCAAAGATCTATTGGCCAGTTGGAGAGTCACTGTTGTGGGCATAAGTTGCCCTACATTCAGCTGCCTAAAGATTGACAGAGGCATCAAATTTATGTTGGCTCCCAGGTCACACAGAGCTTGCCTGACGTACAGTCCTCCTATGTAAGCTCCCAGGATCTCTCATCTTCGGTGGAATGATTGATTTTGAACTCTGAGTTAGCGCCACCGAGGCAAACTTACCATCTCCCCTCTTCTTAGTTACCATATCCTTTAGAAACTTTGCATAGGCAGGCATTTCCTTAATCGCTTCACTGAAAGGAATATTAATATGTAATTGCTTTAACATAGACAGAAATTGTCGGTACTATACCTCTTCATTCTTTTTCTTGGGAAATGGGGTAACTACACTTTCACAGTTCCCGCCTCAGTTGGCTTTGAGGTCAATGCAACCTCTGGTTCTACTGCTTCCTTTTCTCTTTCTTCTTCTTGCGTCACTGCAACTTCAGATTCTTCTGTAATGGGAGCTTTCCAACTAAGCTCCTTCTTTTCTCCTTCCACAGTCTTCCCATTTTGCAATGTCACAACCTGACATTGCTCTTTACCTGATCCCCCCGGGTTGCGTGGGAGTTCTGTTGAACTCGGCAGAGCCCCTTGCGGTCTACTCTTCAGCTCACTCGCAATCTTGCCCATCTGTAATTCTAAATTGCAGATGGATGTAGCCCGACTTTGAAGCACAGTTTCGTTTTTCTCTATGTATTGCTTCAATAGGCTTTCCAAAGAAAAGGATTGCGGTGGTTGTGAGCTATTTGCTTGATTGTTTGTCTGACCGTTGTTGCATGGGAAGAATCCTGGTGGCCCTTCTTTCTACGCCACGGGTTGGAAATTCTGTTGCTAATTCTTCCAAGCAAAATTGGGGTGGTTTCTCCATCTAGGGTTGTAGGTATTCGAAAAGGGATTATTTTTCACAAAGTAAACGGATTGTGGATTTTGCGGGCAATCTTCCATCACGTGCCCATCACCACAAGTCACACACCTTGCGGTGTTTTGACTGATTACGTTGATTTGCCCATTTTGCAATGTTGGACTGCTGATCGCAATTCCCTGGATTAAGTTCATCATTGCGGTCATTTGATTTTGTAGTGAAGCAATAGCACCATTACTTGCGTCATTGTCTTTGAGTCTCAATCTTTAGTCACTCTCTCTCCAATCTTCATGGTTCTTAGAGATGCGATCTAAGATATTTTTCGCCTCGTCATATGTTTTATCAAGCAGACCACCAGCGGCTGCCACATTGGCAGCGGTCTGCGAAGCGGGATTCAAACCATGATAAAAAATTTCCATTTGGAGGCAATCTGGAAAACCATTGTGTGGACAATCTATGACCAACCTTTTAAATCTCGCCCAGGCATCCCTGAGCGATTCGTCCATGTCTTGTTCAAAATTTGTAATGAGTTTCCTTCGTCTAGCATTCTTTGCAAGTGAAAAGTATTTCTTCATAAACTTCTCCACGACCTATTCCCAAGAAGTGATCTCTCTCGGCTTGAGAGAATATGCCCATTTCCTAGCCTGATCATAGAGAGCAAATGGGAACAAAGTTAGTCGAACTTCTTCAGCAGAGATGTTCGAGAACACAAAAGTATTGTAGATTTCAATAAAACTTCGGAGGTGGGCGTGCGGGTCCTCGCCACGCTTTCCTCCGAATTTTCCTGCAGTCTGGATCATCTGCCGCATCACCGACTTCATTTCAAATCGGCTTCCGTCGAGGGTAGGCCTCATGATTTCTGGAAAGAAATCATAGAGGTTTGGCGATGCATAGTCCCTAATGGTTCTATTGCGATCGTTTGCCAGCAGGATTGGATTCACCATGAATGCTAGACGCCTAAATGTTATCATTTGTTGCTCCATTTCTAGGCTGCTTTGCCATCTCTTCTCTATCTGATTGTGGCTGCTATTGGCGGTCTCTCAGTCTCCGTCTAAATGTTCTTTACTGAGAATGCTAGACGAAGGAAACTAATAACCAATTTTGAACAAGACATGAACGAATCGCTTAGCGATGCCTGGGCGAGGTTTAAGAGGTTGGTCAGGGACTGTCCACACAACAGATTGCCAGACTGCCTGCAAATGGAAATCTTTGATCACAGTTTAAATCCCGCTTCACAGACCGCTGCTAATGTGGCAGCCGCTGGTGGTCTGCTAGACAAGACGTATGACAAGGCTAAGAACATCTTGGATCGCATCTCTAAAAACCACGAGGATTGGAGAGAGAGTGATCAGAGATTGAGAATGAAGGATAACGACGCAAGTAATGTTGCTATTACTTCACTACAAAATCAGATGGCTGCAATGATGAACCTGATTCAAGGAATCGCGATCAATAGTCCAACACTACAAACTGGGCAAGTAAACGCAATTAATCAGAACACCACAAGGTGTGCGACTTGCGGTGACAGACACGCAATGGAAGAATGCCCACAGAATCCATAGTCTATTTACTTTGTGAAAAATAATCCATTCTCTAATACCTACAACCCCGGGTGGAGAAACCACCCTAATTTTGCATGGAAGAATTAGCGGCAGAATTTCCAATCTATGGCGCGAAAAGAAGAGTCACCTGGATTCTTCCCACGGAATAACGGTCAGACAAGCAGTCAAGCCAGTAGCTCGCAACCGCTGCAATCCTCCTTGGAAAGCTTGTTGAAGTAGTATATCGAGAAAAACGAAATTGTGCTTCAAAGTTAGGTGACGTCCATCCGCAATCTAGAATTACAGATGGGCCAGATTGCGAGCGAGCTAAAGAACAGACCGCAAGGGCCACTACCGAGTTCAACAGAACTCCCACGCAACTCGGGAGATCAAGTAAAGAGTAATGTCAAGTTGTGACATTGCGGAGTGGAAAAACTGTGGAGGGAGAAAGAAAGGAGCCTAGCCAGACTGCTCCCATTGCGTTGGAACCTGAGATTTGGTGACCTAAGATGAAGAAAGGGAAAAAGAAGTGATAAAGTCAGAAGTTGCGTCCACCTCCAAGCCAACAGAAAAGGGGACTGTGAGAATGTAGTTATCACCTTTTCCATAGAGATTCAAAAAGAAAAAGAATGACGAGGTACAGTACCAACGCTTCATGTCTATGTTAAAACAATTACATATTAATATTCCATTCAGTAAAGCGATTAAGAAGATGCCTGCATACGCGATGTTTCTAAAGAATATGGTAACCAAGAAGAGGGGCACTGGTAAGTTTGCCACAGTGGCTTTAACGCAAAGCTCGAAATCAATAATTCCACCGAAGATGAGTGATCCGGGGAGCTTTACTATACCTTGTTCCATTGAAGGACTTTACATTGGGCAAGCATTGTGTGACCTTGGAGCCAGCATCAACTTGATGCCTCTGTTGATCTTTAAGCAGTTGAATGTGGGGCAACTTGCGTCCACGACCGTGACTCTCCAACTTGTAGATAGATCTCTGGTGCATCCAGAGGGGAAGGTGAAGGACGTGTTGGTCACCATCGACAAATTTATCCTACCAGACGACTTCATCATCTTAGATTATGAAGCCGACAAAGATGTGCCCATCATCTTGGGGCGACCATTTTTATCAACAGGTCGTGCCCAGATTAATGTGCATAAAGGAGAGATCACTTTGAGCATAAATGGACAGAAGCTCAAGTTCAACATCATCCGTGCCATGAAGTTTCCTGACGAAGAAGACCTGTATAACTCTGACGACGACCAGAATTTGACTGAAGAAGAAAATCTTGACGAAGAGAATGAAGAAAAGGATGCAAGTGCATCCATTACTGCATGTAGTGCGATCATAAAAAAAACAAACAAGGAAGTTGGGATGATCACAACCTAAGAAGAAGACCCAATAGAAAAAAAAGAAAGAAAAACAACGCAACCGTCCTTAGTGGAACCACTAATAATGGAATTAAAGACCTTGCCGAACCATTTAAAGTATGCATTTTTGGGGCAGAATGAGAAACTGTCAGTAATTATTTCCTCGAAACTTAATGAAGACCAAGAGAATGCATTGATGAGCATTCTAAGGAAACATGTGTGAGCAATTGGCTGGATGCTCGCAGACATCCGAGGAATTAGCCCCGCATACTGCATGCACCGCATTCATCTCGAAGAAAACCACAAGGCATTGATCGAACATCAGCGTGGACTCAACCCTACGATGAAAGAGGTCGTTAAAAAAGAGATCATCAAGTGGTTGGATGCGGGCATTATTTATCTGATAGCAGACAGCATGTGGGTCAGTCCCGTGCAGTATGTGCCAAAAAAAGGCGACATGACGATAGTCCTCAACAAGAATAATGGGCTGATACCGCAAAGAACTATCACTGGGTGGCGTATTTGCATGGACTATCGCAAGCTGAATGCGGCAACGAAGAAAGACCATTTCCCTCTACCGTTCATTGACCATATGCTAGATTGTCTAGTTGGAAATGACTTTAACTGCTTTCTGGATGGCTATGCCGGGTATAACCAGATTATGATTGCTCTAGAAGATCAGGACAAGACCACATTCACCTGCCCATATGAGAATTTTGCTTTTCGCCGCATGCCGTTCGGCCTCTGCAATGCGCCGAGCACGTTCATGTTCCTAAATTTTAAGTTAAGTTTCACTTATTCCTTCACTTTTTTTATCTTCATTTTTATGGAAAAGAAAATACTTTTAAAAGTTGAGAAATATTATTAAAATCTATTAGTCTAAAGATTCATGAATATTTTGTATAATTTATCTTAAAATCAAATTTCTTTAATGAATGGACAAATTATTGAAGGATAGGTGTCCTTTGGTTGTACTTTTTGAAAATTCTGTTTTTTTTTCAAAATAAATTATTTGTAGATTAATTTAAGAAAATTATTTTAAATGGTAAAACTGTTGAAAATATTTATAAGATAAAGGAAAATTTTAAAACTATCAATGTTAAACATTGATAGACACTGATGGCTTTGTTAGTTCTAAAATTTTGTTATATTTTGTAAATATTTTGGTTAATTTTTCTATATTTAAAAACAACCCCTATTTTTAACATTATTTTTTTTTGTTTTTCTTTAATTTTTAATTGTTTGAGTAAATACTTTTTCTTCCCATGCTTCTATCCTACCTACTTATAACATTTTAAAAAAAATAATTTATTTGAATTATTATTCAAAAAAATAATTTATTTGAATTAATTTTTTTTAATATTCTCACTATTTGCAATTTTGCTAGAAAAGAAATAAAGAAGAGCGGGAAGAAGGCACAACTTGCGAGCGTCAAAGCCAAAGCCTGCTCCTCTGTAACGCCACATGCAAAGCCATGAAACCAGGGCCTTTTAATTTTATATTTCCCAAAATACCCCCAATATTATTCAAACCTTTTTCTTTTTCATTTATTTGGCAAAAAAAAAAAAAAAATCTAGACCTATATCTTTTTGCAAGTTGAATTAATTAAAACCATAAACTAATGATATTATTAATTCAAATTCTAAATTATAAGTAAATCAATTTATGCTATTTTTCAGTGATTCATAAATATTTTATACTTGATTCTATTTAAAAACAACTATCATCTAAATAAAATTGATCTTCTCTCAAAATAATCCTACTAAATTAATGTTATTCTTCTTAAATAAGATTAAAAAAATAGAGAAAATAGAGAGGATCAAAAGTTAGTTATATTAATGAAACACACTTTAATACATTTGATTTATTTCCATCTAATATTACCTTATACATTTGATTTATTTCCATCTAATATTACCTTAATCTTAGCATGTAAAGATGGATTATACATGTGTGACAATTATAAACTAATTTTCTAAACACAATTTTAACTTGGAGTCTAGATTGATAGAAATGTAAGCTTGATGTTTTAATTTATTTATCTTCTAAATTTTGGAAGTTCAAATTAAAATTTATTTTTGTTTTTTTTTAAAGTATAAGTTCCTCCCGACTTTTAGAGTCATGTTTAATAGATCACTACTTTTTTTTAAGTACAATATATTTTTAATTTTTAATTTTGTGTCTAATCTAATACATATAGATCTATGAGTTTCCAACTTTTGTGTTTAAGAGCTTATGAGTTATTGAGCACAAAACTAAAAAATTTAGAATCAAATTAAACAAAATTAATTTTACTTTAAAACAAAATTAATCTTACTTTTATCCTATTGAATAATCATCGATATTCAAGTCACATGCTTATATTAAGAGATCAAATGTTTAAATTCTCCTCTTCTAATGTTGTTGAACTCTAAAAAAATAATAAACTATTTTATTAATTAAATCAAAAGGTAGCCGGAACAAGTTAAGATTTAGGCTAAATTTATACTTCATTTCAATATCATCTGGTCATTTTTTAACTTAGTTATAATATGGTTCGATGTTTTTCTCGGTTGTTTTAAGTGATATGGAACTTCAATTAAAGAGAGTCATGTTGGTTTTTTTATTTGTCTTATTTTTCGTTTCTTTTTATTGTTCCTTGACGTTAAAGTCCTTATCCTCCATTGCAATTCAATAAATTTGAAAATAAAAGTCACAATGTCTTAAAAGGTTTCAATTTTATTTGAGTTGAAGAAGCAATATCAAAATATGTTTTATTAACAAATATATCGTGTCAAGTTTTTGCTTAACATGAACCAAAATAGTTGTAATACTTTTTTTAATAGTACAATGATTAAAACCAACTTTTTTTACTAAAATCTATATCGAAAGAGATTTTTAGTAAAAAATGTCAAACTATTTATAAAAATAGCAAAAAAAACAAAATCGATAGACCCTGATAGACTTTTATCCGTATTTGTCAGCGATAGACTTTTATCAGTTTCTATCATTGATAGACTTTTATTAGCCTTTATAAAAAAAAAAAAAATTAAAATTTAGAGAATTGTAATAGAATAGCAAATTATGGATAAGGTTTAGCAATCTTGTCTTCAAATTTTAAAATTTTCCAAAAGGAGAAATATCTTAAAAATTATTTTCAAGTCTAAAATCACGTTATTGATTAAGAATAGGGTTTTGACATTTAAAATGTTCTTATTCCAAAATTGTCCTTATAATTAAAGTCCATCTTTTTCTCCCTCATATTCTCCATCTCCATGTTTTTGTTACAACTTTAGCTCTAAAGTCACAAACAAGAAGCGACAAGTTCAACCATGGTTTCTCTACGGCAAAGATAGAGATTTTAACCGCTATCTATGGCTTCCTTTGTCGCTTGATTCATCAAACAATTGTAACAATGGAATTGATACAACCGAAATCGACGACGGTGGCGTGATGGCGTTTTACGTGTTGTCTGGTTTGCAACCTCCGATTTCGAACAAGGTGAGTTGATTGAACGATTTACGACAAGTTCTTCCATATATTTCTTCTTTAATTTGATGTGGATTTTAAGAAATTAAAATTAGGTTATAGAGATGGTGAAGAAGAGAAAATTGATTGAATTTATAATTGTGGTGAGAGTGATGTGGATGCTAGCTATAAGATTAAGGGCATTATTGCTTTGTGGATCTATTTGTACCTTTTGTGTGTATTTCTCATGAATGTCATTAGAGATGAATCTTTGAGTAGATGGTTTAAAAATTAGATTTTTTAAGAATCCTTTCAGGATGGTTTTTAAAAGAGTCGAAAGCAATTATACAACCATCAAATCGTAATAAGAGAATAATCAGATAGCAATTGATATCATTGGTAATCAAATTACAGTTAATATTAAATAGCCATCACACAACAATCATATAGCAAGTTAGTATTAATAGCCATCGCACAACAATCATATAGCAAGTTAGTATTATTAGCTAGGGGTGTTCGTGGGTTGGGTTGGGTTGGATTGAAGGAACCCAAATAACCTTCACTCAAAAATGAACCCAACCCAACCCAACCATGAAATATTTGGGTTGAGTTGGTTCGGGTTACCTGGGTCATTTATTTAAATTTCTTTTATAAAAGTAAGTAAAATGTTAATACGTAAAAATTCGATTTAACTATTTTCATATATGAATTAAGATTAACAACTCAATTTCAATTTATAAAATGTACAATCTTTTTTCAAAGTGCAAAAAAAAAAAAAAAAACTATTTTTAAAAATTGTTGAAGAATAAATTATCCAAAAAACTGATAAAATTAGAAAAAACTAAAATAAATATATGTATATCTAATTGTACATAAGCAAAAAAAAAAAAAATTACATTTTAAAGTTAATAATAAGTTCGGGTTGGTTTGGGTTATTTTAGGTGATCCATAAATCAGCCCAACCCATAAAATTTTCATTTATTTGAACCCAACCGAACCCAAAAGAATTCATAACCCAACCCAAACCGAACAAGTTGGGTTGGGGTTGATCGGTTTTTTCGGGTCATCGAAGTTTTTGAACATCCCTATCATTAGCAATTGCTATAAGATAGCAATTGAATAACAATCAAAATCGAATAAATATTGACCAAATGACATTCACTATCATTGAGAATCAATATCAGATAGTAACTATACAACAATCGGTATCATTACCAATTATATAACAATCAATATCAAATAAAAATTAGAGGAAAAATCATTATAATTAGCAATATCAAATAGAAATTTTGATGTTGAGAAGGGTCCTTATTTGCATTTTGTTCCCAACAATCTAAAAAAAATTGAAAATGAATTAGCAATAAGTCTAAGATAGCAATAAGATATAAATCACAAATTATATTTTATTAAATAGATTTGAGTTATTAATTAGATGGGAAAAAAACTATATACTATGGGATAGAAATTACATAAAAATCATCCGACAATCCCAAACTAGTTAGTATCAAATAATAATCAGTATTAAATAGCAACTAGATGATTGTCAGTATCATTAATGATCATTATCAGATAATAATCAGACAACAATTAGATAGTGTCATTGACAAACGATATTAGATAGTAATCAGACAACAATTAAATAACAATCAGTATCATATAGTAATCATATAACAATAAGATAATAATCGATATCATTTACAACCAATATCATATAGTACGCAAACAAATTGACAATTAGATAATAATCAAAATAAAATAAACAACAACCAGATAAAAAATCAATATCATTAGCAATCTGCATAAGATAACAATCAGATAGTAATAACACAACAATCAAATAACAATCGGTATCATTGATAATCAGATGGTAATCAAATGACAACCAGATGCACTCACACATTTTTAGCTGTGAGGGGCATTTTGGTCATTCGGGTATTTCAAATGGGTTGAGTTTAAAGAGTCTACCATATTTACAAAATCATAAAACATGGGTTAGAGGGTCTAATTTTAACAAATCAATTTGACATTTGTGCAAGTACCCCTTCAAATTTTGCTATTTTATATAAATAATTTTTTCTTATTTTTCTATTATTAAAAATTTAAGTACAAAAACCAAAGCTAAGTCAACACTAACCCAAAGAAGTAAAGTATTTATTTAACCTAAAATGTGGAGACATATCATATATTTGGGATTTTTGCTTAGAAACTAGGTACAACCCCTAAAAGGGTAAAAGAGTAATAGGGAATAAGGGAAAGATAAGGAAATGAGTGAAATAAGGGATTTGATTTAGGGGAAAGGGGTGTGGCCTCCTCTAAAGAATGCATGTGGAGGTGGAATGGGCCAACACACACATATACATACACTACACACAAATATATAGCCAATTAGGATATGAAAAATACATAACTAACTAAGGCTAGAGAGAGAAAGAGAAAGAAAGGCACATGACAAAGCACATGGCAAAGAGGAAAGAGAAATACAAAACCTCAAAAGAGTGACACCTGAGTATTGTCTAGGTTACACTTATCTTCGATCACAAATAGAAAAAATATATATATATAAAAAGGGTTAAACTACCATGTCGATCCATATATTTTGAGATTTGTTCAATTTAGCTCATATACTTTCAATATAAATTTTAAATTTTGCCCCTCAAAGTTAATTTTTATTAAAATTGGTTAAATAATAATATGTAAATATACATAGGTTAAAAAAATTTTGGTCTCGTAAACTTTCATGAAAATAAAAATTTATGTTGAAGATCGCACATTGAAAAAATCAAGAGATCTCACACTCTTAATAAGATAGATATGCTATTTCTCTCCTTGTCATTTGGTTTTGAGATGGAATCTCATACTATTAAATAATTTAGTTATATAAAAATATTAAGTCTCTAATATACTTTTCGCTTTATTTATACAAAAAAGTTCATTAAATCTCAATATAAATTTCTATGGTATAGACTAAATCATTATAAATTTTAAAGTACAAAGACTAATTTATTACATAGTAAAGTTAAAGGATTAAATTGTTACAAAATCGAAAATACAAAGACTAAAAGCATTATAATCCAAAGTTTATGGACTAAATTGTTACTTTTATCGAAGTTTATAGACTAAAAGTGATTTTTAATTTTTTCAAAATCTAAAGTATAATTGCTAATAAATAACAAAATAATTTTAAAAGATCAATAATAAACTAGCATTCGAGACTAAATTTAAAATTTATTGAAAATACATAAACTAAAATTGGATAATTAAAACTAGAGAGACTAAAATTGAACGAATATCAAGATATAAAGATAAAAACAATTTTTTTTTTAATTTATATATATTTTTAAAAAAAGAGTAACAACTTGTAATTGAACATTTGAGTAGAACGGAATATGTTAGTTGTTGTAAAACAAATAAATGAAAAAGTGTTTGGATGTTAGGTTTTAAAGAGAAGGGATTTAATCTTTTAGAAGGGAAAGGCATGCATGTGACAGTGACAAAGGAGGAGACATTAAAGCAGCATCAAATGTACACCATGTTCTGCACATTCCCTGCATCCAAACACCACTTTTCCCAATTTCTTTATTTTCCTTTTATTTATTATTTATTATTTTTTTTTTCAAATTTATTTAATTATTTGATTTTGGGCACATGCTTACACACTTTGGATTCAAGCTCATTATTTATTTTTTCTCTATCCACCATGTGACACATGTGTAAACCCCCTCAGACCTGCATGTGCTCTCATTCATTCAATATCATAATCTTATTCTTTCTTTTAGTATTGTTTTCAATTTTCAATTTTCAATTCTCAATCCTCTTTCATTTTAATTATAAATTTGATCTTTTGAATTTTTATGACGTGTGTGGAGGATAAAAATTATTCTAAGTCTATAATAATCATCTCTTACTACCTTATTTACTATTTGATACAGATTTTACTATTTTATATTCATTTTTTATTCTTTACTGTTTACTATTTCTATCTACACTCAAACACAAACTATTATAAACCAGCTATAATCTAGTATTATAATAATCAACTTCTTACCTAATACGGTATCTTAATTTTTTTTTTATCTAGTTTTAAATCATTTTTTAGAAGCCTTTTACACCTTTGAGAATCATATTCATATCTCCATCAATTTAACAAAATCGTAAGTTTAAAAGTTCTATTAAGAATTAATTTCTTGATCGAAGTAGGTCAGTAACACACTTTTAATTTCGAACTAAATACATATTTATAAGCTTTATAATTTATTGAGAATTTTAAATAATAAATAGATATATTTATAAAAGGTAAAATCGATTATCCTGAACATTGCCAAAGGTTTTCAAATCTTTCTACCTCCTTATATTTGAACTAAAAAGTAATGGAATCAAATTTATAGTTTAACCTTCCTTTTTCTTCTTCATGGATATTTATGTTTACCGACATGGACATGTAACTAGAGAGAGAAGAGAGAAAGAGCTTTTAAGATATTTCTAAATTTTGAAGTTGGAGGTTCAAATCTTCCTATCTCGTAGTTTGAACGAAAAAATGATTGAATCAAATTTACAATTTAATCTCGATTGTTTTTCTTCATGTCATGGATAGATAGTAAGAGAGCTTTCAACGCAAACTTAAATTTAGAAGTCGGAGCTTCAAATCTTTCCTACGTGGTTGTTTGAATAAAAAAATAATATAGAATGATTTTATAGTTTATTTTTTTGGATAAATATTTTTACTGTGATGAACATATAGTGAGAGAGAGAGCTTTCAAATTTGAGTCCATAATGGCTGTGGCTGCAATGATGAAAAAGATAGGTGGATTAGATTCGTTCAAAATCTTGGGCCAACACTTTGAGAAAGTAAATAAATATATGATGATGAATCTTTTTAAGTAAATAAAAATTCAGTACTATACTAAATATTCACTTTATAATTATATATTTTTATTAATATGAGTAATATTGTTGTTTTGTGAAAAGACATTATGCAACGTACTAACACTGAAAACAAAAGTTAAACAATGATCACTATCCAAAAAGCCATTTTGTATAATTCAGATGATTGAAAGGAACAATTTTGGATAATTCATTCTTTTAATTTTAAAAAGTTTAACTAATGGCATTATGAAAAGATGGTAGTTTTTCACTCTTTATATATATATATTGTTGTAAGTAATTTTGAATCTATAAAAAAGACCGAGAGAAACATATCCAAACGAGGTATTGATGGAGAGTGGGTTAGGCTATTGGACTATCTGACTCAAAAAAGTCTACTGGAAATCAAGTCGAGGCTAGCCTAGCGTTGTTTGTTCTCTCTACTCCTAGAGATATATATGAGGCGAGGCAAGACTGTAGATGGTGTATTTGTCCTCATTCCTCGCTCCCCATTTCATTCCCCATCTTGCAAAATTTTCTATGGAATCGGGTTTCATACGAAAAATTTTCTTTGTTCGTTTTTTTTATAAAAAATAATTAACTTAAATCATTACTAAATAAAAGTTTAATTAAATAGTTAAATTTCTCACTTAATTTTTTTTGATATGATTAGTGTTACAATTTTTAATATGTAGCTGATATATATAAAGTTCGATAAAGTGCAAGCACAAAGGAGAGAAAAATAGTGATACCAAGATTTACATGGAAAACCAAAACTATGGGATGACTTCGAAAATAAATTCTACAATAGATTACAAAAATGTCTTCCCTAATCGTAATTAGAAGATACAACAACCATCAACAAAATACATCACCGACAAACAAAATGGTATATAAAATAATCATTCATCAAATAAATATGAAACACAGAAGTACATGAGAGATCTCACTCGCTTGGACGACTCTAAGAGAATAGTAAAGAAGAAAACAAACTTCTTTGGGTGATACATGGACTACACCAATTGATGAAGAAAACCAGCCGGTGCTTCTCTTCTTAATCTTCTGCTTCTCTGCCTCACGCCTCTCTCACCGCCTTTTTATTTGTTTATTTTTTGTCACACGCCCTTCTGTCACTAAATTTCAAATAAATAGGAAGAGACCCATTCAAACACAGCTGATTTTTTAAGGAAATTTGTACCAAATAATACAAATAGGAAAAAAAAACTCATCATATATTCCACATTTAAAATATTTGTTAATATAGCAAATATTGACCGATCAAGCTATTACTTTTTTTTAAAATTCTAAATTTACCCTCTCTTTCCCTTTATTAACTTTCCTTTTTTACATTGCCGTTTTCATTCTTTTCACGGTGAAGCTTTGGCGTGGAAGAATCAGTCTCCGTTCACTCTCAATTTCAATTCGTGAAGCTCCGTGATACTACGGTCAATTTCAATTCGTGAGTTCGTTTTTCTTTTTTTCTATTGCATCTTCGATTGGGAGTTTGTTTCTTTGAGCGTTCTTTTTTTTTTTTCGATTTTGTTTTTCAATTTTTTTTCTTGATTTCTTCCGCTCATTTAGTCTTTTCTTTCTCTTTTTCTCAAGAACCTAACGATTTCTTCAGCTCACTGTGAACATAATGGATTGTGAGGGGAGTTTGTGTGCTTTCATGAAATTTTGCTTTGTTCATTGCATTGTTTACTTTTTCTTTGATATTTTGAGTTTTGATTGATTAATTAAGTTGGGGCTTGCATTCTTCACTCTTTTATTTGATATTTTCTTTGATATTGTATAATATTGGACTTAATTTGAGGCAGAAGATGGAGGAATCAACAATCGTGTAAACGACTGAACAAGTGGGAGAAGACTGGACCTATCGTATAGGTCGATGCCCAATTTTTTAATAAAAGCTAAGCAATCGTCTAGCAAAAGCTAAGCGATCGTCTAGCAAAAGCTAAGCGATCGTTTAGCTCATCGCTTATTTCCGTGTCTGTCACTTACAAACACTACACAATCTTTTACCTTTTTTTCAAGCTGCCGTTTAGTAAATCCATATTTACTTGACAACTTCTTTTCCGAGAGAAAATTCACAAATTCAACATTTGCAAAACTTAGTAAAATTAGGAAAATAATTTTTCTTTTATCTCACGGTTACCATGAACCACCAATAACCTCCCACTCAATTGGTTATCAGAGAAAAAGATTTAGTTATCCAATAATTAATATTATTATAAATATAAATGATAATCAACTTATCATACTATATTTATAACCTATAGTTTTAATATTTTATCTCATGAAACATATAAACCATAGTTCTTTTTTCTATTCTATGGTACTTAATGTAAATCTCATTTACATTACTCCTCCACTAGATGTATCTCATACATCATACCGATCATATTATATATAATCGAATTACCTCTTGTCAATTTGAACATTTCAAATCAACACCAAGAACTGATCCTCAACTAAATCTATTGAGCTACCAAGGGAACCTTATGGACCTGTAACTCGAAGCTCCAACGGTAAGTGAATAACTGACTAAACTCTTTAGTCACGGGATCCACCATCTGTTAAATCCAAACACTTCACTAAAGACCGACAGTTAAACTTTCCTTACCACAGATATATTATGTGTCCATTTTAACCAATCAGCAGCGCGACAACCCTTCACAGATCGCTTGGAAGTACAGCTGGGCCAATAACCGTTATGCCCCTGTACTTACATCTAACTCTTTAAGTACCACTTATCCCTTTAATGAACATTAGTCATAGTTTTACTATGACTGAGTCCTCTCTTTCAAAGAGAAGTTGTAGCCACTATGTTCGAGCCTCAGAATCAGCCCTTAAGGGAGCAATCTCTCTACTTATCCCTACATCGGGAAATGAGTGAATTCTATCTTGTGGATTGAGTTTCCAGCTCCCAGATTAGACAAGTCCCCAAAAAGGTAGACATGTTGAGTTGGCAATCTGGCCACTCTCATCCATACTAATCAAAGGACCACCGTCAAAGGTAGGAGTTCCCAAAACACTCAGGATTGAGGTCGTGTCACCTATGGTCGTTTAGGTGAGATGTAAGTCTTTAGTATCAACGGCGTTATATACAGAGTCTGGCCATCTCGTGGTCCGGGTCTTATACAAACTCTTTGTATAGGACACCCCCGCTCGCACGTCTCCATATGAATGGTCAGGATCTACCATATATAGTAGTTTACAACACTTGTAAACCTCTACAAAGCGGACTGTATCCATAGTGTCACCAGGATCAGGTATCCCACCTTAATCCTTATACTACAGACCTATTTAGGTTATCACTTAAGGCATTATCACTTAAGGCATGATCCACTTGCATATCACAATACATGCTTAAGTTCACATAAGATAACCATGGAGCTTTATTTATTGGATATGAGTAAATGCCAGAAAGAAATAACAATTATTTTTTTCAAACAATGTGTGTCTTTACAAACAATGAGACTCCAGGAGAATTAGGACTTCAATCCCAACAATTTCCACTTGTCCTAATAACTCAAGAGACTAATGTATAATACAATATAAAAATGTAAAATATACAATAAACTAGGGCATACCCCAGTATCATCTTCCACTTGCCCTAGACAAGATTTCGCATGTCTCGTAGACCCAGACTCTCCAGGTGACCCTCGAACACTTTAGCCGTGAGAGCCTTTGTAAAGGGATCAACAACGTTGTCCTCTGATGCGATCTTTGTGACTATCACATCACCTTGATGTATAATCTCCCTGATCAGGTGATATTTTCGTTCGATGTGCTTACCCCGACGATGACTCTGAGGCTCCTTCGAATTGGCCACAACTCCGCTGTTATCACAATACAGTGTGATAGGCAAATCCATATTTGGAACAACTTCCAAATCTGAAAGGAGTTTCCTCAGCCAAACAACCTTCTTAGCTGCTTCAAAAGTGGCTACGTATTCGGCTTCCATAGTGGAGTCCGCAATGCATCCTTGCTTGATGCTTCACCAGACTATAGCCCTTCCATTTAGAGTAAACACTGACCCCGATGTCGATTTGCGAGAATCTCTATCGGTCTGAAAGTCAGAGTCCGTGTATCCTGTAAGGATCAAATCCTTATCTCCATACACGAACATGTAGTCCCTCGTTCTCCAAAGATACTTGAGGATTGTCTTGACCACCATCCAATGATCAAATCCTGGATTGGACTGTATCGACTGACAATCCCTACTGCATAGAAAATGTCGGGTCTGATACACAACGTTGCATACATCAAGCTTCCTACAGTAGAAGCATAGGGAATCTATCCATCTCCTTAACCTCTTGAGGTGTCTTAGGACATTGATCCTTAGATAGAACGATTCCATGCCTAAAGGGTAACAAAACCCTCTTGGAATCCTGTATCCTATACCTGACCAACATTTGATCAATGTACGATGCCTGAGACAGGGCTTATGATTCCGAATGATCTGGATCCCTAGAACATACCGTACCTCACCCAAATCTTTCATTTGGAATTGGGTAGCTTGCCATTTTTTAATATCAGTCAGATACCCTACATCATTCCCAATGAGTAGGATATCATCTACATACAGTACCAAGAAAGTTACTGAGTTGTTGATGATTTTCTTGTATACACAGGGCTCATCAACGTTCAGATCAAAGCCAAACTACTTGATAACAGTGTCAAATCTGATGTTCCAAGACCTAGATGCTTGTTTCAGCCCATAAATGGACCTATTAAGCTTACAAACTCTTTGCTCTTGATCTGAAACTATGAACCCCTCGGTTGAGTCATATAGATGGTCTCCTCAAGATTACCATTAAGAAAGGAAGTCTTGACGTCCATTTGCCATATTTCATAATCTTAAAATGTGGCTATGGACAGGAGAATCCGGATAGACTTGAGCATGACAACAGGTGAGAAAGTTTCCTTATAGTCAACTCCCTCAACCTGAGTATAACCCTTTGCCACGAGTCTAGCCTTAAAGGTTTGCACCTTTCCATCTACACCTCTCTTTCGGTTATAGATCTACTTACACCCAATAGGTCTTACCCCATCAGGTGGATCAATAAGCTCCCAGACGTTATTAAAGTACATAGACTCCATTTCCTAGTTCATGGATTTAACCCATTCATCTTTGTCAACATCCTTCATTGCTTTCTTAAAAGACAACAGATCCTCGACCCCATCATTCGCAATGATGTTTTAGGCTTCAGTCAAACCCATTTAGTGATCCGGTGTGTTCATAACCCTCCCACTAAATCGAGATAGTCTCAACTCTTGAGTTGGTTGACTAGACATTCCGACCTCAATAACTCTTGTTGATCTGTCGACCTGTTCAACAACTCTTGTTGAACCTTTAGCAGTCTCAGTCTCACTAGAGATCTCACGCAAAACGAGTTTACTTTGTCGTTTATGATCCCTCACGTGGTCTTCTTCCAAGAAGATATCATTTGTAGAAACAAACACTTTATTCTCACTTGGATCATAGAAGTATCCACCTCTCGTTTCCTTGGGGTAGCCTACAAAGAGGCAAACCTTCGAATGCGGTTCCAACTTCTTTGGATTAGTCACTAACACATGTGTCGGACAACCCCAAATCATAAAGTGGCGTAAACTATCTTTACGACCTCTCCATAACTCAAAAGATGTTTCAGAAACACTTTTCGAGGGAACGTTGTTCAGGATATAATATGCAGTCTATACTGCATAACCCCAAAACGAGTATGGAAGATGAGCATAACTCATCATAGACCGAACTATATCTAACAAGGTTCTGTTTCCCCTTTCAGATACACCATTCTGCTGAAGTGTAGCAGGGGCTGAGAGTTAGGACGCAATCCCATGTTCTATCATATAGTTCTGGAATTAGAGGTCCATATACTCTCTATCACGATCAGATCGTAGTGTTTTTATCTTCTTACCTAACAAGTTTTCAACTTCAGCCTTATACTCTTTGAACTTGTCAAGGGCTTCAAACTTACGTTGCATTAGGTAGAGATACCCAAACCTTGAATAATCATCTATGAAAGAGATGAAATATTCATACCCAACCCGAACTCTAACATTCATCGGACCACAGAGATAAAGTTTGATGTGGATCTCTTGTTAAGATTTATAATTAAAAATAAAAAGATTTGGATTGACGTTTGTTTTATTTAGGAAGAGGAAATAAGAATTCGAGGAATAATTTGAGGGTAACGAACCTAATTAAGCATGTAAGGTAAATTCGATGATGAATTAAGCATGCTCAGATAAGTCAAAGTCAATGGTCGAAAGTCAAAGTCAAAGTCAACACTTTTGATATATGGTAAATTTTAGAAATTTCAAGAGTTTAATCAAAATTAGAGGTGTTGTGGGCTTGTAGAACTCGATTTGGGTTGGAAATTGAAGGAGAAGTGGATGGAAATTGGGTGGGCCTAGAGAAAGGAAGGAAAAAAAAAAGGATAGGAATGAAATTTGGACAAATTGAGTTGTCTTCCTCAAATTTTTTGATTGAGTGCCCAAAAGGTGAAAGAAGAGTCATCCAAATATGTGAAAAACCCAAAGTTGGAGGTGGCAATCGGGCAATAAGCAAGAATTTGGAGAGTTGGGGTGTTTGGCTGGTTTAAAAAGAGGAAGAAGAAGTTTTCAAATTAGGGCCTTTCTTGTGAAGGAAAATTGGGCAAAATGCAACAAATTAAAGAGGAAGTAAAGAAGAAGCTCGTAGGAGGCTTTATTTGAAGAAATGTTTCTAGAGAAGTAAGGAAAACAAAGAAAAACAGTGGTGCTAGTGTTATCGCGAAAACAGAGGATGCTCGGGTTTTTAGCAAATTCGTAGAGTTAGAAGCTAATTCGAAGCTCTAAATTTAAAGTTAAGTTACTTATAAGGTTCTTCTAGAGTTCTATGCTCTTTGGTTTGATCTTTATTGGCTTTAATTTTCTATTTTAAGCTCTAAAAATTCTGCAACTTCTCGCCGGAAAAACAAGGGCACCGTGGAAAGATTGGTCGATTCCGGGAGTTCTAAGACAATTCGGACGTTCAAATTCGAAAAATGATGAATTTAAGTCTGAAATGCTCACCGGAAAAACAGAGGTCAAGTTTGGAAATTTCTTGGCTGGAAGTTAAAGAAAGAGTTTTTCCTGGTTTGACTTCTGTGTTTCATTTATTGTTCGTCATTAAAAGCTGGAAAATCAATTTTAGGTTAATTGAGATGTTCTCAAACATAATTAGAGATCCAATTGGTATTGTTATGATACCGTAAACCTGAAATTAGAAAAAATTGGGATCCTAAGTCAACTTTGAAGTTGATTAAGGGGTTAATTTAAAGTAAACTTTAAGTTAGGATTAATGAGGAAAATTAAGGAAAATTGGAATAGAATTTGTGAAGGAACTCTTATACAAGAGTACCTCTGAGCGGAAGCGGATCTTTCCAAAAATATTATGATAGAATTACCACATTCACATTCAAACAAACAGATATACATCATACTGTAAATTACCGGCATACTTTAAGAATAAACAAACAAGAGAACAAGGGAACTTACCAGTTGAAAAACTTTTCTTCTTGGCAAAACTCGCTCTCTCCAAGGGAATAGGTGCTCTTGTTCTCGCTGGAATGTTAAGCTATCGATCACCAACACCCGGTCGTCTACCACGAATGGTCTTCACACAAAAAGAAGAAAGATGAGGACGACACCTCCACTTGGAACCCTCGATATTCTCGGTGTGAGAATCCAAAGAGTGGGCTTTATTTGGATTTGGTAGAGGGGAGGAGGAATGAAGATCGTATACAACGATCAAGAAAGTGGGAGAAAGTTTAGTCTATCGTATAGACAAAATGCTTGATCGTTTAGATGAAGTACACGATCGTGTAGGAAATAGGCAGTGATCGTCTATACGATCGTTTAGTAAATGCTCAAATGCTAGATGACCGTTTAGTAAAACATAGGCGATCGTTTAGAAGATGCATGCGCGTGTATGTAATCGTATAGTAAATGTGAGCTATCGTATAGTCCTCAATTTACTAAGCGATAGGCAGCAAACATTTTGTGAGCAACTAACTGGGATCTTTCCAAAATGAAAACGATTTTCATTTTATTCTTTAGTTACAAAAACTGGTTGGAACTTCCCACTAACGCACGGTTACAGAGAAAATGGCGGCCAATTATCCTATAATTGTTAAATTAATAATAATAAATATAATCATATTATATTTATTAACTTATAGTTTAATATCACATATAAACCATAGTGTAATCCTCCACTAGATATAAATCATATTTATATCCATTTTCCTCCAATTAATGCATCTCATACAATCATATCATATATAATTAACCAATTCAATTATATCATATATAATTGAACTCTCTCTTGTCAATTTGAACATTTCAAACTGACCCAAAAACTGATTATCAAATTGAATCCATTGAGCTACCAAGGGGACCTTATGAACCTATGGTTCGAAGCTCCAACGATACGTGAATAGCTGACTAAACTCTTTAGCCATGAGATCCACCATCCGTTAACTGTCAGGCATTCCACTAAAGTCTGACAGTTGAACTCTTCTTACCACAGATATATTTCTGTATCCATCAGATATAACCAATCAACAGTATGATAACCCTTCACAGATGCTTGTAAGTACAGCTAGGCCAAATTACTGTTTTGCCCCTTTTAGTTACATCTAACTCCTTAAGTACCACTGATCACTCTAATGAAAAATACAACATAGTCCTACTATGTGTAGACACCTCTCGGGCCATGAGATGGTGTGTGGCGTCACATCGTTCAAGCCCCGGGATCAACCCTTAAGGGAGCAATCTATCTACTTACCCCTGCTTCGAAGAAGAAGTGAATTCTATCTTTTATAGCTGAGTTCCTAGCTCCCAAATCAGACGAATCCCCAAAGTGATAGGTTTGAGTCGATGAACTGGCCACTTGCACCCATGCAAATCAAAGGACCGCCCTCAAAGGCAAGAGTTCCCAACTCACTCAGGATTGAGGTCATGTTACCTATGGTCATCCTAATGAAGTGAAGTCTCTGTCATGAATGATGTTATATAACAAGACGTTAACACTTCGTGGTCAGGTCTTATACAAACTCTTTGTATAGGATGCCTCCGCTCGCACATCCCCACATGAATGATCAGGATCAGACCATCTGTAGCAAGTCACGACACTTGTAACTTGTTCTACAAAGCGGGTCGCATCCATACCATTACCAGGATAAGGTTTCCCTCCTTTATCCATATACTACAGACCATTTTGGTTATCACTTAAGACATGATCCACTTGTACGTCACCGCATACATGCTTAAGTTGCATAATGACAACCAGGGATTTTAGTTTATTGGTTTATGGTAAAGAAAATAAAACATTCAATGTTCAAAGACAAGTAGTGAAGTAAATATCATATATTATACATCACAAGCGTTTGTACAAAACTATGTTTACAAACTACAGGACATGAGACTTTAGGACATCATCGCCAACAATTAGTTCCTATTGAAGATTAATTTTAAGGTCTTGAGTTAATTTTACAGCAATTGAAGGACAAAATTACAAAGCAAACTCTACCTTGGATCAAATTAGAGATTTGGGAAAATTTTAAGTGAAATTGGTTATACTTGAAGATTAATTTTCAAATAATTGGATTATGGTCACATGGAGGTGATAACGGGAAGAAATGCACATTATTACAGCGTAAAATTATAAAACAATGCAGGATTACGATGGTAAAAATATACAACATTGCGTCTAAAAGCATTAAGTTCACAACATTGTGATCGCATGCGTCCATCGCATTAAAATAACTAACTTATGTATTTTTGTGCAAAAAATGCGTTGGCGCAAGGCGGGAATGCGATCCAAAGAAATTAATGTCCGAGCACATTAAGACATTGCGACCGCAAGGCTATGTGATCGATTGTGCTTGCGAAAATCTACTAAAAAAGGTGGCCGCATAGAGCCGGCGCATCAAGGTGGGCGCATCTGGGTGAAAGCTTAATAAATCACGATGGGACAGAAAGTTAATGACGGTTGATTCCAAGTTGACACGCTCTTAATGACCTACTATAGCAAGTACACTCAACTTTTCGGTGACAATTATTCGACACATTAGACAAAGAATTAATGCCATCCTATCAGTGCAATCATAAGAGAGAAGAAGCTTTTCACCTTGAAGCTCTATAAATACCAAAGGCCACCTTCACTGAAGGAGTTGGACCAGTTGTTACAGTTATCTCAGTTTTACAGAATTTTCCCTATAGATAGAAGTAGCCTTGTTCATAGTTTTTCTTTTACTTAGAAAGCGGAAGCGAGAGAAGGGAAATTACATCGAGAGATCGTCATGGTGAACTCGGAAGAGTGCTGGGGAGCATCGAAATCAGAGAGAAGGCTAACTTTTGCGGAAGCAAGAACATCTTTTGGGCGGAATAGAGAACATAGTATAAAAGCCTTAGGAAGCAAGGAATTGCTACCAGGCTCTCTATCCTTATTTCCATTGTCATTTTGTAATCTGAACTTATTTATAAAAATGAATTTGCATATATATATCTGTCCATTCTCTGTACATTACACATGAGTAGCTAAATCTGTCGAATGGGTTGAGAAGCACTTAGCTAGCATAACCTGGGATCTTCATTCTATACGATTATCTTGTATTATGTATGCGTCATTCGTCCATCAGGGATACTCGGGAGGGTAGTCTAAGGAAAGAAACTAGGCTTAGAAAAGTCATATTAGAATCTAGGCTCGGGAGAATTAGATTAGAACTGCATAATCAAGAGATAGAAGCTTAGGAATAAGCTATATTTGCTATTAACGCATCGCATGCACCCTAGAGATAGGATATGATTGTATGCGGTCGCCTTGTCCTTGTATGCATCGTCATAGCATAGACAGGAAGTAGAGATTTAGGAATAAGTTCTATAAACATTATCGCATTCATCGCGTGCGTTCTAAAATTAGGAGCTATCGCATTTACATTAGAAAATGATTTGTTGTCGCATGAGTGTAGCATGATCGCACTGCTTGAACGCATTCTCGGGAAACGCTAGTTAAAGACCTTCTCGACCCGTTCCTCCGCATACTCAGTGTATCTTTCGCATAATTACTCTTCCCTCAAATCCACCGCATACTTTCTATACATTAAACAACAAACCAACCAAACCACTGATTTATTTGTTACTGCAAAATGATCTAAAATTACCATCACATATTGTCTTCCTTAGTCCCTGTGTTCGACCCTGGGCTTACTAGGAAACTCAATAGGATTTATACTTGGGTCTTTCTGAGAAAAATTGCTTGCACAACGTATATTCCACCATCGCATACTACTCAATTATTTCATCTCATAAAACAACGCATCAAGTTTTTGGTGCCGTTGCCGAGGACTTCAGCAAATTTTTTTATTTTCTTTGCAGCTTTCAATCTCTGGCAAATAATGACCCAAAGGTTAAAAGAACGTTCTGACGAAGATTGAGAGACAGCCGCCAACAACAATAAGACAGAACTCCAAGAATGGCAGAACAACCGGAAGAGAGGGCCGCAAACGCAAAAAATATAATGGCCAACCCCATCCTCCTGGCGAATGACCACAGTAAACCCATTCGGGACTATGCGTCGCCCAACCTATTTGATTTCTCCCCAGGAATCATAAGGCCAACGCTAGACGGATCGAGGTTTGAAATGAAACCGGTTATGTTGCAGAGGATTCAAATAGCCGAACAGTTTGGTGGAAGGCGTGACGAGGATCCGCACGCCCATCTCTGGAGTTTCATTGAAATCTGCAACACTTTTGTTTTCCCAAATATCTCCATCGAGGAGGTTCGACTAACGTTGTTCCCATTTTCCTTATGCGACCAAGCAAGGAAATGGGCTTATTCTCTCGAACTAAAGGAGATAACATCGTGGGAACAAATAGTAGAGAAGTTAATTACTTCTCTCAACAGAGAACGCAAAAAGGAGGAAGTTAATTACCAATTTTCAACAGGATATTGACGAATCACTCAGCGATGCCTAGGCGAGGTTTAAGAGGCTGGTAAGAGATTGTCCGCATAACGGCTTACCAGATTGTTTGCAAATGGAGATTTTCTACCAAGGATTAAAACCCGCATCGCAGACGGTTGCCAATGCGGTAACAGCTGGTGGTTTGCTCGATAAAACTTACGATGAGGAGAAAAATATACTTGATCGCATTTCAAAAAATCACGAGGACTGGAGAGAAAGCGATCAAAGATTAAGAATTAAATACAGTAACGCGAACAATAGGGCCATCGCATCCCTTTAGAACCAAATGACTTTGATGATAAGTTTGATACAAGTCATCGCATTTAATAGCATGGGAACACAAAAAGGGCAGGTCAATGCAATTGCTCAAACGACCACAAGTTGTGTTATCTGTGGAGAAGCACATCCGATGGAAGAATGCCCAGGAAATCCGCAGTCAGTATGCTTCATAAAGAATAACCCTTATTCCGATACGTACAACCCCGGGTGGAGAAACCACCCCAATTTCACATGAAAAAATCAACAACAAAACTTTCAACCAGTGGTGCAAAAAGAAGGGCCACCCGGATTTTTCCCGCGAACCAACGGTTAAACGCATAATCAAGCCAACAGTTCGCAGGCGCCGCAATCTTCATCCTTGGAGAGTTTGCTGAAGCAATATATTGAGAAAATTGAATCAGTGCTTCAGAATCAAGTGACGTTCATCCGCAATCTTGAAATTCAGATGGAACAGATTGCAGGCGAACTAAAAAATAGACCGCAAGGAGCGTTGCCGAGCTTAACTGAGCTCCCTCGCAACTCTGGGGGAATAGGAAAAGAAAAATGCTTAGCAGTCCCTGTGCTAAGCGAAAAAATGACAGCGGAAGTAGGGGAGGAACCCATCACGACCAACTTGAATGCGGTGACAACTTAGGACCCGTTGACATATGATTCAGAAGAGCCCGAGAAGATGACCCCAGAAGTTGCGTCCACCTTTAAGCCTCTAGAACATGAGAAAGAAGAAGTCCAGCTACCACCATTCCCGCAAAGATTGAAAAAGAAACAGAATGATGAAGGAAAGATTGCTACAATGGCAGTAACACAAAATACGACGATCCTACAAAAAAATGTGCGACCCAGGAATCTTCACGATACCATGCTCAATTGGAGAGGTCAACCTTGGTCAAGCACTATGCGACCTTGGGGCGAGTATAAACGTAATGCCGCTATCAATCTTCAAACGATTGAGTATAGGCAAACTCATGCCCACGACGGAGACTCTTCTACTTGTGGACAGATCCCGAATACATCCCAAGGGAGAGTTGAAAGATGCCGCAATCTCATTTGAAAAATTCATCTTGCCGGCAGACTTCATCATTTTGGATTATAAAGCGGACGAAGATGCGCCCATCATATTGGGACGACCATTCCTTTCAACCGGTCGCGCTCAAATTGATGTGCACAAGGGGGAGATCGTGATGAACGTTAATGGGGAATAGCTCCGGATTAAGGCAATCAAGATTCCAGAAGACTGAGAAAAGAAGAGAAAGTCGCCGTGGACGTAAAAGGTCCAAATTGAAATAAGCAGTCCCTGCGTTACTATGCAACTCAAACTCATCAGGGACGCAATCCTTTTGAAATATCCTTTTTTTTGTTATGTCAATGCTTCATGAATTTTCATTACCTTGCTTTTATCTGTTATCGTATAATTGTCTTTCTAAAAAATAAAAAAGAAAAAGGGAGAGAATGTGATCGTGTTGAACGATCGTAGTAAACGATTTTGTAACTTTGTTTTTTTATTTGACCCTCTCAATGTTTTCTTTACAACGATCGAGGTGAATGATTGCAGAGGCGCTACACGAAAGACGCAACTACTTTATTCCACCACTGCAATCGAAGAAAAGCAGTTCGCTGCAAAGAAGGATGCGATCACAAAGAATGCGGGCGCCAGAGCAAATTTGGGGGTTGTATCTTTCCTTGACTTTATTTATTCCAAATTTTGCTCTATCGCATCGCATTTTAACTTTGATCATTTTAGCATCGCATCCTCTTTAGTCGGTGCAATCATTGATTAATTTAGTAAGTCACCACATTATTTCTCTTTACCAATTATGATTTCAATGATGAAACGCATGCCTTTATTTTTTCGTATATACTAGAGTCGACTTAATTTTAGAACAATCAACTCATAAAATATTTCTAGAAGTTAGTGGTCTGCTAGCTTTCTTTCAAACTGACTTTGTACGAAACTTTCTAAGAGCATCGCATGACTTCTTTCAATCTTTCAGCAATGGGGACATTGCTGCATTTTAATTTGGGGGTGCGGTATTCATTTTCAACCTTGCTATTTTTAGGTTTAAAAAAAAAATAATAATATCATAATGTTGCGATCGGATCCTACTCGTAGTTAGATGTCCGCATGACACACGTGGGGGCAAGCCAAAATGAAGGTAGGAATCGTGATCAACGCATAAGTAAATGATCGCAACTCCACTGCCAAATGGGCATGAGTTTAGACTGAGAAAGAGCACCTTGCTCGTAGTTGGATGTCCGCATGACACACATAGGGGCAAGCCAAAACGAAGGCTAGGCACTTGGATCAGCACAAGATCATAGAAAAAATATATATATGTGTGTATGTGTGCGTGTGTGTGTGTGTGTGTGTGTGTGTGTGTCTAAACTACGCAAGGATAAAAATCATTTGAAAATACCCCAATGAAATTTTTTTTTGAAATAAATCATGCCATGCCCTGGAATCTAGTAAAGTCTTTTTGAAGGTTAAACTTGCGGTCTCTAAATTTTAGAAATATTTTAAGAGGCCTGAATAAAAATTAAGGAGATTTTGGTGCTTAAGATTTGAATAAGGCATCCTTGAGAAATCTAGGAAAGAGAAGGCGGTCAACTTCCTAAAGCAAATCTTTAGCTTATGCTTAAGGACAAACATTGTTTAAATTTGGAGGTGTGATAACGGGCAGAAATGCACGTTATTACAGTGTAAAATTATAAAACAATTCAGGATTGCGATGGTAAAAATATACAACATTGTGTCCAAAAGAATTAAGTTCACAACATTGCGATCGCATGCGTCCATCGCATTAAAACAGCTAACTTACGTATTTTTGTGCAGCAAATACGTTGGCGCAAGGCGGGAATGCGATCTAAAGAAATTAACGTCTGAGCGCATTAAGACATTAGACCGCAAGGCTATGCGATCGATTGTGCTCGCGAAAATCTGCTCAAGAAGGTGGCCGTATAGAGCCGGCGCATCAAGGTGGGCACATCTGGGTGAAAGCTTAATAAATCACAATGGGACAGAAAGCTGATGACGGTCAATTCTGAATTAAGTTGACACGCCGTTAATGACCTACTGTAGCAAGTACACTCAACTTTTCAATGACAATTATTCGGTGCATCTGACAGAGAATTAATGTCATTCCATCAGTGCAATCATAAGAGAGAAGAAGATTTTTACCCTAAGCTCTATAAATACCGAAGGCCACCTTCACTGAAGGAGTTGGACCAGTTGTTACAGTTAGCTCAGTTTTACAGAATTTTTCCTATAGATAGAAGTAGCCTTGTTCATAGATTTTCTTTTACTTAGAAGGCGAAAGCGAGAGAAGGGAGATTGCATCGAGAGATCGTCACGGTGAACTCGGAAGAGTGCTGGGGAGCGTCGAAATCAGAGAGAGGGAAACTCTTGCGGAAGCAAGAACATCTTTTGGGCGGAATAGAGAATACAGTGTAAGAGCCTTGGGAAGCAAGGAATTGCTATCAGGCTCTCTACCCTTATTTTTATTGTCATTTCATAATCTGAACTTATTTATAAAAATGGAATTTTCATCTTTATATCTGTCCACTCTTTGTACATTACGCATGAATAGCTAAATCTGTCGAATGGGTTAAGAAGTACTTAGCTAGCATAACCTGGGATCTTCATTCTATGAGATTATCTTGTATTATGTATGCGTCATTCGTCCATTAGGGATACTCGGGAGGGTAGTCTAAGAATAGAATCTAGGCTTGGAAAAGTCAGATTAGAATCTAGGCTCGGGAGAGTCAGATTAGAACCGCATAATCAAGAGATAGAAGCTTAGGAATAAGCTCTATTTGCTATTAACGCATCACATGCACTCTAGAGATAGAATATGATTGTATGTGATCACATTGTCCTTGTATGCATCGTCATCGCATAGGCAAGAAGTAAAGACTTAGGAATAAGTTCTATAGACATTATTGCATTATCGCATGCATCCTAAAATTAGGAGCTATCGCATTTGCATTGGAAAATGATTTGCTGTCGTATGAGTGTAGCATGATCGCATAGCTTGTACGCATTCTCGGGAAATGCTAGCTAAAGACCTTCTCAACCCGTTCCTCTGCATACTCAATATATCTGTCGCATAATTACTCTTCCCTCAAATCTGCTGCATACTTTCTATACATTAAATAACAAACCAACCAAACCACTGATTTATTTGTTACTGCAAAGTGATCTAAAATTACCATCGCATATTGTCTTCCTTAGTCCCTGTGTTCGACCCTGGGCTTACCAGGAAACTCAGTAGGATTTATACTTGGGTCTTGCTGAGAAAACTTTCTTGCACAACGCATATTCCACCATCGCACACCACTCTATTATTTCATCGCATAAAACAATGCATTAGGAGGATAATTAGAGAATTATCAATATAATTTCAGGACAAACGACAGTCGGAGGAACCAAAAATCTGAGGAGGAGTCAATTAACAATGAGTGGTTTACTTTCGAATGTTTTGATATAGAAAATAATTATATATTATAGTATGCTATGGTTTATGAAATATGATGCCATGATCTGTTTTATGTGTCTGATATTTCAAAAGTATTTAAATCATGATTTCTAAACTCGCGATGTTTTTATATGATCTTGTTTTATCAAAATGTAGTTTGGAATCAGAGTTTACATACTTGTGATTCATATGGTTTTTATGAAAACCTTTTGATTGTGGAATCAAGGTTGTTGAATAGTTGTGGAAATGGTTTCAAACTACTGATTCTTGTACCCGAGAGATGGTTATTTTCCTGTGCTACTTGAATGTGTTTCAGTAGCATCGCTCAAGCGATCAAGGGGTTATCGAGGTCAGATATGGCCAGAGTATATCGAGAAGTCTAGAGGAACTTACGTCTGTACTGCCACCAAGGCTATCAGGGGCTACCACTAGGGTCAAATGTGGCCAGAGTATACCAGGGAATCCAGAGTAACCTGGGTCTATGGTGTGTATCTATGCTTAGCCTTGAGGCAGCTCTGCATGCACGTATGACCTTATGATTTTGTTTACACCACGAGGGGCATTCTTTGTCCAGAGTAACTTGCCATTGTAAACAAGTATTTGGGTACAGAGTTGGTGCGATTTTCTAATAACGCCTGAATGTTTTATAATATGCTTATGAGAGTTGATCATGCCACTGTTTTACTAGCACGTGTTTGAGATGTTGTTGAATCTTTTATACGTTGTCAATGCTTTATTGAATGATTTGATAAACTTTATTGATGATTTAGAAAGCAATAACTTATGTTTATATTAAATTACCACTCACTGGGCATTAGCTCATGCTTTCTATGTTTTATGTTTTTCCCCACCTCCAGGTAGCGACAAGTCCCTGGTGCCTACTAAGCTGTCAAACGCAACTAGTGTTGTTAAAAATTTGTTGTATTGTTTGTGTATGTATTTGAGAGTATTTTAGAATAGCTAAAACTTATTTGTTAATGTCATGATATGGGAAATGTCAAGTGGAATTAAATGTATTAAATGATTATTGTGTAACTATTCAGGTTTAGGCACAGGTCGAGTCGGTTAGTTGGGTGCTAAACGTCATCAAGGTAGATTATGTTTAGCATCTTCACACCTCTTTCTGGATCAGGGGGATAACTTGGGGGGGGGGGGGGGTGACATTCCGAAAGGTGTTATGAATGTTTTTCCAAATATTGAGTATTGTGTTTGTCTACGACACCTTTTGCAAAATATGAAGTTGATTTATAAGGATTCTTTAATTGATGACATATATTATAGTTGTGCAAAATCTTATACAATTGATAAGTTTGAGTTTTATTTGAAATGGATGGAATCAATATATCCTACAATTCGGGAATATCTCAGTAAAGTTGGTTTTGAGAAGCGGGCACGTGCGCATTCTAGGAGAAGAAGGTATAATATGATGACTACTAATATTTCAGAGTGCTTGAATAATATTTTGAAAGAGCCTAGGGAGTTCCCTATTGTATCATTACTTGATTATATTAGAGAAATACTTCAAAATTGGTTTTATGAAAAAGGTCAATCAGCATTATCCATGAAGACTGTTTTGACTAGTTGGACAGAGTATGAGTTGCAAGGACAACACAGTCAGTCAAGAAGCTTCAAGGTACAAATACCTTAACTATTAGAAGATATCATTAATAATATGTTATCAGTGATAGAAGCTATCACTGATATTTTTTGTTTTCACTGATAGCTTGAAAATATTTAATCAGGTAGGGATAGTATCACTTACATTTTCGTTTATATTTTAGTTTTCATTGACATTTCATTAATTTACTTGGTTGATTACATTTCGTTGACTATTTTATTTTTCAGGTTGATCCCATTAACAATAAAGAATATAAAGTAGTTCATGGAGACAATCACCTTTTGGTAAATTTGGCCTCTAAATTGTGTAGTTGTCGTGTTTGGAATTTGGTGGAGATTCCATGTGCTCATGCTTGTGCTATTATTCGTGGGCTAAATTTAGATATATATGCTTTTGTGTTGGACTACTATTTTTTCAGTACATTGTTATCAACCTATAAAGGATCAGTTTATCCTATTGGAAATCATTCTGAATTGAGATCTGTTGATGTTGGTGTGAATGTATTACCTCCAATAGTTAAACGTCTGGCTGGGCGACCACATAAATAAAGAATATTATCAATTCGTGAAAAGAAAAGGAGCTCGAAGTGCAGTCGATGTCATCATTGTGGCCATAATTGTAGGACATGCAAATTGTCACCAGTTGTTTAATGAAGAAGCTTGTTTTGTAATTGATGTTTGTAATGAAGAAGCGTGTTTTGTAATTGATGTTTGTCATCAATTTATCAATGATAGTGAGACGGTTGATGTTTTTCACCAATTTATCCATTAGATTGTAGTTGTTGCTTGTTGTCATCAATTTATCCATTAGATAGTGAAACAATTTGTTATTGATGTTTGTCATAAATATATCAGAGACATTGTTACTAATGTTTTGTCAGTGGAACAAACTTTGTTGTTGATATATCTATTCTTTAGTCAACATGATGCTTTCGTTTTGCTTTAGCCATAGGAATTGAAAGAAATGATATCAAGCTATCTGTAATAGCTTCTGTCAGTAATTAATACAATGAATTCAAAAGCATCAATCTTCTTTTGTTAAATAGCTATACTAAAAGATAAACATTTTTGCAGAAAATCCATCAATGATAGATTCTATCACTGATAGTATGTCTATTACTGATACCATACTATTAGTGATAGAAGCTGTGCAACTGTGTTTAAAGTATGAACAAGCCAACAACCTGTTGAAGAACACTGAAATAAATTGAAAGTTGCAACTATATCAATCACATTTCTAAAGGATTCATATTGATTCCAAAATAATTTCCAATCTAACTATCACTTATCTTGTAAAATAATAATCTAATTTCCAAAATCATAACAATCACTGTCTATTGTCCAAAATAATTTCCAATCTAACTATCACTGATCTTGTAAAATAACAATGTAATTTCCAAAAGCATAACAATCACTGTTTAACGATCATAGAAGCCTATCTATTGTAAAAAAAAAAAGAAACCATCATTGTCAAACAGAAATCTATCTATTGTCAATAAACAAGTCTATCTATTGTCAATCAAAGTTGTGATATTTTGAGAACAAAGCTTGGAGCGTTGTCATTCCACCTTGGAGAATGCCTTATAGCTTTGCTTGGAGACACCTTGGTAGACACATTTGGGGAGACTGATAATGGGCAGAAATGCACGTTATTACAGTGCTAAGTTATAAAACAATGTAGGTTTGCGTTGATAAAAATATACAAGATTGCGTCTAAAAGCATTAAGTTCACAATATTGTAGTCGCATGCGTCAATCGCATTAAAATAGTTAACTTATGTATTTTTATGCAGAATATGCGTTGACGCAAGGTGAAAAATGTAATCTAAAAAAATCAACGGCCGAGTGCATCAAGAAATTGCGTTAACGCGAGGCTAAACGAGTACATCAAGAGATTGCGTTAACGCAAGGCACATTAAAAGATTGCGTTACCGCAAGGCTATGCGGTGATTTGCGCTTGCAAATATCTGCTCAAGAAGGTTGCTGCATAGAGCCGGGGCAACTTGGTGGGTGCATTTGGGTGAAAAGCGTAATAAATCACGATGGAACATAAAGCTGATGACGGTTGATTCCGAATTAAGTTGACAAGCCGTTAACGAATTACTGTAGCAAGTACACTCAACTTTTCGATGACAAATATTCGGTGCTTCAGGCAGAGAATTAATACCATCCCATCAGTGCAATCATAAGAGAGAAAAAGCCTTTCACCCCGAAACTCTATAAATACCAGAGGCCACCTTCAGAGAAGAAGTTCGACAGTTCGACAGTTAGATAATTTTCCCCATAGTTAGTAGTAGCCTTGTTCTTAGTTTTTCTTTTATTTAAAAGGAGAAATTGAGGGAAGTGAGATTGTACCGAGAGATCATTTCGGTGAACTTGGAAGAGTGTCGAAAGCGTCACGATCAGAGAGAGGGTCAACTTCTACGGAAGCAGGAACATCTTTTGAGCAGAATAGAGTTAACAATGTAAAAGCCTCGGGAAGTAAGGAATTGCTACCAGGCTCTTTATCCTTATCTTCCATTGTCATTTTGTACTCTGAACTTATCTATAGAAAAGGCATTTACTTCTTTATATCTGTTCACTCTCTGTTTATTACGCATGAGTAGCTAAATTCGTCAAATGGGTTGAGAAGCACTTAGCTAGCATAAATGAGGATCTTCATTCTATACGATTATATTGTATTATGTATGCGTCATTCGTCCATTAAAGATATTCAGGAGGGCAGTCTAAGGATAGAATCTAGGCTCGGGCGAGTCAGATTAGAAATACATAATCAAGAGATAGGAGCATAGGAATAAGCACTGTTTGCTATTAACGCATCGCATGCATCCTAGATATAGGTTATAATTGTATGCGGTCACCTTGTCTTTGTGTGCATCTTGCATCATTGTATAGGCAAGAAGTAGAGACTTAGGAATAAGCTCTATGGACATTATCACATTCATCGTATGCATCCTAGAATTAGGAGTTACCGCATTTGCATTGGAAAATGATTTGCTGTCGCATGAGTGTAGCATGATCGCATAGTTTGAATGCATTCTCGGGAAATGCTATCTAAAGACCTTCTCAACCCGTTCCTCCGCATACTCAAGTGTATTTGTCGCATAATCAATCTTTTCTCAAATCTGCCGCATACTTTTTACACTACAAACAACAACCCAACAACTCTTTGATTTATTGGTTATCGCAAAGTCATCTTAAAAATTATTACCACATATTGTTTTCCTTAGTCCCTGAGTTTGACCATGGACTTACCAGGAAACTCGGTAGGATTTATACTTGGATTCTGTTGAGAAAACTTGTTGCACAACACATTTCCCATACCGCAATTCCTTTCATTTTATCACCGCATAAAATAACGCATCAAAGACCTTCTTTTTGTCTTTCTTTTGTTTTTTTGCGTTCTCTAAAATTTTCTTGGTTGGTTTTGCTTGTCTTTTTGGTCTCTTGTTGTCCTCCATATTTTCGAACATAACCTTTGGTCTATATTTTTTGGACTCTTTTTAAGAGTCATTTCAATAATTTGAAATCATGGAATCAAATATAACATGACAACTATTAATGTGCTATTAGTATCAGTCAAGTAAATAAAACTTCCTATTATTTATACTATCATTGATAATGAACTACCAGAGATAGTGTGTTATCACTGATAGTTGGTTATCAGTGATTTCAGATATCACTGATAGCATGTTAATCTTATACTTGAAAACATCAATCAATCAATACTTACCTTCTTTTTGGTCATATCTTCTTTATCTACATTCTCTTCCTCTTCTTTATCTTTATCTTTTTTTTTTTTTCTTCTTGATCTTCGGGATCTTTCTCTTCATCTTCAGGATCTTTCTCTTCATCTTGTAATTATTTTTACTGGTCATTCTCTTGAACACCCTTTTCTTGAGCCTCTCTGTCCTTAGCAATTTCAACTTCAACCTGCATGCATATATCATTTATGTTATTGTACTTCTTTACAGAAAAAGAAAATCATAAATTTTACATCTAGAACTTCTAAACTTGCATCCAAAAGCTCCAAACTAGATGATGGTGCTTTGTTCTTCTCAAGAGAATCTTGAAATTGCTTTTCACCACCTTCTTCTTTTTGTGGAAGATTATCACTGATAGCTTCTTTTATGTGGCCCAATATATCAAGAATCTCCTTGTGCTTTTCATGGATGTCCTTCTTAACGTCTTCTTGTCCTCTTTTTAATTCTTCAATTCCTTCTTGTAATGATGCAATTTTTCTCCCAGTTGACATTTGTTTTCCTTCTTTTTATTTTTCAATATCCATCTCCCTTGTTTCCAGCTCCGCAAAATAGCCATAATAATTTGATTGTAATTCTTATTCAGTTGGAACCAATGAAGTAAGGGTAAACTAAAAGTTTAATAAAGTTGTTAGTGATACAACATGTTTATGGAAACAATCATTGATTTCACTCTATCACTGATTGCTTCTATCTACAATAACATGCTATCAATGATAAAAGATATCATAATAATTCGAAATGAGTGATAGAAGCTATCACTGATAACTTAAAATCAGTGGTATCTTCTATGTCATAAAAGCTTAAACATCAGTTATAGTTTCTATCATTTGATAGCATGCTAATAATATATATAAATAAAGGAAATAACAGTGATAAAAGACTTACACTAGTGGCTTTGAAAATATTGTTATTAATGTGTTGCCAATCATTAGGTTCTTGAGATTCCCATTGAGTAAGTCTAGGTCCATAGCTTTTTATTCTTCGTGCAAATCCAATAGTGAGGTTGGATAATCTTGATATAATTTCAAAAGCCCAATATACCAAAGTAAGTGGAAATCCTTGGAGGAAAATGGAAGATGGCTTATTGATGACAACCTTCTTAAAAAACTCTGCAGTTAGTTCAAAGGACACCTTACCCCATGGATAAGATCTAAACTTTTCTTCATCATCCAACAGTTTTAGATGTTTCCAACTTAATTTGTTATGTCCTTGTGTAGGAATTAGGAAGCTTCCTAGAAAATACAAGTGTGTAAGTTTGACCTTTATATCAATGGGTATATTGGCATTAGAACCTAACAAATTACAAGTAGGTTGGAGCTTTCTCCTTATAATTTTCATATTTGTCTTGAAAAAGAAGTTCCTAATTGTATTGTCCATCGATTCTTGTTCACTATGGATACCATCTATAGGGTAATCATCATAATTTAAACCTGTTACTAAACAAAAATCCTTGAGGCCAAATTCTGAAATATGTACTTCTAAATTAAAGGCCAAGATATTTTGTTTGGTAGTTGTGCATTGCTTTCTAATTAGGTGTGATATGAGTTGGTTGGGCACCCTTTTCATTTTCATATCTAAGAAGTGCTCAAAAGCACCTTCCCTAAATAATTGGAGTGATGGTTCATCTAATTTTCCTATGTTAGATAGGACTTCTAAACTTATGAAGGAGTTGACTTTCAAAGAGTTTGTCCATTCACTTTCTAGAACAATTAATACATTTTTCTGTATATATAACAACAACCTAAATATATATATATATATATAAAAAAAAAAAGCAACCACAAATCTATATAAATTCATAAAATATCATTAGATTGTGGACCTTGATCTTCTTATGCTTTTTCCAGATGTTAATCCTTCCAATGATTTTCTATTACCTTTCTCCATTTATCCTAAAAATAAACATGTGGAACCATTACATTCATATCATTTATAGTAGCCTATTAGAGATATCACTTAAAGATGCTATTAATTACATTCTCCTAATGTTATAATCTAGTGATACTATCAGTGATAGCAATAAAAGAGTATCACTGATAGCAATAATAGTGATAGATATTATTCTTATAAATAAACAATCAACAAATCAAAGTACAGGAAACATTAATAAATCATCAACAAACTATCAATAAACTGTCAACATATTCACTGAAGCATCAAAGATAACTTCTATCACTAATAAATAACTAAATTAGTATAATATTCACTGAAACATCAGCAAATCACAATCAAACACGGTACAATAGATTTCACATAATTAGCAATCAAATACAGTCAACAATAAACTATCAACATATTCACCCAAAAATCAGCAAATCACAATCAACATATCAACAACCATCAACAAATATCAACAAATAAACTTCACATAATCAACTTTTTTTTAGAAATAAAAGTTATCACAGTGACCAAAATGTATAATAAAACAGTGAATGAAATACCTAAAAAAGATGGAGAATGCATGTAGCCCTAATTTGACATAACTATTTATCTTATATAAACTGTTGATGGAAGAAGAACGAAACCCACGTTTTCAAAGTTTTGCTATCAGTGATGAATAGATGAAGAAAGAAAGAAGAAGAAACGAAGAAGAAGAACGCACCTTTTGAAGTTTGGAGCGAAATCGAAGAGGAAGAAGAATGATTTGTCTGGGCCTAAATCGAAGAGCAAAACCGTGCTTTTCAAAATGGGCCATGCTTATTTTTGTGTTTTCCTGTTTCAGGGCCTAAATCTTTAATATAAAAAATCTATATTGTAATTACTTTTATCTTCTTATATAAACTCTAATATTTATTATAAAATAACTATTTATGCAACTCCCCATTTTTTAACTAATAAAATTCATTCTTGCCATATTGGGCTGAAAAGGATTTGGGCCCCTTTTTTTCCTCTCTTTTTTAGTCAGATCCACGATTAATTCCACGAGACAATTTGAATTTAAAGAGAAATTAATATAATTTTTTAGAAAAAAAATAATTACCAATCATTCGTATATATAATCTAAATTTAAATGTTTAATTCAAACATATTCATTATCTTAACTATTAAACAATAAAATGTGAAATTCAAATATAATATTTACATAGTAATATTAACATAACATTAAATCATTTTAATAATAATAAAAGAGGCTAAAAGGCCCTCTCTTTGTCTCCATTTAATCTACGAGGAATTTTTCTCCCACTCCCTCCTATATTCCACGCTCCATTAGGTGTGAGTCTTACCCGAAAGAGAAAATGGACATCTCTACCTGGTTAGGCTCGATCCAACTTTCCCGAGTTCTATTCTTAAAAGGATTGAGGAAACCCTAGGTTTAGTCCTACTATATAAAATATGATAGCTCCGTATCAAATAAGTTCGTCCTCTGCCCTAAAAGCTTGTTTTGACTCTTGTGTTGAAGACTAACATAAGTATTCAGGGGCGTTTGAGACAAATACTATCCTAAAATTATAATAACCAATCTTTCCTACCGTTAATACTACTTTGTAGTCCCCATTTAGTTACAATCAACACTATTTTAAAACTCCCATATGCTACAATATTTACTATTTGTTATAATTTTTACTATTTTACATTCATAATCTTTTCTCTTTTCTACAATGTTTACTATTTTGTTATCAAAATAAAATAATTTACACCTCAAACACATACTATTATAACCTAAACTAAAATAATCTACACTCCAAACGCAAATTATTATGACCTAATATAATAACTTAAGACTATAATAACCAATTTCTTGTCTCAAACGTTTCCTTAATGTCTATGGTAAGCACCACTTTGGTATGTTATTCTAATTGTTTTTGCAGGTGATCTATTTTCTAAAATACAAATTCACTGTTGATGGCATGTGAAGGTTAAATAAGTTTTCTTGACCGAATTGTCATCAACAAACACATTTTTTTTTTTTTTTTTTTTTTTTTTTTTTTTGAAATCTACCTTTTTAATCTTTAAACGTCATCTTCCACTCCAATGTTACAACTAGCATGGGAGGTAAATCATAAACCAACACGGAAAACTTTGCTAGAAGCTGTAACTAGTAATGCAAGACTCCTTTAGAAATAAAACACATGGGAAGAAAAGTCCTTTCACATCCTTGTTCGTCTAGTGGGAGTTTTGTACAAACTTTCAATTCTATAAATTTATTTATTTATTTATTAGTTTTTTTATGTTGCAATTTCAACGTTTAGGTTTTGATCAAAAGAAGAATTCTCATATACTTTCAATCAACTATTTAACATTATGAATGAAAATTTCAAAGAGAAACAAAATTTGAACTAAATTTTTGTTAAAATTAGAGGGGTTTGAATAAATTATTTAATGGTTAATTTGTGAATGAGTCAAACTTATTGTTATTCTTTTAAAAAAATTGATTGATTAATGGGTGAATTGTTGGATATATATAGTGAAAGAAAGTGAAAGTTTAGTGAAGATTTGAAACATAAAATGGATTTAATTGTATAGACTAAATTCATTGTTTAGAAACTTTCAAATTGGATTGTAACTTCAAATTGAAATGATGTTTTATATACAAATTTAACACGTATGAAACTTAAATTTGTAGTTTCTTCAATTTGAATGAGTCATGTTGATTTTTGTCAAGTAACAACTCAATTGAGTTAAATTTGACAAATGTTTCAATTTTTATATTTATTTGATTTTATTTTATATTTTGGAGAGTCACTAAGTTATTAGTCTGTAAATAGCAACTTAGTTCTTTATTTCTAGCATCTGATTCCAAATCGAAGATTTCTCTAATTTCTTTCTTTCTTTATTTTATTCTTGAGTTAAGTTAAGAGAAAATATCCAAGAGTTCTGCCAGACTCGAGTAGTTCGAGGTTGCAATTCTATCGGAATTAATCGTTGTATCCTGCTAATTTTCTTCAAGAAAACGCTTACTAGAAGCGTGCATCGACTACATTTTGAGTCTCCAAAGGTTTTGAGGTTTATTCAAGTCTTTGATTATTTCTATGTTTAAGCTTTATTACGTCACTAGCTAAAGTTTGAGTTTGAATACTATACATTGAGTGTATTATTTCTAGTTGAGGTGTAATCAGTTTGCTAATGTATTCAATTCACATGTTTCCATTTTTTCCAACAATCTGAAGACAATTATATATCTAAACTGGTGGCTGCAAACTCCTCTACCAATGTTTCCACTTCTGCCATTATGGGATTGCCTATTATCAAGTCGCATGCGAAAAACCATAGAAGTTCAAAGGAGACAACTTCAAGAGATGTCAACAAAAAATGATCTTCTACCTTACAACGTTGAATCTTGCTCATATTTGAAGAAAGATTGCCCAATTACCCCACCTATAACTCTGGAAATAAAAGCTATGAAGCAAGCATGGATGCATTCAAACTTCCTGTGCTATAATTATATACTTAGTGGTCTTGAGGACACTTTGTATAATGTTTATTGCAATGCCTACAGTACATCAAAACTATTATGGGAGGTATTAGACAAGATGTACGAACTAGAGGATGCTAGTACTAAGAAATTCCTTGTGGAAAAATTCTTAGATTACAAGATGATTGATACCAAGTTTGTAGTCAATCAGATGAAGAATTGCAAATTATCATTGGTTATTTGCGAAGTGAAGGATTGGGCACTAGTGAACCATTCTAAGTTGTTGTGATTGAGAAGTTGCCTCCTTCCTAGAAGGACTTTAAATGTTATCTCAAGCATAAACGAAATGAGTTATCCATGGAGAACCTTGTGGTGAAACTTCGTATAGAAGAGAATAACAAAAAAGGAGATAAAACTCCATTGGAAGTCAAAGCCAAAGCTCATATTGCTGAAGCTTCAAAGTATAAACCAAAGAAGCAAAATTTCAAGAAGAAAGATGTGAATCATGGGTCAAAAAATGATGCTAGCAAGCGCATACGAGGAAATTATTGGGTCTGTGGTAAGAATGGTCATACCGCTGTGATGTACAAACACAAGAAGGGAAAAATTTCCAAAAATAAAGCCAACATCATGAAGAATAACAATCCTATTGATGTCATTTCTGAGATAAATATGATTTCAGGTATTAAAGATGGGTGGATTGATATTGGTGCTACTAGGCACAATTGTAAGGACAAATCATTGTTCGTTACATATGAAAAGCAAGATGGAAGTGATAAACTAAACATGAGAAATGCTTCAACTGCCACTGTGGAAGGCAAGGGATAGGTCTTACTGAAATGGACTTCTGGAAAGATACGTACCTTTAATGATATGTGGCATGTGCCAAAGATTCGAAAGAATCTAGTGTCAGGAACCCTGCTTAACAAAAATGGGTTCAAGCTTTTATTTGAGTTAGACAAATTTATTTTGACAAAGGGGGGTATGTATGTGGGAAAAGGCTATGTAAGTGATGACATGTTAAAACTTAATTTACTGGCACAAATGCCAAAGAATAATAATAATATCAACTCTTCTGCTTATTGTTGAGTCATGTGATGTTTTACATTCTAGATTGTGGCATGTCAATTATCGTTCTTTAAATAGAATAATAAGCTTAGGACTATTACCAAATTTTTTAACATTGATAATAGACACAAATGTGAAGTTTGTGTTGAATCAAAGTTCACTAGAAAGTCATTTTCTTCTGTAGAAAGAAGTAATGAGTTACTTGATTTAATCCATAGTGATGTATGTGATATGAAAAGTATTCTCACAAGAGGTAGTAAGAAATATTTTGTCATATTCATTGATGATTGTAGTAAATATTGCTATGTATATTTATTACATAGTAAAGATGAAACCTTTAATGTTTTTAAAACATATAAGGCAGAAGTTGAAAATTAACTTGAGAAGAAAGTAAAGGTGCTTAGATCAGATAAAGATGGTGAATATGAATCATCATTTTGTGAATTCTATGAAGTTAATGGTATAATCCATCAAACAACAACACTTTATACACCACAACAAACTGGTGTAGCTGAAAGAAAAATTTGGATTTTAAAGGACATGGTTAATTACATATTAAATAGTTCAGGTTTTCCTCACAATTTGTAAGGGGAAGCCTTACTGACAGCAAATTTTGTACTAAATAGAATTTCACATAAGAAGACTAATAAGTCGCCTTATGAAGTGTAAAATGGAAAGTTACCCTTATTTAAAATGCTGAAAGTGTGAGGGTATTTGGAAAATGTACAAGTTCCTTTACCAAAAAGGACCAAACTTGGGCCTAAGACTTGACTGTGTCTTTATAGGCTATGCAATGCATAGTGCTGCTTATAGATTTATGGTGATTAAATCATAAATAACGAATATTGATAATAATACCATAATGGACTCTATTGAAGTTGAATTCTTTGAGGATATTTTTCCTTTAAAGAAGGAACTACACAAAATTATTGGTGCCAAAAGAATTAATGAGGCTAACTCTTCAAAAGGTCAAGACGATCAAAATACTGAGTCTAAACCTAGAAGAAGTAAAAGATCTAAGAAAGCTACTTCTTTTGGACTTGATTTCATAACTTATATGATAGACGGTAAGCCTCAGACTTTTCAAGAAGTTGTATCATCTCTTGATGTACCTTATTAGAAAGAAACTATCAATAGTGAGCTATAATCTATTTTATAAAACAATACCTGAGTATTGGTTGATTTACCTCCTGGAAGTAAACCAATTGGGAGTAAATGGATTTTTAAGAGAAAGCTAAAGGTCGACGACACTATTGATAATTACAAAGCCTATTTGGTTGCTAAAGGTTTTCGCCAAAAGAAGGGCTAGATTTCTTTGATACCTATTCTCCAGTGACGAAGATTACACCTAAAAGAATGTTAATTGCAATAGCAACTTTACAAAATTTGAAAATACACCAAATGGATGTAAAAATTGCAGTTTTAAATGGATATTTAGATGAAATTTATATAGATCAACAACGTGAAGGGTTTGTTGTTAAAAGACTTATAGATAAAATTTGTAAGCTTGTCAAGTCTCTTTATGGGTTGAAACAAGCACCCAAATAATGACATAAAAAGTTTGATCACACTATGTTATCAAATGGATTTAAGATAAATGAGTGTGATAAATATGTCTATGTTAAAATTATGATCAAGAGTATGCCATTGTTTGCTTATATGCGGATGATATGTTAAAAATGGGCAAAAATAGAAGTGTTATTGATTCCACTAAAAAGATGTTGAAATCAAACGACTTTGATACTTTATCTTGGTCTTACTGGTGTTATCTTTAGAATTCAGTTAACAAGAAATCCAAGTGGATACATATTTTCTCAATCTCATTATATGGAGAACATTACAAGAAATATCAAATACAATAGCTAATCAAAAAAGCTATAATAGACCTTTTATAGCTTTTTTTTGAAGGTTATGAAAACCCATGTTATTAAAAGTCTAGTACTTTTTATAGAGTTTTTGTATTATAGAGTGAGAAGATATAGCATGTATACATTGCTATGAAAAGATTTTATAGCACTAGTTATTAAAGCTATCTTTAATGTATAATAGCTTGATCTTAATGCTATCTTTACCATATAATAACCTTTTTTTAATACTATCTTTACCATATAATAACCTTTTATTATTGGTATCTTTTAACATATAATACCCCTTTCTTAGTGCTATTATATCATATACAGCTTCAATTTTATGCTATAATAAACTTACACATTGAAGTTTTGTAATCCATTTACATTGCAAATACTTATGTTTAGCTAAATACAAATATAAAATAATTGATAATGCATCAAATATCATGACTTCCTTTTGTAATTGAAATTTCATAATCCATTTATGCACTACAAAATAAAAATAAAAAAAAAGAACAAGAAAGGAATTTTTCTGGTATCGAATACTAGGAAGATGAATAATTATCCAACAATAAAAGTACACCAAATATAATTTGAAATTATATAAATTTAGAAAATATAAAATTCACAAGTATTCAAGATTATGGCATCATGGAATTGAACTTTCATCTTTGAAGTTGTCACGATAGTGAGATCTTGATAAGGAAATTGAGCAAGTTGTTGGAGTACGATCGAAGAAACTATCTTAATCTATCAAATCAAGAAACTTCACATGATGATGTTGAATATTTCTGAGATAAAAATAGAAAACAAACTTTTAGAAAAAAATGGTAATTATAAAAAACCATGGACGAGCAAAGATTTCATTAAAAAATTATAAAAATATGTATAAAAAATATTAAAAAATGCTAAGAATATAAAAAAAGCAACACCAAACACATCACAAAAGCACATGACCAACTTCAGCAAGCTCCCAATAAAAAATTCAAAAAGGAAAAAACCACATTTACATTTACAAACTATAAGTTCACAGATAAAAAAACATCATTTTTCAACAAAATTGAAATTGAATAGGAGGTTGGAAGACCTTAGTTAAAAATGTAAATTTCCAAGTTACATAGACTAAAAACTAAAGACCAACTATTATGTTTATTGAAGTATTAGAAGCAAGCTAGAAAAGTTCCCTAAACGCTACAACCAAAAATTTCATTAAAATCATTACACACTTACTCATCTTCACTGCATTTTCAAAATGTTTACTCAATGTGACCTTTAAAATAGCAACATAGGAAATAAAAAGAAACATTCTCCTAAGAATTACAGATAGAAAATGTGTTTCCACCTACAATGAATTTTTTTATGATGTTAGACCAATTTGAATTCAAAGTACTCGACAAAAATGTTTGTAGAAGGATATACAAAAAGTGTTTCTACCTAAAAAGTGTCTCCAACTCTAAGAAGTGATTCTAAACTAAATTATGAACTAAAGAATGTGAGATTAAGAAAGAGTTTTCCTTTCTTCTGGAGAATAAGCCCATTTCCAATGGAAAGCTCTCTTGATGAGATCATGTAGCATTTTTCCCATCATTTTATCCAGTGAAAAACTCTGAAATCAGATATAAGAAAACCCCAACATTTGAAATTTAGTTATTGATGCAAAAAAGAAAATGTGGGTTGAATACAAAATGAAAAGTGACCCTTTAAAAGAAAAAGGGACAAAGAATTCATAACCAAGTGTTGAGTTGGGAATAAAATTCATATATGTACGCACACATATGTGAATTATAATAAGTATGGTGTCACCAAGCCTTAAGACGAGGGCAGTTTTGTTAGAAATTTTGTCACAAAGGCATCCATCACGAAAAAACTAAACTTGAAGCAATCTATGCAAGTGGTCTTAACTATTGAATAACCAATAGATTCTATGGATACATACCATTTTACAAGCGTAAAAGAGTGCAACAAACAATAGTCATCAAATGTTATTGAACAAATATTTGTTGTAATTGTTCGATAGTATGGGGTTCACCAATCTTGATCGGGGGTTTTATGGACTCTAATACCATGTTTGATAGTATGAGGTTCCATCTCAAAACCAATTGACAATGAGAGGAGTAACTCATCTATCTTATAAAGAGTGGGAATCCCCTTAGTTTTTCCAATGTGGGATTCAACAGTAATGTCACAAACTTAGTCATTATTTTCTCTTAAAACAACAACAAACAATCCAACCAACAAAGCTAATTACTTTTCAGCATCAATCAATAAACATTTCGAGTAAAACAAGGGTTCATGAAAAAAAGTAACCTTAGGTTAATATGTCAAGTTATGTGTTTGAATTTCTTCCATAATATATCTTCTTATAGATAATAAGTTACAAAGAAAAAGAAAGAGTAATGTACTATTGACACTAAACAAGCAAACGCTACACAATGTACGAGCTTTAACTAAATTATAATTAAAATCTCCATCCTATAAAAAACTATTTGTCTATAACAGTGACTTACCTATAAGCTTTAAATTTATATTGGAATGAACTGTAATAAATATAATACTATAATAGTAGACAAATGGGAGTGGAAGTTGCAAAAATAGAAGTACTTAGTGAACAAAAGAACCAGTGAAAATATAACCAGCTAGTCAATAAGAACGTAGCTTAATTGGCATAGTATTTGTACTATCGACCTCGAAGCTTGAGGTTCGATTCCCCCACTCCACACTTAATTACAATACCTTTCAAATATATATATATAATGAGAGAGCTATAATTTCTCAGGTTTGTGTAGCTTCCATGACTTAGAGAACATGCCACCAAAACTATTAAGAAGTTGTTACTTTAGTAGTACAGAAAATAAAATATCTATCTCCACCACCTACCCACAAATTTCATCAATCAAATTCACAATCACAAAAACGAAAGTGTCCAAATAAAAATAAAAATGAAATTGTTAAGGAAAGGTGAGGCAAACTAGAGCTTCCCAACTGTCTGTTACTGCTGTCTCTGAAACAGAAAAACAAACAAAATCAGTTAAAATAGATTAACCTTCTTGTAAACACTCTTCATTAAATAATCAGCTCAGCATGTAAAATAAGTAGGATTCTTTTGAGATATAACTGTAAGAAGAGAAAAGAAACCTATCTTCTTCTAAAGAATAAAAGATTTAACTCTCTGATAAGCTTCAACAATGGATGTAGGTGAAAACCGAACCACTATACATCTTCTTGTTCCTTTTCTTTTTCTCTACTCAGATCTTGCTTTGCATGCTCGATTCACCATGGATTTAAGACATTGAAAGTCATCTGAAATGTGACAAAAAGAGAACGAGAGAGAAAGGATTTTCTGAAACAAAGATTGTGAGAGAAAGTGGAAGAAGTTTTCTTTTATTTTTCTTTTGTCACTTCAGGCATTGACATCACAGATAGAGAACTCAAAGTTTTTTTACACCATATGTTTAAGAGAGGAAACGTGACATCTTAAACATCATTCATTCTTTATTTTTCCTTTGGTCCAAAACTCAACACAATGGGCTTCCTCTATTTCGAATTAAATAGGGCACATTATTAACAACTGGTATCAGAGCCATTGTTATCCAAGAATTGCCAAGAACCAACAAGATTCTTCAACAATCTGTCAAGAAGTATTAGAGAATACACAATGGGATCAACAAAATATGAAATTGAGAAGTTTACTGGGAATGGGGATTTTACTCGGCAGCAAATGCTCTTGAAGATCCAAAAGAAATTCCTCCAACAATTACTGATGAGCAGAAACAAACTATGGAAGAAATAGCCTACACAACCTTGATTCTATACATTTCAGATACTGTACTTCGACAGGTAATTGATGAACTCTTAGCCCATGATGTTTGGAAGAAGCTACACTTGCTCTATGACAAAAAGGATCTTCCCAATAAAATTTACATTCATGAAGGGATGTTTTCTTTTAAAATAAACCCATCTAAATCGTTGGATGAGAATTTAGATGAGTTCAAAAAGCTTACAAATGCTTTTAATCAATCTGGTGAGAAATTAGGGGCTGAGAGTGAAGTTGCCATCCCGATAAATTCAACACATGAAGCCTACAAAGAAGTCAAATCAGCTTTGAAATATGGCAGAGACAATGTGACAGTGGACTCAATGATTAATGCTCTAAGGTGTAAAGAACGTGAGCTAAAAATAGAGAATAAGGCTAGAGGGGCCGAGTCTCTCTACTCAAAAGGGAAGAACTTCACTAGAGGGAGTCTCTTTGACAAAACCCACAAGAACCATCGGGATAAACCTCCCTTGAAGTGCTTCATTTGACACAAGGAGGGACACTTCAAGAGGAATTGTCCTGAGAAAAGAAAATCCTATAGAAGAAACTCAAGAAAACAGAGAGATAATGGCAGAAATGACAGAAATAGAGACTATGAAAGAAGTGACAACAAAAAACCAAGAGATTATGGCAGAGGTAATGTTTTAGTGGGTGAAAACTCCTATGAATATACTGAAATCCTAACAACAACTCATTTGAAGCCCATGGGATATAAGACTGAGGAGAAGGGAGACTGGGTCATGGACTCAAGGTGTATCTATCATATGACTTCCAAAAGAGAATGGTTTGTGAGTTACAAATCATGGGAAGGAGGCTCAGTCTACATGAGGGATGATCATGACTGTTAAGTCGTGGGAATTGACTCTATATGCCTAAAATTAGAAGACAATAGAGAAATACTTCTAAGGGAGGTAAGACATGTACCTAAACATAGAAGGAAATTAATCTTTTTGGGAATGTTAGCTGACTAAGACTATTACTACATTAGTAACAAGGAGAATCTACAAGTAAAGAGGGCTGGAAAGACAATCCTACTTGGAGTAAGGATGAATGGCCTATATTACTTGAAAAATGTGTCCTTTCCTAATGTTGCTTTACTATCTTAGGGCAGCAAGTCAGAAGGCGTTGAGTTATGGCATAAGAGACTCTTACATATCAGTGAACAATGCTTGATTGAATTAACAAAACAGGGGCTAATTCAACCTAAAGGCACTAAGAGGCTAAGCTTTTGTGAGCATTGTGTCTATGGTAAAGCTAAGAGACTCAAATTCACAAAACGAATCCATACTTCAAAGGATAAACTCAATTACATACATGTTGACTTATGGGGACCGGCTAGAAATCCTTCTTGGAGTGATTCAAGATACTTTCTATCCCTAATAGATGACTACTCTAGAAAAGTATGGACCTTTTTGCTAAAATCTAAAAAACAACCCTTTGAAAAATTTAAAGAATGGGCTACAAGAGTTGAAATCAAACTGGAAAAAGAGTAAAAACTCTGGGAACAGATAATGGCCTTGAGTTCAGGAATAATATGTTCACTAATTTTTTTAATGAGCATGGCATAATCAGACACATAACCTATACACCTCAGCAAAATGGGGTAGCTGAAAGGATGAACAAAACTCTTATGGAAAGGGTGAGGTGCATGCTATCAGAGGCTAACCTCGAAGAAGTTTTCTGGGCAGAATTTCTAGCAACAACCACCTACACCATTAACATAAGCCCTTACACTTCCATTGACATGAAAACACCTTAGGAAATGTGGACAGGTGTACTTCCAAACTTATCCAACCTAAAAGCCTCTGGGTGCACAACATATGTACATGTGAGACAAAGAAAACTTGAACCTAGGGCCCTAAAGTGCATGTTTATAGGGTATTCTAAAGGAATTAAAGGCTTCAAGCTTTGGGACTTTAGTTATAATCGAAGTATTGTGAGTAGAGACATCATTTTCAGAGAAGATGAGATGTTTATAGTGTTGGAAAAGGGGAAACAACTGGCTAAAGAAGTGTTAAATAAGAATCCCACGACTTTTAAGGTGGTGCTCTTACCTAAAATTAAAAATGTCTCAACAGAAAGTGATGACCTGAATCCTCAGGCCATTGAAACTGAAGCAAGTGAACAAATAGCACAAGATCAAAGTTCTTAACCAGAGAACCTAATTGATTACTCACTAACAAGAGATAGAAGAAGAAGAGAAATCAGGCTACCAACTAGATATTCAAATACTGATTATATATCAGACTTTGCTAACATCGCAGAAAGCATTCTTGATGAAGAAACTCAGAACTTTGAAGAAGCCATGTCAAGCAAAGAAAAGAATAAGTGGATGCAAGCCATGGAAGTTGAAATGACTTCTTTAGAGAAGATTAACACTTGTGTCTTAATGCCTCTTCCTCCAAATAAAAAAATCCATCCCTTATAAATGGATTTTTAAAAGAAAATTAGTTGATAATAGCTTAGAGAGGATAAAATTTAAACCCAGGCTTGTTGCCAACGGCTTTAAGTAGAAGGAAGGATTAGACTACACTGAAATTTTCTCCGCAGTGGTCAAACATACTTCAATTAGATTGCTACTTGTAATAGTGGCTTGTGAAAATTATGAACTTGAACAAATGGATGTGGCTACAACTTTCCTACATGGAAAGTTAGATGAAGAAATCTACATGGATCAACCTATGGGTTTTGAAGTTGAGGGCAAAGAAAGTCTAGTGTGCAAACTGGATAAATTCTTATATGGCCTCAAGCAAGCCCCTAGATGTTGGTATAAACTTTTTAATGATTACATGAAGAAGATCAAATTCACTAGAAGTTAGAAAAGCTAAAGATGGAAGCATGGTCTATTTACTACTCTATGTTGATGATATGCTCATTGCAGGGAGAGACATTGGAGAAGTAAATCAAATTAAAGAACAACTAAGTTATGAATTCGAGATGAAAGACCTAGGACCAGCTAAAAGAATTCTAGGTATGTTCATTGAGAGAAGCAGATCCTAGGGTGAACTTTTTGTCTCCCAAAGTGACTACACTAAAAGAATACTAACTAGGTTCAACATGCTGAATGCTAAGGCAGCTGGCACACCCTGGCACAAAACTTCAAGCTATGTGCTAAAGACTCTCCTAAACTTGAATAAGATATTTAGAAAATGAATAAAGTACTCTACTCAGGTGCAATAGGCAGTGTAATATTATACTTAATGTCTGTACAAGACCAAACTTAGCTCATAGCTCAAGCTTGATCAGTAGATACATGCACAATCTAGGGAAAGCCCACTAGAAAGCAACTAAATGGACCTTTCGTTACCTAGTTAGAAGCATAAATAGAGGTTTACTCTATAAATCCCCTAATTCCACTAAGCTGGTGCTTAAAGGCTGAAGGAACTTTTATAAAAGAGTATCTATGAGCAGAAGCAGATCTTTTCAATTTCATTATGACAGAATTTTCACACACACATTCTAACTTACAGATATGCATTGAAAACACTAATTACTGGCATGCTTTAAAAGATAAAAGACACAAGACTGAGAGAACGTACCAGTTGAAGACTTTCTTCAAGAACTCGATCTCACCATGAATGAAATCCTCACGCTCTTTCTCATCCAGCAACACCACGGTTGTCTACACGAACAGCACCACACGAACAATAGGAAACGGGGACGACACCACCACTCGAAGCCCTCAGTACTCTCGGAGTGAGAATCCAAAGGGCGGACTTTGATGGAATTGGTAGAGGGGAGGAGGAAAAGCAATTATGTATTATGAACAAGCAAGTGGGAGAAAAGGAAAGACTATCGTATAGTCGAGTGCTTGATCGTTTAGGTCGGGATACACGATCGTGTAGTAAATTCTAAGCGATCATTTAGTTACGCTCGGTGCGCTAAGTGATCATCTAGTAAAGGTAAGTAATCATTTAAGAAATCGCAGGCGATCGTTTAGAAAATGTGAGTGTGTGATCGTTTAGTTGGTTGGCAGGGTGCTATCGTATAGGCTCTCAACACTAAGCGATACAATGCTTTCACACTGTGAGCGATTTAGCATGTCTCTTGCATATATCTTGCAAAATGAAAACTATTTTCATTTTATTCTTCAGTTACTAGAATTGAATTCAACTTCCCACTTTCGCACGAATTCGGAGAAAACTTCGGTTAATTATCTCATAACCGCTTAATTATTAAAATAATGAATATAATCATATTATATTCTTAACGTATATTTTGATATCATATATCAACTATAGTGTTTTCTCCTATACTTGATATAAATCATATTTATATCTAATTTCCTCCAAAATAATGTATCTCATACATTTAGCCAATTATATCATATATAATTAACAAGTCCAATTATATCATATATAATCGAACTTCCTCTTGTCAATTTGAACATTTCAAATTAACCCAAATACTGATTCTCGACTTTATCCAAACTACCCAGGGAACCTAATGGACCCGTGGCTCGAAACTCCAACGGTACGTGAATAGCTGACCAAACTCTTTAGCCACGAGATCTACCATCCATTAACTATCAGGTATTCCACTAAAGACCAACAACTGAACTCTTCTTACTACAGATATATTTATGTATCCATCGGATATAACCAATCATGAGTACGATGACCCTTCACACATGCTCATAAGTACAGCTAGGCTAATTTACCCTTTGCCCTTGTAGTTACATCTCACTCCTTAAGTACCACTGATTCGTCTAATGAATAATACAACATAGTTCAACTATGTGTGAACATCTCTCAGGCCAAGAAAAGGTGTGTGGCGCTGATGACATGCAGAAATGCATGTCATTTTAGGCCTTTTACTTAGAATTATGAAGGTTCTTAGGTAGAATATACGTCAATCATGATAAGGACTTCATGAGAAAAAGAGTTTGCATCGATTAGCATGTTGAATCTCAGCTAACCCGTTATTTTGCGTTATTATGCGTTCAATGTTCTATTTCTGTAGCTAATGCAGGAAATGAATGCAAACGTGAAAACCGAACCACCGCATAGACGACCGTATGCGGAGGAACACTCCATCGCAAAGGCAAACGCATCGATCAACACATGGATGTTGCGATAATCAGCCGTATGCGTCCACCGCATGGGAGTTGCGCTCGTCAAGCAATTGCGATCATCATGTAGAGTTGCGGTGTTAAGCGAATGCGGCCATTGAATGATTGCGGCTATGCGACAACGCATTCTAATGGGATCAACCCAAAGTGGTGGAATGAACGCATCATCGCATCTATCTCGAGAAAATCCAAAGTTGATGCTGACATTTCACCTACCGCGCCGTTGGTGACAGAGGTTCAGAAAGGACTAACGCATCGAACGTTAGGCTCAGAGCAGTCCAATTAATGCTGTCGGCAACCCAAGCTCTATAAATAGAAGCCGATGAGCAGAAATTCAGATCATCCAAGGTTTTCGCCTAAGGTTTGCCTAAGGCGAATCCTTATGATCCAGACAAAATGTGTGAGAAGACGCTGAGAGTTCTTCACCTCCTTCATCCATTCCGAGTGATGACCGGAGCCTTCGACCAGAGCTAGATCTCGAAAGAGTCAGCTCCTCCGCCCAACCATGGCACCACCGACAGCCTTGATGCACATCCACTGGGAGCAAATCTTTGCTTCCAGCTGGTCATTTCTTTTTCCTTTATTTTCCTAAATTTTATTGTATGACATTTTGTGATTAAGGAATTAATACAACTTGTTTTCAATGCACTTCTCTCACTTCAACTCCATCTCCATCTTCTTTGCGTAGCATCTTTACTTTCATTACAATACTTGGTGAGATTGCTTGGGTATTGCATACTTAGTCATGTAGATTAGGGATATGAAGCATGTAGCAACCTACCGAGAGGTGTGCGTTGTGTGAGTGTGTGAGTAACCTTATTTGCTTAGTGTGAAGCTGCTGTAACGTCTGTCTATAGGCTAATGCATTGCTTGTCTATGAGTAAAGTCAGCAACAATCAACTGTTCGGGAGGGTAAGTGGTTGGACGCATTAAGCAAGGTATGCGTTGTTCACTAGGCATAGTAACAACCTTGCATCAACCAAGTTCATGTGTTTGTCTTGTTTTATGTTGTGCCCAACACCCCTTTAAAGCTACTCAAGAGAGAGTCTAAAGAAAGAACCTAATGACTCGAGAGAGCTAGGTTAGAATTTAGACTCGAGAGAGCGAGATTAGATCGGCATAAGCAAGAGATAGGGACTTAGAGATAAGCTCTGTTTATCAACACTGCATCGCATGCACCCTAGGAATAGGAATGATGATATGTGGTTGCCTTGTTTGTGTATCATCGCATGGACAAGAATTAGAGGCTTATGTGTAGGCCCTATAGACACCTCTGCACATACATCGCATGCGTTCTAGCATTAGAAGCCGTAGCATTCGCACCGAGAGGTGGTTTACTATTGTATGAGTGTAGCATGATCGCATTGGCTTGCGTTAACTAGGGTTGCCCTTGCAGTCACTCTTAAGTATTGCAATGAAAGCATCTCCGCATTTTATCTATTTTCCCATACATTTATTTCATGTCAAGGTTTGTCGTATCTCTATCTTTCATGCATATTCTCATTGCGTTGTCTGTTAGATAGAAGTAGGAGCAGGATTAACTTAGCAACATCCCCTCCATTCTTTTATTCAAACCGCCGCATGCACATCACCGCAACATATAGCTACAAGTCCCTATGTTCGACCTCAGATTACTTGAGAAACTTGCGTTGGAATTATACTTGGTTCCAGCGCAAGAAAACTTGTGGCAGGACACATGGTCATCGTATACATTCATTAACGCAATATCAGTCCAACGCATGACCATCGATGCATGACTATCAACGCATATCTTAGGAACATGCATCGCATAATGTGTCCACGGGATTTTGGTTGTCAAGTAAAATTGACTTCTAATCTACCGCGCACCAAGATTGTGAATAATACAACATAGTCCAACTATGTGTGAACACCTCTCGGGCCAAGAAAAGGTGTGTGACGCCACATCATTCAAGCCCTGGAATCAGCCCTTAAGGGAGCTATCTATCTACTTACCCCTGTGTCAGGGAAGGAGTGAATTCCATCTTATGTAGCTGAGTTCCCAACTCCCAAATCAGACGAATCTCCAAAATGGTAGGTTTGAATTGGCGACCTGGCCACTCGCACCTATATAAATCAAAGGACCGTCCTCAATGGCAGGAGTTCCCAACTCACTCAGGATTGAGGTCATGTTACCTATGGTCATCATAGTGAAGTGAAGTCTATGTCATGAACGGTGTTATATAACGAGACGTTAACACTTCGTGGTCAGGTATTATACAAATTCTTCATATAGGATGCCCCTGCTCGCATGTCTCCTACACGAATGATCAGAATTAGACCATCTGTGACAAGTCACAACACTTGTAACTATTCCACAAAGCGAGCTTCATCCATAGCGTTACCAGGATAAGGTTTCCCTCCTATATCCATATACTACAGACCATTTTGGTTATCACTCAAGACATGATCCACTTGTATGTCACCACATACATGCTTAAGTTACATAAAGACAACTAGAGATTTTAGTTTATTGGTTTGTGGTAAAGCAAATAAAACATTCAGATGAGCAAAATCAAGAAGTTAAGTAAATATCATATATTATACATCAGTGGTTGTAAGCGTTCGTACAAACTGTTTATAAATTATAGGACACGAGACTTTAGGGCATCAATCCCATTAAAGGCTACATGGACTCAGATTTTGCAGGTGACCTAGACAGAAGAAGATCTCTTACATGGTTTACCTTCCTATTTGGAGGCAATGTGATCAGTTGGAAGTCTAAGTTGCAATCAATGGCTTCCCTCTCAACTACTGAAGTAGAGTTTATAGCTACCTCAGAGGCTGTTAAAGAATCCCTATGGCTATAGAGGTTAACTACTGAGCTAGGTAATGAACAACCACAGGTGGAGCTACTTTGTGATAACCAAAGTGCAATTCACCTAACTAAGAATCAGTAGTTCCATGACGGATCCAAGCACATAGATGTAAAACTATATTTTGTTAGAGACGTAATTGAAAAGGGCATAATAGCAATAACAAAGGTTAGTTCAGAAGAGAATGTGGCAGATTTTTTAGCAAAGTCAGTAACAAAAGCCAAATTTGAACACAGTTTAAATCTACTCAATGTAGTAGATCAAGCTGGAAAATAAAATACCTGAAGAAGAAGCATCAGAGACAATTTTGTCTTAAGGTGGAGATCTGTTAAGGAAAGGTGAGCCAAACTGGAGCTTCCCAATTAGTCGCTTACTGCAGAAAAACAAACAAAATTAGTTAAAACAGATTAACCTTCTTGTAAACACTCTTCTTTAAATAATCAGCTCAACATGTAAAATAAGTAGGATGCTTTTGAGATATAACTGTAAGAAGAGAAAAGAAACTTATCTTCTTCTTGAGAATAAAAGATTGACTCTCTTATGAGCTTCAATAGTAGATGTAGGTGAAAATCAAACCACTATACATCTTCTTGTTCCTTTTCTTCTTCTCTACTTAGATCTTGCTTTGCATGCTCGATTCACCATGGATTTAAGACATTGAAACTCATCTGAAATGTAGCAAAAAGAGAATGAGAGAGAAAAGGGTTTTCTTTTCTTTTTCTTTTGTCACTTCAGGCATTGATATCATAGATAGAGAACTCAAAGTGTTTTTACACCACATGTTTAAGAGAGGAAACATGGCATCATAAACATCATTCATTCTTTATTTTTCCTTTGGACTAAGACTCAACACAATGGGATTTCTCTATTTTGAATTAAATAGGGCACACTATTAACATAAATGAAATTATGCCTTCTTCAAGAGCTTATGGGTATCACCTCAGCCCATGGAGGCCTGTAAGAAGAAAGAGGGGGTGCATTATTGTTGAGATAGAAGGAAGGCTCAAACGTTCAGGCTTAGAACCTTGTACTCTGTATTGGAAAATTTGACAACCATTTCACAAAAGTTGTTTGGTCTTTTGTGTTGAAGACATCTAGCTTTTGTGCCCCTCGAGTGGCAGTTGTACCTGACGGTGGTCGGCAGATGTTTTGGATGGAGTATGGTTGATGAGCAGTGGCGGTGGGAGAGAGATGCGGTGATGGGGATGGGGATGGAGGAAGTCAATGGATCAGGTTTCGGTCATTGTTGAGGGATGAGATAATGGGAAATTTTCTCCACTAGTGAATAGAAGAAAATATCTTAGCGGAAGGGAAATTATGAAAACTTTTAAAATCTATAATTTTCACCCTCTTGGGAAATCTGAAATTTTAAAATCCCGCCTTCTAAAATGAGTAATCTCGTGCAACACCAATGATCTATAGTAGATGGATAAGGCTGGATACCTTATCCTGGTGACACTATGAGTATGGCCCTCTTTGTAGGTGTGACAATTGTTTGAAGTGTTCCAAATGATCTAATCCTAATCATTCATATATTAGACATACGAGAGGGGATATTCTATACAAAGGAGTTTGTATAAGACCAGACCACGAAATGTTTAGTCTCATTATATAACGTCGTTCATAATAGAGATTTACATTTCACCAGTATGACCATAGGTAGCATAACCTGAATTCTGAATGAGTTGTGAACTCCTGCCTATGAGGACGGTCCTTTGATTTGTATGGGTGAGAGTGGCCAGATCACCAACTCAGCAAACCTAACATTTTGGGGATTCGTCTGGTAAATGCTCGCAGGAGAACTATACAACCACCAAGAAGGAAATGCTCGCAGTGGTATTTCCATTGGAAAAATTTCGACAATATTTAATCACAACAAACGTTGTGGTGTATACGGATCACTCTGCGATCAAATATTTGATGACAAAGAAACCAAGGCTTATACGGTGGGTGTTGCTACTACAAGAATTTGACCTAGAGATCAAAGACTGGAAGGGAACCAAGAACCAAGTCGCAGATCATTTGTCAAGATTAGAGAATTGCGAGGTTCAAGGTAAAGAAAAAGATATTGAAGAAAGGTTCCCCAATGAGCTGCTAATGTCAGTAGGAATTAATGTTCCCTGGTATGCGAACATCGTGAATTTCATTGTTTACGATCAAATACTAGATGACTATACTCACCAGCAGAAGAAGAAGCTAAGACATGATGTCAAATTTTATTTCTAGGACGACCCATTCCTATATCGACTTGGTCCTGATCATATATTACGTCGATGCGTTCCTGAGCATGAAGTCAAACACATTCTGGAGATGTGTCATGAGTCCCCTTACGGAGGACACTTTGGGGGGCAGCGAACTACCGAAAAGGTTCTACAGTGTGGCTATTTCTGGCCAACACTGTTCAAGGATGCCCAAGCCCACGTTGTGCAATGCGATAGATGTCAGAGGACGGGGAATATGTCAAAGAGAAATGAAATGCCATTGACATCAATTTTAGAAGTGGAATTATTTGATGTTTGGGGAATTGACTTCATGGGCCCGTTTCCACCATCAAAAGGTCATCACTATATCCTAGTCGCAATTGATTATGTATCAAAATGGGTTGAGGCTATCGCATGTGCCAAGAATGATGCGGCCATAGTGGCGAAGTTTCTTAAGAAGAATATTTTTGCTCGATATGGGACGCCATGGGCCTTAATCAGCGATGAGGGCTCTCACTTTATCAACCGCATAATTGTCAACCTATTGACTAAATTTAACGTCAGCCATCGAGTTGCAACTGCTTATCACCCGCAGACTAATGGGCAGGCAGAGATTTCTAACCGAGAGATCAAAACTATCTTGGAGAAGGTAGTCAATACTTCCAGAAAGGATTGGTCACCCAAGCTTGATGAAGCACTGTAGGCATACAGAACTGCCTATAAAACACCAATTGGCATGTCTCTGTCTGCCCTGGTCTTTAGAAAAGCTTATCATCTTCCGCTCGAGTTGGAACATAAGGTGATGTGGGCATGCAAGAAGCTGAAGTTTGATTTAGCAAGTGCAAGGAAAGTCCGGAAGCTACAATTGAATCAGTTGGTCGAATGGCGAAGGGACACCTATGAAAATGCCAAGATCTATAAGGAGAAAACCAAGAAGTGGCATGATGACCGTATAAATGATCAGACATTCACCAAAGGTCAACAGGTATTATTATTTAATGCTCGTTTGTGATTGTTCCCAGGAAAGTTGAAGTCTCGCTGGTCTGGGCTGTTCAAAATCAAAACTATCTTTCCTCACGGTGCAATGAAACTAACAACTTTAGACGGGAACAATGCGTTTAAATTCAATGGTCAACGGATTAAACCATACTACAGAGGCGACTTCGAGCGATGCATGGATACCATTGACTTGGGCAAGCAAGATTAAACCGCTTGCGGGGAAGTGATTGCGGTAATTTTGAGAACTTCTTTCAATCAGCATCCCTATTTATGTTTACGTGCTTTCTTTACAGTTTTCTTTTACTGCTTTCTAAATCTTGTTATTTACTGCTTTTTAGGAGTAGCATTTAATGCTTTCTGTAATTCTCTTCAATTTAATTTTTCATGTCATGTTTAAATTCCTTTAATTTTTGGTTGGAACATTAGACACCGTAAAGTCTTTTCGACTTGCATTTTTTATGACTTAAAAAGAAGAAAAATTGGTATGTAACACGATGATGGGTGCATTATGTGTTAACAAGATACACCTTGCATCCACTACACCCAAATGCATTGCTTTGAGGGGTGTGTTGTGCACGTATGTGTTCTTTGCCCGTCCTTAGTGAAAAGGCACTATGTTGAGGTAGTGATGTACTGATAGAAATACCGTGCGCCCGATCCTCCAGAAATGCATTGAATTAAGGGGTGTGTTGTGGGAGTGCATGTGTTGTTGCCCGTCCTTAGCAAAAATGTATTTGCGTTATTAGAAGCGCGGTGTTAATTTTTAGCGTGCACCCATCTGAATCAAATTCAAAAAGATAACATCTTCAATTCTTTGATTCTTTGTATAGGCAACAACTTTGTATTGCGTTAATTTTTAATTATTTGTATACTTTGTTAATATTCAATACAAATGAGTACATATTCACTCCTTTTTTGCCTGTGCCTTTCTCTTTATCATCCTTTGACAATATTTGCGATGTTCTTAATCCTTTACTTTTGCGTTATTCATTGCGCTGCCATGATGTATAATATGTTTATACTTAGAAACATTTCCCATACTTTGTAAATTCTGACCAACACTTAGTTAATTCTTAGTTTAGCAGTACTTTACCTTTTATCTTTCAAAGTCCTGCTCAAACCTTCTTTTTGAAATTTTTATTCTAAGTGTTTGTCTAATCTATCCAAACAACGCAATGAGGACCTTGCTCATCTTTAAATTTGGGGGTGGGGAAGGTCTGAGCAGATAAGATCAAGAATATACGATCTTTAAGAAAATGCATTCATTTCCATTTAAAAAAAGAGAGAGAGAGAGAAAAAAAAATTATTATGCCAAACTCCAATGTCAGCACAAGGGAAAATTTAAAAAATGTTCCCAAACAGATAAGAATTTAGTTGTGAAAGGAACCTACTCATAGTTGGATGTTTGTATGACACCCATAGGAGCAAGCCAAAGCGAAGGTGGGTTTCCAAGAACAACGCAATATAAAAAAAAAATACAAAGAAAAATATAAAAGAGTGTAAGAGACAACTCCTCTAAATATCATGAGTTAAAGTTGAAATTTGCACACAACCATACTTGGATGTTCGCATGACACCCGTGGGAACAAATCAAAACGAATAGTGTAACCATGACTAACAGTCTCTAATAAATGATGCAAAGTTTGACCATCACATATAGATATATCAAGTTGTTTTGACAAAGAAGAGATAAACAATCTATTTTAAAAACTAGAAAAGCATCTTCGAGCAGAATTTTGTTATATAGAAGAATAAAGTAGGGCTTTGTTCAGAATTAGCAAGGATAGAAGTAAATTGCGTTGTTAATAAA